>NC_053411.1:10812500-11150000 GCF_016859285.1 Xiphias gladius
ACCATTAAAAATGATTGATGACATTATTTTTTTGTCCTTAGGAGGAGGTTTTCAGCATCAAAGAGGATCTTACAGTCATAGTACAGAGCAAGGCCAGCAATGTTGGATCCAAACAGCCAGACCCTGAGGAACAGGAGGTGCAATATAACAGGATTATTCCATCAGATCGATAGAATAAAGAAAGGGTTCAGACATGGCAGGGCTGAAAAGTTTCTTGTTTTTTGTTTTTCTGTAGACAGACCCAACAGCTAACTTGACCTTCAACCTTCGCTTATCTGACACAGAGCGCGAAGCCAAGGAGAAACTCGCACTTCCTTTTGTCTTCAGCAAAGAGAAGTGAGAAACTTTTCCACAGTTACCATATTTTTCAACTGTGTTTTTCTGTGTTATTTTTTTCCAAATAATCTAAAAACACTGTCTCCTTTTTTTCTTAAGGAAAACAGCTCTTCTCCACTCAGGCCCAGGTTCAGGACGAATTCTGTATGAGCCTGATGCCAACGACGACTATGACCAGGAGGACCCAGATGATGATCTCGATGTGTAGGGTTAGGGCATAAAAACCCACTGAAGGCCCAAAGAGATCCATGTTTCAATGTCCTCTCTGCCATTTAAGACACTAAGTTGTTTTCAGTGGTGCAGTTTCAAAGCCTTACCCCCAATCTCATGGAGCTTTGAAGAAATAATGTAATGCCTAAAATTTCTGTATGAAATCTGTATTATGTTTACAAAATGTTTTTTTCCAAATCTTATTGATTGCTTTAATTTTAAATGTTTTGTTTTTGTATCAAAATAAAACTATATTATGACATTATTACTCTAGACCACACTTTGCTTTTTCGTAAACTTGATTATTGCACATGTAATTTAAAATCTCATGTCCTAGCCATTGCAATGAAGTGAGTGACTTTTAATGCGGTCATCCAACAGAATTTTTACACAATTATCTGATGCAGTGGTTCCGAGGCCCGGGGTCAGAACAAAAGATATTTGTGGGGTCACAAGATGATTAAAGCGAAAAGAAAGAAAAACATACATGTCTGTTACACAAAATCCCGTTTGTTTCAGACTTTTCTCATAAGGTCTTTTCCCTTTTCCAGAGTCTCTAAAAATCCTACAGTACACATTAAACACAAGGAAAAAAATACTGCTCACAGCTGTTCATACCAAGGCCATAAAATGATGAGGATCACAAGTAGACATTGTCTCTCTAAAGTAAATTCAGACCACTTTATGCTATGGATGTATTCCTGAGATCAATTTGTACGATCACAGTCATTACATAATTTGTCATTTTATTGTAAATTATGTTAAAAATTTTGTTTCCTTAATGGGTGATTTTTAACAGATTTATGACTGAATGACACAGGTCTTATTTGCACTAAATCATTTCAGGGATTTGCATGGCAGTGTCAGAGGAGATTGTTTATTAGTTTCCTAATAGCTGAAGTAATTTATTAAGTGTTGTAAACTTTTTTTGACATTAACTGGCCGTTAGCAAGCCCTTGTGTCTACCAACAGCTGTTATGCTGCCCCTGCCAAATATGACATAATATATACAGTGCCTATAAAAAGTATTCACCTACGCCTAGTCAATTTTTCGATGTTGTATTGTTTTACAACTTTTAATCAGAGGGATAATGAGGTTTATTGGCAACAATTAAGCCACTGTGAAAATAAGAGCACAACTTTCCGTAGACACATTAATGTCCTGAGTTTCAGTAGGGCTGCCAGAGTAGCTACAAATTGACGAACTAACTAAAAAATGACAATATAGTTGGTTACTTTTGCAGACTTTGAGCGAACTGCCACCGTAGCTCGTCCACGTCTGTTTATTTTCTTTCCACGTGGGCGTGCTGCGCGCAACCTCTGGGCTCCTCGCGGAAGTGACGGCAAGGCGGCGATGGCGGCTCGCAGTTTCATTCCGGATTTCCACTGGACTACAAACTGATTTTAACCGGTCCGGTTAGACTTTGGGGAACTTTTGTACAGCTGTCTCTCCTCGGACGCCGCAAAGAGTGAAGTCGCGTTGAACCGTTGCTTGACAACGAGCGGCCCAACAGCTTTTTTGGGGTATTTTTATCCAAGGTTCAAGGTGGTCACCCTGTCGAGCTAGCGGTAGCTCGGCGGCTACTAGCTAACGTTAGTTGGTACACAGCTAGCTCTTGAGCTAGCTTGTCAACTAGCTGCGTGCTAAGGTTCATACATCAGCAGTCGTCGTGCAGCCGCCTCTCTTTTGACCACGTCCACGTTTATCTTTTACAGTAACGATGCGAATGCACTCTATTTAATGCTAATTGTGCCACAAGTGTGCAGAGCAAGATACTCACACGTTTGCTTGGCCTCTTGTTCATTTGAATCGCTAGTTTGGCGGCTGTGGCTAAAGACGGATTTTGACTCACTAGCAAGAAGGTTTCTTCAGTAATTACCCCAACAACTTCGGGCAGAAGCGTGCTATCAACTGAGAATTGAAGTTGAGCTGCTGTGGGGTCTTTGCGTGCTTATCAACATGCTGAAGACCCGGCAGTGTTTACTTGGCATCCGCACTTTTCTCGGCGTAACGTCCAGAATATGGGGCTTCATCATGTACATCCTCAGGAAGCACCTGCGAACGGTGAGAAGGGGTTTGAAAGACATTTGGAAGTTGTGTTTCTGTGACACCTGAGCAAAGTCATGGCTTACGTTGCCATGGCTCCCAACATTATTTTTTCAGATCACATCCATCCATTTGGGATGCTCAGTCGGTTCTCAGAGAGCAAGGTTGCCTGTGTTTTCTGTCTCATTATGTGCCTCCATCGTGACGATTTTGCCAAATAATCCGTAGATTGTATACTGAATAGCCTCAACCTCCCACATCAGTGTCAAGTTTGTAGCGATATCTTCCAGTACAAAGATGAGTAAGAGTATCGAAACTTCATATTAAGAGCTTATTAAATAGTTTACACACATTGGCACCACAGGAGGTACGTTAAGTGCCACACAGGATATCAAGGTGCACCAAAATGTACAACTGCAACTTTTTGATTACTCTTTCATTTATTTGATTAACAATTTACTCCACAAAATGTAAGAAAATAGGGAAAAATGTCTGTCACATTCTTTCCAGAGCCCAAAATAGGTCTTTAAATACTTCATTTTGTCTCACTAACAGTCCAAACCCGAAGTGAAATAAAACAGAAAAACAGAAAATCCTCACATTTGTGAATTTAAAACTGTGGCATGTTTAGCCTTTTTTTTTTCTTGATAATTGACACACATATTTGATTATCAAAGTTGTTGCAGATTAATTTGGTTGATTGACTAATCAATGAATAGAGCAATTGTTTTGGCTCTTAAATAATGTATCCAGATATGTTTTTATGTGATGAGACAGTGTGAATGAATGGCTCATCCAGCTACAGTGCGAAGTGGAAACCTCCCACATCAAATCGCTAAATTTGAGGAGCAGCCAGCGCAAGCCAGCAGGTCACCTTCAATTGCTCTCACACCCCCCCCCCACAATAAACATGGCATTTAAGGTGACAGAAGCTGCCTATTTGTAATTTAGACACACACACAGGTGTTGTTGAGTCGTTAATAGACATATACATGTGGTGTAATATGAGTGGACTTTGACTCTAGCTCCGTATCAAGCCAACAAAGCTTGTAGAAGTGCCCTGTGTGCTGTAATCATCTTTCTGTTCGAGGTTTGTGTGCAGTTTATTGTGTGGCAGTAACACTTGCGGGTTGTCAACAGGCCCTGAGAGTGAGTAGTCCAGTCCATGTTATGGCTGAAGTGAGAGGGATTATGTCAGCACAGGGAGCGTACTGTTCTCTTTCTCTCATTCTCACTCACAGTTTAGCTCGGTTGTTTACAATCTGTGATGCACTGGAACAATGTCAACGATCCAGGGAGCGCTTATGTACCAAGCATTGTAATGTAGGTGATACTATAGATAGCGATCGAGTAAATCATGACAGATGATTTCATGACAAATAGTTGAGGTCAGAATTTTATGACTGAGCCATTTCAATACCTCTTAAAACAAAGGTATTAATATAAATTTTAAGCTTGTGCCTACTTCAATTTATTTCTAAAGCTTTAATAGCCTTAATCACTCCTTTTGTTGTGTGTGTGAATCTGGTAGACCTCACTGCCCACACTGCATAAAGTTGCCTGATCCAAAACTTTGGATCAATAAAAGCTCTATTGGATTATGAATATTAGGACCAGGTAATAATCCCATGCACGCTACTATGTGTAAACAGATGACCAGAAGGTTGTTTTTTTAATCAGATGTTGCGTAATGGTTCTGCTTATTATCTCCTGCTTGGTACAGTAACTGTGTGGCTGACTGTGGAGTAAGAGCTGAAACAATTGGCTAATGAACACAAAACTTCCCAACTTTATTAGTTGATAGTAGATCTGAAATGAGAAAATGATTAATCGAGTATTCCAACAATTTTGATAACAAATTAATCATTAATACCCCAGATTGTCTGGTGTCAGCTTTTCAACTGTAAAAATCTGTTTTCTTAGTCTTCTATGATAGTAAAGTTAATATCTTTGTCTTTTGAACTATTGGTTGGACAAAATAAGCATTATGACTACGTCCACTTGGGCTCTGGATCCAAATCAAGAATCGAGAAAATAATCGACAAATTAATCAGTAACAAAAAAAAAAAATGTTAGTTGCAGCCCTAGTTGATAGTTTATTTGGAGTCATTTAGTCAATGTAATTGCCATTATCCTGGTTACAGCTACATAAGTTGAAGGGCTAGTTGTTCTAGCTACTTTTCTCTATTGCATATATCATTATGAATTGAAGATTTTGAGTTTTTTGGCTGTCGGTCAAGTTAAAAGAGCAACTAGTCTGGAGGCAAAGGACTCCATCGGAGTTGCAGGCCTGGGGTCCAGATGGGACGCTCTTGGAGATGCAGAGATCTGAGTCAATGTCGAGGTCCCCCCGTGGTTCCCAGCAGCTGCTGCCACCAATAGGCTTCCCCCAAGCTTACTCTGCCAGGCAGCAGTGGGTTGGGACACAGAGGGAGGCCCTGTCTAAGGCTTAGGTACCAAGCTGCTTGGGCTTGGTCAAAGTCACCCTGCAAGACTTCTCTTCTGTGTGTGTCCCCATGCTCCGCTGACACCCACCGACAGCTGTGGGAATAAAAATAGCCCTGTGAAGAAAAGTGCAGAGCCCGTGGGCTAGAGCAGCACTGGAAAGGATCCTCTCTGTAGTCAGTCTGACCAGTTTAGAGCAAGAAAGTTAGAGAGGGGGAGCCGCAGGGTGGAGAAGAGAGCTGGTACCCCACGAATGTATTGTCTTAAAAGGCCAAAATATAAATTTTAGGATTTCAGTACTTAAAGTTTTTTAAGACCTTCAGAGAAATATTAGCCTTACGTCTGGTCCAAATCATCCATAACACAGTTTTATTTCCACAAGGGCGTGTTCTCAGTCATGATGATTTTTTTTCAAATTGGATTATGGATTGTAGCAGTTACAATGACATGAAGCCACTCTTCTTCAGTGCCCCAAAGGAATCCCAAAACACTAATACTGGCCTTCTGTATAAAATCACACAAGATGTCGATTCCTTGGAAATGAAGACAGACACTTTGATTGTAACAAGAAATGAAAAGATTGGCGGTTTCAGTGTGTTTGATATCAAATGTTCACATTCGTCACTTATAATCAGACTAAAAAACTACATATTTTAAAAACTATCCATGATGTAATTAACTAATTATGGCTCAGTCTGTTTGGTGTTTCAACAGTGTGATCTATTAAGGATGTCTGTCTGTCTCTTTTGCCTTGTTCATTTGCAGATAATCCAGTATCAGACGGTGCGATACGACACTTTGCCTCTGTCACCTATCTCCAGAAACAGACTGAGTGAGTACACGATTGTTTACATGATATAACTGCTCTGCTAAACTGTCGGGGCACCTATGAAAGAATTTTTTTTGTGATATTTGATAGCATGGAGTGGAGCAATTATCATAACATGTTTGTAATGTGGATATTTAAGTAGCAGTTAAACTGGTTGTCAATGAAAAGTTATCAGCATCTGAACAGCACACAGTTGTGTACAGTGTGAGCCCTTTCTCAGAACTTTCCTCCCCTCAAAATAAATGTTCGGACACACTTGACAGGACTACCATGATATAACTTCTATAACTGGGTGAAGTTTGGTTCCATAACACTACAGCATTCTTGCATCATTACAATTGAAAACCAAAAAAGTAGAAAGAAGAACAGAGTGACTTCGTAGACAGTAAACCTGAATTTCATTCAGAAAACATCTGCATTTTAAATGAAATGTCAATCTGTTGCACAGCTATAAATGTGCAGTGTGAAATGAGACAAATTCCTGTCAATAAAGCAAATGCAGATACCTCCTAAACCACAGCTAATCAGTAACATTCATGCTTGATGTTTAATGAGCAAGGGTAAAACACCAAGAATGTAGTATACGCATTATATAATGTAATAAATATTAGTCATTATAAATTAGACTGCGCACCAAACCTTTACTTTACAAGACTCGTAACCAGAATGCTAAAATCAAAAGACTGCATAAATGGCTGTAGATGGTAGGCAAGCCTGCTGAAAGAACAGCAATTGTCCAAAAAGAACAAAAAAAGACAACTTGAAGAAGAATTACGCTAGCAAGTAAATATCAGAATCCACTTAAGACTGTGGCACATTGACCAAAAATAACTGTTATTTCATTCCCTGATACTGACAACGACAAGACGTGTTTGTAGTCTGGAAGTGGAGAGGACCTGCAAATGTTAAAGGTAGCACTTAACACTGGCATGGACTGGTGTGTGCACTCTGAATGAGCTTCCCATATGTCCATAGAGAGCTCATTCAAAAGCACGCGCTTGACTCAGAGGAGGGATTGTTTTTCAGTTCTACTTTACTCCCCTCTCGAAACTCACTCCAGTGACTTCAGCCGGAGACTCAGGTCCAGTCTCCACTGATTGAGTGATTCCTTTACATTCATTCAGTTGTACAGTAGCTGGTATTTCTGCTGGTGTAGACAACATTGTAAACAGAATTAAGTTAACTGTATCACAGTAGTCACTTGCATTGAAAGCACATTAGGAGGGGATCTTTTAATAGCCAGTATGAGGAAAGATTGTTACACATAGGGATGCACCCTTGTATTTAAAATAATTGATTTTAAAGTGAAACTGACATTAAGTAGCCTCTGTATTTCTTAAGAAGTCGTTTCCACACCTAAACAATTGATTATTTGTGAAATCCAGACACATACGAGCTGAAAGAAAAAAACTCTTTCACTATAGAGTGTTTTCTTTCATTCTGCTGTCTAAACGCTCTGAAAAACTTAAAGAGCAGTGTCTTACTAATACACCTAAAATAAGCAAGCCATGGTTTCAAAATTATGTCAGGGGTACGAGAGAATTCTGATTACCAACCTGCTGTGTGTATATATAGACTTTTCAATAACCAAGTTACTATAGTGCATGTAAACGCACTGTGTGATTCCCTGTGTAGACTTGTTCTCCCACTAAGCTGGCTTCTTGTGTGTGTATATAAGTCTACTGCGTAAAGTACCTAAAATAAAAAGCATCTATATTGTCTGATAAACTCCAGATGCAGTAAAGAGGAAGATTCTGGTTCTGGACCTGGACGAGACGCTGATCCACTCTCACCATGACGGAGTCGTCAGACCCACAGTGAGACCTGGCACGCCGCCAGACTTTATCCTCAAAGTACGGGCATTAACACACACATGTACATGTTCTATCATAAATCCATCAAAGTTTAAACACTGGTTTAGTCTAAATGAATCGGATTCCTCTATTTTTTTTTTTTTTTTTCACCTGCAGGTCGTCATTGATAAGCACCCAGTCAGATTCTTCGTACATAAAAGGCCACATGTTGATTTTTTTTTAGAAGTGGTAAGTGTCAGTCAGTGATCAATGTTACTTACTGTGTTTGAATCATAGATGAACGTGTTAGTGAATAGTAAAGCACACTGTGAACATGAAACATCACTGCTCAAGTCCTTCCCAGGTCACCTTTCATACAGTCTGTCATCTTTCACAGAACTCTCCATTGTGCTGCACCCTCTCACTACCCGATGTCATAAAGCTATATTTGTTTTGGATAATGATCCTTCATGACTTACTAAGCACTTTGTGTAACTTGTGTACTTATACTTTTGTGTGCCCTATACTGTGTGTGTGAACACAGGTGAGCCAGTGGTATGAGCTGGTGGTTTTCACAGCCAGTATGGAGATCTACGGCTCAGCGGTGGCAGACAAGCTGGACAACAACAGGAACATCCTGAAACGAAGATACTACAGACAGGTACTTCTCGAAACTGTATTTATATAGTCTGATTATAGCTGGTACTGATTAGGCTCTTTCATCCCATTGGGCCTTTGAAATCTCTTTCATTGACTCGCATTTTTGTGTCTTTTGCCAGCATTGTACATTTGATCTAGGTAGTTATATTAAAGACCTGTCTGTAGTACACGATGACCTGTCCAGTATTGTCATCCTGGACAACTCGCCTGGTGCTTATCGTAGCCATCCAGGTAAGACTTAAAGCCTCATGGAGTCACTTGCACCTTCTGTCACTCTGTCTGTCCCTTGATATCTTAAGCTCACATACAAAGAAAATACTGGCCGTTAATACTAGGGTGTAGTGCCACTGCAGGGGGGTTCAACATGACTAGGTGGAAAAATGTAGAGTGAAACTGAAGTTGAAAATACTTTTTTTTTTTTTTCAGAGTGGAAGTTTTAAAAAGCACAGGTGTAACTAATCAGCTAATTGGTTGTCGATTGCAGTAATTGCTAGAGCAAAGCCATCGTTAATGTCATTTGTTCCACCTGTGCTTTTTCTGCTATGACAAAATTCCGACTAGATTTTCAGTAACAAAAAGTAATGCACTTAAATAGAGTTAGACCAGTTGTTGCTTCTTTATATCGTCTTTCAAATAAGCAGCAACAACAGTCATGCATTGTTTATTTATTTTATTTTTATTTTATTTTTTAAATTTTAGTGAGTCGCTGTTTGGGTGGTATCAAAAGGTTAAAACAGCAAGACCACGTGGCCGCTTCTAAACAGTGCCCACAAAGTGACATTTACAGGATAGTAATAAATGCTAAAACATGGTGTTACATACAGAGAAGAGACGTAAATCAGGAAACTGCTTCATTAATGTCAGTTACACAGCAATATCTATCTAAAGTTTTCTAACATAAGTTTAAGTTAGCCACCATAAGCTACTGGTTATACCAAACCAGCTAAGACTCCAACAACATAACCCCTTAGGTTTTTTTCACTAGAGTGTGATTATTTATTTATGGATACACCTTTTCACAACTTTTGTAAGATGACTAATGTGTTATATCTTCTTTCAAAGGCCTCACTATAAAGATTTAGTGATGTATTTAAAACTTAATAAGAATGGTAAGAGCCAGTTTGAGGTGCATATTCAGCTGTGAATATTCTGTATACATTCATCTTTAACAAACATAATTAAGGGACGCTTTGTCCTATACACATAAACCTTGTGAATTACCAGAAACACGACAAATAACTGACCCATTTCTTCTCACTACAAGGCTTGTCTTCTAAATGCTTTAACAGTGTAATAAACCTGCAGCTCCTCTAAAACTCAGTGGCCTCTTTAACAGAGCAGCATAAAATCACATCCATGTCTATGTCTCCTGACACGACTGACTGGCTGTCTTCTACCCTCCAGACAATGCAATACCCATCAAGTCCTGGTTCAGCGACCCTAGTGACACAGCACTTCTTAACTTGCTGCCTATGCTGGATGCACTAAGGTAAAAGGCATAATAAAGTTGTCATGGAAGCAAATGGACAGTGCAAACACTTTAACTCATGGCTTACTTTGTCCAACATTCTTTGTCCACTACCTGAAGTCTTAAGCATACTACCTGAATTCAGTTGTCTGTGGTAATTTAGGGAGGTGCAAAGTAATGGCTGCAACTAAGAGCACATTATTTTAGTTGCTAGTACATGTTAAGACCTATCAAAATGTATTTTCTGCTATAGTTACTTTGACAGCAGGCAACACCTTATTGACATTATTCTGAACAAGACAGTATTTCATTAACACTGTTGACAAGAGTTGTTGCTTGTAACATTTTCATTTCATATTCCCATTCATATGGTATGGTGTACAGCCAGAGTAATGACTCAAAACACCCCGTCTGCTTTACCCTGCCGTGTCAGATCCTCTATGGCAATCAAAACCTGCAGCATCAAAGACTGTGCCTAAATTCGTTCTTAGGAATATTTCAGTATTTTGGGAAGTACTCTTGCTTGCGCTCTTTCCAAAAATGAGATGAGAGGATTGATAGAGAGATGGAGCCCGGACATGTTTAGCCTAGCTAAGAATAAAGCCTGGAAGCAGGGGGAACCAGCTAAGGAGCTATGTGGTGTAACTATTCAAGCAAGTCTTAGCACTTACAGAATGCCATGACCTGGATGACTGAGAATCTTCACAGACGAGGAACCAGATAGCCTGACTTGACTTCGGCTTTGTCCAAACTTAAAAAACACACACTAACAGCACCTCTAATGCTCTTATACTAACACATTATATCTAATTTATTTCATACATACATACACAGAAATGTAAAAACAGCAACTTGTAGTTTTATAGGGAGCTATGTGGTGAACAGCCAGCTATAGTAACTGCATGCAGCATCACAAAGCCTTGTGTCAGTGAGGTTGCCAGGCTTGTCCAAAACCAAAACACAGCAACCCTATCGGGCCTGCACTATAGTCTGAGACACGGCAACTTCGTGCAGCTGGACTGATTTATTAACTGTTGTTTATCAAGAAAGTTATAATAGGTAATTTGCCCCAAAAGGCACAGTTTAGCTATTTATACAGTATAGTTTGGTTTATGTATGGGTTAGGCAAAGGAGATGCAATGTTTTCATTAGTTAGCTTTAGAGGTGTTAATTGGCATACTTTTTAATTTTAAAAAGAGCCAGGCTAGCTCTTCTAGCCTTTTTCCAGTCTTTATGCTAAGCTCAGCTAAACACCTCTGACTCTACTTCTGTAATCAAAGCACAGAGGTGAGAGTGATATCAGTTTTCTCATCTCACTCTCAGAAAGAAAGCAAATAGGCATATTTCCCAAAATTTTCAACTACTCCCGTAATGGCTAAGAAGGTAGAGTGTGCAGTTTCATGTAGCTGAATTGTGCCGTTCTCTCCTTTACTCTTAGGTTCACTGCTGATGTCCGCTCCGTCCTCAGTCGAAACCTCCACCAGCACCGGCTCTGGTGATTGGCTGAATCAAGAGGGGCGGGACTTGTTGACCAGCCTCTTCCTCTCTGCCGGCTTCCTTCCTGCCCTCCGTTCCCACACAGACGACCCACCAGCCCTCTCTGAGCCTCTCAGATGTGTCCTGAGGAGATGAGGGTTGGGGTGAACGCCTATCACGGGATGAACAGTATGGGATCACCAGAGCCCAGAAACTACTGGGAGGGAGGGAGAGCCAGCTTGTTTTTTTGTTTTTGTTTTTTTTTTTCTGTTTTTTTTTTTCCCCTTCTTCTTCTTCTTGATTCTTTATTTGTTTTTTGTTTTTGTTTTTTCCAAAACAAAATGGAGCCTCTCTGCCTTATCGCTCCTGATACTGACTGTGCGCATATGGAGGTGAGCTTGTGTACATGAGTCGGAGTATGCTTGCTGAGTTCGTTAGTCCTTTTTAAACTTTTTGAAGATTGGGAGGGGGGAAAGAGAGGGATCAGCAAAGCAACAAAGACAACTCTACATTATTAATTCTTGTTCCTCTCCATCATCATCAGACGTTGCACTTCAGCAAACAACTCATCAGTTTACTGTCTTAACCTCTCAGAGCAGCTGAGATGGGGAAAATAGAAAACCGCCCCTTTTTTAGATCAAACTCGTACCCCAAACGGTCATTCATTGAGTCCCAAGGTACTTTCTTTTCCTCTCCCAACAAGAATGGATCGATTTACATGGTGTAATTGATGGATTTTTGCTTTCAACATACCATCCACAGGCATTTTTCTGGACAAATAGCCAAGCGGTCTGCTAATTTTTTTTTTTTTTTTTTTTTTTTTTCTTCCCAGCCATAACATCACTCTTTCCATAAAACTCCACATGGGACTCAGTGATAAAGACTTGCCTGAAAAGTTGTGAGAAAAAAAGAATGGCTTGTAACGATATGTGGACTGCCGTGCCGCCTTTCCATATCTGATTGTTTCTCTGGTACCAAGATATATGATAATATGACTTCTGCATACCATGACATTTCACTCTTCCCCTTTACCATTTGATGCCATCCTGATTTCATCTAAAAGGAATTGCACTTAATTTTTTCCCCCTTCTGTTTTTGTTGCAGTTGGTTTTGTACTTGGTTCAAATTTGAAGCCTTCCCCTTTCAGTTTCTACCCGCTCCCCTTAATGTATGGGTTCAACTATTAGACCCTCCGTCTTTAAATGCCTTCTGAACAATGTCAGTCTTGTTAAGGCTCACAGCGGCTTCTCATTGGCTCTGTCTCCAGGTCTGTGTTACTAATAAAACACTTGTCAGTATCGGCCAGTTACTATCCAGCTTGTTTTCTTTTAATGCAACTCATTTTGCAGTGTTTTTTAATTTATTTTCTTTTTGGTCATATTTGAGACATAACATTTTGCAGCTTGTCAACTGGCTAACTTCACTGGGGATAGAAATGTGGAGAGGGATTCAGTTTCTGTGTGAGACAAACTTTTGCTAATAATCTGCTGCCATCATGTGGTGTAACAGGGAACTGCATTGGTCGACGCCATATTCCTACACTGCTCAAGAAACAAACTAACTCTATTTTGGTTAATGCTTTTCCACAAGAGAATACCCTTCAGCTCCAAAGTAAGTGATAAAGGTATATTGCCTCCCTCCTCTTACTGATGGAATCTACATGGGTTGCCCCACAACTCAAAGGATCTGACAACAGTTGCACTTGTTTAAAAGCAGTAAGACTTGTATTTTGTCTAATATGGCATTTTGCAGTACCACTGCAGATGCTAGTAGCCTGTAATTTTTGTATGTATATGTTGATATTTATACTTTTTGTAGTAAATGTAGAGAAATGTAACATTTTAAAGACACCTGTGCAGCTTTAGTGATTGCATTTTTTTTCGGACAAACTATATATTTCTAGCTTTTATTTTTATTATTATTATTTTTTTTAATCTGTGCTAATTTTGCAGTTGCAAAGTGTTCATTATGTTTTTTTTACTGTGTTTTCACGTGTGCTCACCATGTGATTTCCAGCCCTCTCAGTAACAGCATACAGGTAAGTTTCAGAACTTAAGTGGCTGCCCATCGGCTGATCAGTCACAGCTGTGAGTGCACACGGCTACAAGTAAAATTTTTCTTTTTTCCTCAACTAATTTTAGTAGTCATTCTAGTGAAGGGTTAGGAAACTACTGTCGTGGGCTAAGCACACTGTTGTATATATATTAGCTGTTGGTTCACAACACCTCTACCTCCTAATGATGGTTTTGAAGTAAATCTGAAGGGGCAGAATTGAGCTGAAGCTGCTGAGTATGCCTTGTAGGAGAGAGTGTCGTTGAGGATCACATCAGTGGTCTGTGGTGGATGAGGTACACGTTGCTTCAGATTTGTCACTGATGATGAAGAGCTTTTGTCAGGAAAATAATTTGACAGGGAGGAAAATTGGCTCGGTCTAAGGAGAGTGGCAAGGTCTCAGTGCTCCTAAAAGATAGCAGGAATGGAGGCAGCAAAGGAAACTGGAGTCTTTTATACTCCATAACCAAAAAATAACATCTGCCCTTCATGCCTCATAGTAGGACTCAAACTTTACTGTACATCATGCATACTAACCTGAAACTGCTATCAGCAACTATTTTTATATTCTAAAATATGTTTTTTTGTTGTTTTTTTGTTGTTTTTAGACCTAGGAACTGGACAAAATCCTGTCCACAAGTGACTCAGCACATTACATCCTGTGCTTAAGCAGAGTATAACCCACGATCTTAAAATCCCTGACACGGAAAAGAGAAGATTAGCCTGTGCATCGACAACTATACAATGATCCAAAGGGTATAAGTCTTCACTTTCACAGCTGTATACTTCTTCAGAGAGAAGACTGTGAATACTGGAAGGACTATTTTTAGATTTACGCAGTCTGACTGATTGTCACCTTACACAGAACAACCCATCACAAGAATGTGAAGTACATAGGGGAGTTCAGGCAGAGGTGTCACATGAGCAAGCAGAGTGAGTCAGAGCTGTGGGCCACTTGCGCAATGAACAGGTTAGCAACTTTTTCTGAGTGTTTCAGGAAATGGGCATTTGAATAGCACTCAGAGTTATTTTATCTAGTAAACATGCAGTGTGTGTGTGTCAAATAAAATATTCTTTATTTTGTAATCTCTGAACAGACAAGCGATTTAAAGAGGAAATTAAGTAACTCAGCAAGTAATGGTTCTTAGTAAATTCCCAAAACTAGTACAGTAGTTATTTTAAAACCAGTATTTACCATCATTAAGCAATAACCACTGAAGCAATATAAAAAAAAGTGAGTAGTCTGAGAAAATGGACCACTCTTGATAAAATGTTTGTGATAAATTGTAATCGGAGGTTTTTCTGGAATCATATATTGAACGTGTGCTTTTTTTCCCTCTAAGAAAGGGCGGTTGTTCAGAAGTTAAATCTAAATTGCTATGATTTAATGGGTGACAAGCCGAAAACACAAGGCTGGATTACCATCCAACCAACTAGGGGCCCTGAAGCTCCCGAGTTATCATGTGTGTTTTCCATCAGCTCATTTTTGCCCACATTTGGGGCCTCTACCAGCTTAAAAGCTAGTGCATAACTGTGCTTTAAACGAGACTTTTTTTGCACCTCTTCGGGGATGTCAGCTTCAAGTACAGACCAGCGCTGATGAAGCTGGAAAAGATTCCGGCTCAATGACCCCTCAGGACACCGGAATATTATTATTGTTCTCGTTTTTTGTCGTTTTATTTTGTCTTTGAAAGGGGTTAAGGGGTCGAGGAACGATCTCGTTAACGAAACCGGAAATTGCGAAAACTGCAAGTCAATCTAGTAATAATCACGCACTGTGCTCCGGATAATGAGTGAATACACAGTAACCCCATTTTGCTAAGGGCCTGCTCAATGTCTCCGGACTCAGATTATAGCCAGCGCTGCGTTTCAAAGCCAAATTTGCAGTTCAATTTTGCATGTTTTCGGGTTTCTTATCTCCTGCTGCTAACTGCAGGGCCTCGGTCATATGACAAGGACAGATGCCTCCTCACTGCCCTGCCCTACGTCCTTACGCGCAGCGGTTGATCAAAATAAAATAGCTCCGCAGGAAAAAAAAAAAAAAACTCAACTTAGATTTTAAACCACTCAAAGACGATTAATTTCCATAGAGGAATTTTCCATCAACAAATACCGGTTATCGCTGTACAATGAACGTTAATGTGGTCCGGGATAGCGAGAAGTACACCCTGCGAACTAGACTCTCCTCTACGTCATGTTGTTATTGTGTCCCTCCGCCACAGTCGCACTAGGAAAACAGCTGTGGCTGGGCTAAGGCTAGTTAGCATCGTTTGTTTTTGTCGTGTGTGTGTGTGTCAGCGATTTGAGCCGTTCCTTGCGCAAACCGCTATCATACAACCCCCGGAGTGACCGACTTGTCGTCTGTCATCTCTCTTAACGATGAAGTTTCAGTACAAAGAAGAGCACCCTTTTGAGAAAAGGCGGTCTGAAGGCGAGAAAATAAGGAAGAAGTATCCGGACAGGGTACCAGTAAGTAGCTAACGCTATCTTGGTTGCGCGATCTGTTTTGTTAGCAATGTGACGGCTAGCTGAGCTCAAGCTTTTGTAACGCTAGTCTTATTTAACTGTTTGGAACACCTCATGTTCGCATGTAAAATCCACACATAGTCATACGGTTCAGGTGTAGCGACACATTATTTTTCTCCGTAGTAAACTGCCACGTTAGTAGACGTTGGAGGTTAAACAACAATTTCGGCCCCACTGAACAGGCCAGCTAGTGAGAGCTTCGTGTAATCCTTCCGTATGTGTTTTTGTTTTTTGACTAATAGTACTAATTCACAAAAAAAAAGATCCTTGATGACAAACTAACATAAACCTTCCCTGGTTGTAAAGACTGTGATTGACCGTGAAACACCTACAGTCTGAAGTGTGTACAGACTGATCGCGGTCTGATCGGGCGGCTGGGTGTAGTTCTAAGCTGTATGTTGAAACGATAATAGCAGTGCACCTTAAAATAGTTGGTGTCTAAAAACAGGGCACTTGTTTACGTCGTTCTAACTCTTGTTGATAGATTTAGTCCACAACCTTTGGCCTTTTGCCGCTCAAATTGACCTAACAGGACCACCTGGCTAAAACCTGACAGCAGATAAATGTGCTTTCTGCGTTCTGTAATGTATGAGGAGCTTTACTTGCCTCTACAATCGCAGTCTGGTTTCGCTGCCTTTCATTTAACTGCTGTTATCAGTCATAGATCTTATTCAACTTGATGTGTGGCTTCAACTAACGATCTGTTTTAATTTTCGATTGATCTACCAAAATATTAATCAACTACTATTGTCTACATAATGCCAGAAATACTACAATTTGCCTGAGCCCAAGATGACATTTTCAGATGTAATGTTTTATGTCCAAATCAGTACAAGTCAGTTGATTGTAAAAAATTGTTGCTGATTAATTATATGTCCACTGACTAATTGTTTAAGCTCTACAGTGATGTTTTACTGCTTGGTGTGTGACCAGGTAGCATTTTACAAGTCCTATTTTTAGAATAAAGAGAAAAATGCTTCAAAATAGTTTCATTTTTCCGCTCCTTCTGGTCCTCTTTACTAAATCCCAGTTCTGACTTGTATACATACAAATACACACACATACACACGTTTTTTTTTATAGCTGACAAATTACAAAATACTGAGTTTTTCGAAATAGAGGCTACACCTGACTTAAATATACTTCACTGCTCGCTCGAGTGATAGTTAGTCAGATTCTCAGATCCCTTTTCTGAGAAATGTGAAACAAACTATTAAAGTGCTTCTCACTTGATAAACACAGCCTTTGTTCAATGGAAAATGCACTGGATTCATCTGCTAAGGACATGTTGTGCAATAGTTCTTATTTTTCTTTTTCTTTTTTCAGGTAATCGTGGAGAAAGCCCCAAAAGCCAGAATAGGAGATCTGGACAAGAAGAAATACCTTGTTCCTTCCGACCTGACAGGTGATGACTGTATTATGTGCCAAGTCTCTGAACAATATTTAAATACGCTGGTATGTTTATAGTCAAATTTGAAATGCCCACAATCTTGTATACTCTCTTTTATCAGTGGGCCAGTTTTACTTCCTCATCCGGAAAAGAATCCACTTGCGAGCTGAGGATGCGCTCTTCTTCTTTGTAAACAATGTCATTCCACCCACTTCAGCTACCATGGGACTGTTGTACCAGGCAAGAGGCTTACTCACTTTCTACAACACTGACCAGCTCTTAGACAATGTCTTTATCAGCGTGTTGCGCTCTTGTTTCCCACTAACATTAAAGTGCACTTCCCTCTACATTTTTAATATCATACTAACATCTTTTTTTCCTTCCCTTTTTTTTCTCAGGAGCATCATGAAGAGGACTTTTTCCTCTACATTGCCTACAGTGATGAGAGTGTGTATGGGAACAGCCAAAGGGAAATCTGATCCCACTACCATCCCCCTCCAACCACGACCCACCTTTCTGAGACCTCCACCATTCATTCATTTAAATATTAAATCCAGCTCAGCAGCCTAGAGTTCCCAGAGTAAATATTTCAAATGCACTTTCACCACCCATACATTACCCTTCTCCCATCCATTTATGTCTTTATTATTCCGCAGTCTGAATTGTATTTGCCTCCACTTTTCTTTTCAGTAACAACTTGGGTTAAGTGGTCCCGTGGCCAGTTATTTTTCTAGTCTCATATGTGATCATATTTAACTGAGAAACTGAGAAAGATTAATCACATAATATTAGCAGTAGGCCATAATTATAGTAACTCCAGGGTTAAGGGAAGAAGGGGAATAGTATGTGAGTTCAAATCAGCTCTTACTGACAGGGAAGATAGTTATTGATTTACCACTTTTGTTGGTTTGCAGAAGGATAAAGTGTGTTTTGAGTTTTGGGTAGTAAATTAATAGCATCCACCAGCTAAAGGCAGATAATGTTGTCTCTGGCAGAGTAAAGGATAACTGTTTTGCAGCAGTTTTTCTCCTGGAAAAAAATAAAGTGGCTAGGTTTTTTTTTGTTTTTTTTGTTTGTTTTTTGTTTTTTAACTCATCAGTCACTGAAGTCTGTGCATTGACAGTTTAGTGTGCTGCCCTGCATGTGACCCTAGCAAGGAGTATGATAGAATTCAGACTAAACAATCACCCTCTGCTTTCAGTGGTAAGACTATTCTGTTGACTGCTACTATGATTATTGTTGTTATTATTGTTAATTTTAGATGGCTTAATTTCTAAAGGTATTGTAAAGCTGCGTGCAATTTTCTCTTTTTTTTTTTTTTAAGTTTGTCTCCTTTTTTAAAAAAAATAAGATTTGAACTCTGTATACAGCTGCATTACTGGCTCTTTCTCTCCACTCATGACCATACATGATAAAATGTGATGAAAAGCTACATGTTTCTTGTCTTTATTGAATATCTAAGCTTATTTTTGTTAAAGCATCACAAATATCTTTTTTTTTTGTTTTCCCTTGTGAGAGGCAAATCCTTATTGCACAGTTTTGATAAGGATTGTGAACTGATTACGTAGACCAAAAATTCTCCACTTACTACAGAAGTTAGTGTGAAGTCAATTTTATTTTTGTATCGCCCAAAGCATTTGTTGTAGAAGGCGTTACTATGTGTGCAACATACAACACCATGAAATGGAGACTTAGGTCAACATTCCTAGCCTTTCTTCCTGTAAGTGCACGAGTTTCCTTATATCAGCTACTGTGGCTGCTCATAGTGAGCCTCTCCAAGTTGTACAAGGCCACTCGTTGTATTCATGTTCACGTTTTATTCATGCGCAAGAAGCTGGTTTGACTAAACATAAGATCTGCATTTTTTTCTTTTTTTTTTTTTGACAGATCATTACAGTTTTCTTAATTAATCTCATAGGATTTTTAGACTTTGAAAATAACAAAAGGACATCTGTTAGAGCTCCTGTATAGGTGAATGTGATATTTACCCAGTAAACTGATCGATTAATAAAATCAAGTTTTTGGTTTTTAAAAAAAAAAGACAAGGTCAGGATATGAAAATGGTGGCACATTTTTAGCATAACATCACTTTAATGTCTTGTCTATGAAATGGTTCTTATAGCATGTCTATACTTATTAAAAACGTCTTTGTAAAACGGGGAATTTTGAAGTTTATATTTGCAATTTATTTTAAACGGGGGGATCTGACGTCTCTGCCCAAATTCGAGAGAAACTACAATTCCCAGAGTGCAATTCGGAGGGAAAACCTCAGACGTCTCCTTTGGCACCGGAAGCGCAACCTTATCACCCGGGCTAAGAACCTAGCAATCTGTTTATGTTTTGCTGAGAAGTTTTGATTTTATTTTTGTTTAATTGCCCCAGATACTGTCAAGTGGCCTCAAATTGAAAACCGCAAGACGGTTAGGTTCTTATTAAACGACTCACAAAGCGATAAAAGTAAGATTTTTCGTACTTTATCACGCCACCACATTAATGTAACAGAATAGGTGTCATAAAATGCGTAACGTTAGTGCTAAGCAGCTAGCTAACTCCAGTTAATGTTTGCTCTCGGGAATATTTAAAAATAAAGTTGCTGCCGCTGGTTTACATGTTAAAGCTCCGTACATCTTCATCTTAAACTCTACCATCCTCGCTGATGAACAATGACATAATATACTGTCAGTTAACACCAACTGAAGCTAACAATGCTAACTTAGCAGTTAGCGGAATAGCAGCAAGGCCTGTAACACTTTACACCTGTGCTATTTCTACTGTTATACCACCAGTGAGATATATACAATACCGTTAAATGTACTTTGTGTATGTCTTGTAACCTCTCACAAGTATTAAACTGAAATTTCGACCCACGCTAGCTGGCCCCTCCACTGCCTGTCACCATGCCCGCCCTGCTGGACAGACCCAAGCTGTCCAACGCGATGGCCAGAGCCCTCCACAAACACATCATGAGGGAGAGGGAGCGCAAGAGACAAGGTTCGCTGTGTGTGTGTGTGTGTGTGTGTGTGTGTGTGTGTGTGTGTGTGTGTGTGTGTGTGTGTGTGTGTGTGTGTATACTTTAAGAAACCGTTTAGCCATGTTGACACTGTCACAACATAAGAGGTAGAAGTGTACAGGTTTTCTACTTGTATTGAACTGTACTCGGGACTGCAAAAAATACGTTCGCTATTAAGTAAAATGCTTTTTTCCCCTGATTTACCTTTTTGCATTTACTATAGGACTGATCTGTTGATGGAGGAAATTGACTATTTATATATTACGTCATTAATGTTTTTTTTAAGTAAGGGACTTAATAGTTTTTCCACCACTGAAATACACGAATATCAATTTTCAGAGGAGGAAGAGGTGGACAAAATGATGGAGCAGAAGATGAAGGAGGAGGAAGAGAGGAAGAGGACAAAAGAAATAGAGGAGAGGATGTCCCTGGAGGAAACCAAAGAACAGGTTGGAAAAGTGATGAAAACACAAATTATGTCAAAGTTTCATGTTCTATGGACTTGCCATTTTACTCTGGGTTTAGACAAATAATAGATGGTAAAATATACGGCAATCCCAACCCCAATTTAAACTTCAGGTAATGAAGATGGGTGAGAAGCTTCAGGGACTCCAAGAAGAGAAACACCAGCTCTTCTTACAGCTCAAGAAAGTTCTCCATGAAGAAGAGAAGAGACGCAGGAAGGAGCAGAGGTAGTGTTTTTTATTTAAAATTCAGTTATTAAGCAGGATTTTACTTATGCATTCTCGGTATTCAGTTTAATTTCTTTGCCCCCTGTCTTCTCTAGTGATATCACAACACTGACATCAGCCAGCTACCAACCCAGTCTGCCCATGCACGCAGGGCAGCACCTCCTCAGCATTCAAGGTGCGATACTCTTCAGGCTCTGTGAATCGCCCGACCTCATCTGGGGTTATGTGGGAAATTGTCATTAATATCAGTCAGCTGATCCTTCTCTTTTTCTCTCTAAGGCAGTCCAGTCAGCCACAGTAGACCTGGTGCGCTACTTGGAGAACGAAGCAAACAGCTGTTTCCAGCTGCTGTGATTCCAGTAAGTAAACAAGTGTTCACCGATCTCTTCACAGACACTTTTACTTTTGTGTGTTGAGTTTTTCTTTGGGATAAATGGAGGATACACTGTTTTAGTTGTTTTGCTGGTCAATCGGAACTCTGTTGTCTGTGCTTTACAATGCAGCCTGGCTCTGACTGCTTTGTTTGTGTGTGAGTGAAATCTATATAAAGTGACATTTTTGTCTACACACTTGTGTGGTATTGTTAACAAAGTGCTGAGAGATATTCATTGTTTTAAACCTTTTAATGCAGCTAATTTTGGAGAAGTGCATTTTTAGATACAGACAGAAATTTAGACACCGTTAATTCCTATCACACGGTTTAGACCTCTTCCTCCTCCTCCTCTTTTAGACACGTCACTATCAGACGCCTGGATTCAGCTCTGGCTCTGCAGAGCACGGGCAGTTCAGTGGGGGACAGGGGGTCCATGAGCCTTACGGGGTGGCCCAGGCCCAGCATCCCTCCACCTACGCCCCCGGACCATCTGTACCTGTCAGTTTCGCAAGCAGCTCCCAGATCAGAGGTATGGCCATGTGTCTGTTTAAGTGTCAGAGATCACAGATCACCTGTATTGTATTACAGACATCTACAATGTGCAGAGTTACTTGCTCACTAAAATAACTGAATTTCAGTGATTTAGTACGTACAATCCTGATAAAATAAAAACATGATTTCTCTTCCAGTTTCGTAATTTGGATATGAATTTAATTTAATTTAATGTTAATCCGGTTTATTTTGCCCTTTGTGCTTGTTGATGTTTACTCAGAGATCAGTCATTTGAACCACATCAAAGTGGGATGAAGTGATTGCAATGAGACTCAGTTGCCTTCGTTCTCCCCCAGGTGCATCTGCGTTTCAGGCCATGCAGTATCTCCCCCACCAACAGCCTGGCTACCCCGTCCACAGTCACTTCACCTCTCAGCCCGGTCAGTCCCTTCGTTTCAACGTATTAAATTCCCTCCTCATAGAGCACCCTTAATGCAGGCTCTGCAGATGCTGCAGTGCTTTGTAAATTAAACAGTGACTTGTGTATCTCCTGCAGGATACATCCCTGGAGCGGGAATACCCCTCCAGAAGCAGCTGGAACATGCCAACCAACAGTCAGGCTTTACTGATGCCGTAAGCCCATTTCATATTTACATACTTTAATGAAGTCCTGCTAAAGGTCAGTAAACATGAAGTTAAACTGGCAAAGTAGAGTATACTGATATACAGTATAAAGTATAAGATTAATGTAGAGTTTATAAGTTTGATTGTAGAGACAAAATAACCAGTTTTATGAATTGTAAAATTGTTATTTACATTACGAAATATTTCCATACATGTTACTGTCTAAATAATGGAAGCATCTCGATTAAATCTGGCATATTCTTCATTTGCCGGCCTTATAGTTGAAGTTGTACGTCCTTATCTGATTAGAAATTTCTTTGTCCTGCGTCTTGCCTCACAGGGTGCTTTGAGGCCTATGCATCCACCAGCCATGCATCCCTCTGCTCCAGGACTGCTGCCCACACCATCAATGGCGGTCCAGATTCCCACTGCAAAGGTGAACTCCCAAAACAGGCACAGCTCTTTACAATAATCCCTTTCACTGTTCTCTGTCACCCCCCCCCCCTAATTCTGGACAATTTATTTCCACTCTGTTGGCTCAAAAGTGGGGAGAGGGTGTCGATGGCGAAACTCGCCGCACTTCTTTCAGTGTTGCGTACCGCCAGAATTTTGTACCTTGCTGAAATTAGCGTGTCTTATCAATGTACAATGCTGAGTTGAGCGTAACCCTCGGCATTGATTTCGTGTCCATTCCAGCAGTGCTGTGCTGTGCTTATTAGGTTTACAAAGTCTTGGTTCCCTGCCCTTTTACCTAGAAATCATTTACCATGTTCCAATTTCAGAGAACTTAACTCTTCAAACCATGTTTCCATCTCCAGGCCCCCTTCCAGAGCTCTCCCCAGGGTGCCCCTCGCCACGGCTTCCTCCCCCACAGCCAGAGTGGGCAGAGGTTCTACCACCATGGCAAGTAACTGGTTCACCTTCACCGGCGCTGAGGTTTCACAGCCTCCCTCTAGATACTGGAGAACCTGCTGGACGAGTAATAGATCAAGTTCTTTAACAGAAGTCATGACGTTGGAATATGCCATATGATCCGTGCTTTATTTTGTGTATAATATCTGGTTTTTAAGTTGTGTTTTGACTCCGTTAATGAGTGACCAGCAGACCTCATGTTTATGTGCTGTACACATTCGGCTTTTTTACGTAACTTCAAATGATGTTAATTTTTGAAATAGCTTATTATTTTCTATACACTGTAAAGACGTTCTGGAGGTGCATTTGTGCACTTAAATGTTAATATCTTGTATAAAGCCAGGCTGCATGAACCAGAGCTTATTCTTTCTTCGAAGACTTTGCTCACCAAAGCGTTGCACGAACCAGAATAGAGAAAACATTTTCAGCACCACTTAGTGGTTGAATTTAGAGTTTGTGAATTAAATCATCCTATTTCTGCAAAGGTCACACAAACACTGATAAACACTACTGTAGCAGAAACAAATTGGTTTAAATGAGACTCTGTTTCACTATGCTGCTGACGTCTGGTTCATCACATTAGACCCATCAGGGTTGGTTACCACAAATTAAATCAGATGACCATGGTCTTTTACACAGTTATGGAGAATTTCCAGTTTTTTGTGTTGTCCTCTGCAGCATACATCAAATTTAAGTCTGTTCTGTTTTAAGGCTTTTAGGTTGCTAAATAAAACGATAAGCAAACGCAACATCCAACAGTTTGTCATCTTTATTTTTTGGCCATGAAGACATCCTGCACAGTTTGGACTTGATGTTATGAAAACAAGGTAAGGATACCAAACTTCCACAACTTGTCTGCCTCCTGAATCATTGCTCACAGTACGCCAAATAATAGTCCTGTCATTTCTCCAAATAGCTCTGTGTGAAGCAAATGAAGTAGGATTAAGGTTTGGCCGAAGGACCTCAAACAGGTGAGGATTTGTATGTTCTCGGAGCAGGTTTTTGTTTCTCTTTGAAACTTTTCAAAGCCTTGAGACAAAAAGAAACTGCACCCTGGCGTGCCTTGTTGGTAACCTTTGTTTAATAGACAAGTTTCAGGTGATGAAATAAACAGCGGAGGGAGGGCTTGTTCAGATGAATTGCCAAAAGAGAAGTGCCATACGGAAAGGACAAAACCTAGTCATGTATTCGGTCCTGCACGGCACACGCACTGAACAAGCCTTAACAGAACAATGCAGATCTAGAGTTGAAGCCCTTGATAAAACAGGGGAACATATACAAAACAAAACAGCTGTGACAATATCACCATTTCTCTTTCCCCTGATGGTAGGTAGCTACTGAATATTTGTAGACCTACTCAGTTATTGGTGAGACTTTCCTCTACACATCTTTTTACATCTGTACGTCTGGACTTGGATGTGGTTTTATTGTGTGTGAATGTACATAGAGGTTGTTTATTTACCATTCAACATTCCAATTATCTGTTGAAGGTTCTCTCTAATTGAACCCAAAAGAAGGTCAGAAAACAGAGTCAGGGAGAGAGTATGAAAAACAAAGACTAAAAGAGGGAGAATAGCATTGACGAGGCAATATCCCCTCCTTTTCCCCAGGTCCAGCGCATCTCGTTTGCCCCTGAAACAGAATTACAAGGGGGGAGGAATGAGAAGAAAGAGGAAAGAAAAATCAGAAAGCAGAGAAGGAAGACACTTGACGAAAAAAAATTAAATAAACACGAGAGAAACATATTTTAATGAGACAGTAAGTGTTTTAACTAGCCTCTGCAGAGGAAACACTGCACAGACAACAGCTTTAAACATAGTTTTTGTGGACACTTTATTCTACAGCCCACAGTTTGCAGGTGAGAAATTGCATAAAACAAGCTTGAACCAACAATTACAACAGTGCTACAAGCCATTTCTTCTTAGGAAATACAGGACGCAACTGGCTAGATCAGGCTGTAAAATGAAGTGCAACCCACAGAAAAAAAATACAACACAGCTCAAAAATACGATATGAACTTTAAGCTTTCATGTATATTGGATAGTGCTATGTAAAAATGATACACACTGCTCATAATAATGTTAACATGAAACAAAAAGTACATTAAGGGGTAGGCAAATCCGCAGTAACACACTGCTCAGTAACCACCACTTCATACAAGCTTCAGATTTTGAATACACTCGTCAAATTAGTTACATTCCGTCAATTTTAAATCCTTAAATTTCAGCTGACCGCTAATATGTCCAGTTCAAACAAATATATACACGTAAAACATAATTAATAATATGGAAAAACAGGAATGTTTCCACTATAGTCGATATGCATAATTGTAACATTTCAAAATGGCATGTCGTCTCTTTCCCATATACCGAAGGTAAAATCTAAACATCGCACCTCAGCAACAGCCCTGGATCTTGCTGACTGGAGTTGCCTCCCCCCCTGCTCCACTGATGAACATAAACTGTACATGACATCACACACACTTGCACTGGCATGGCACATGCTGGTGACTCGTGGTGGAACACCCAAACACACACACATACATAATTTTACTTAACACACAGACACACACAGACTCACACACACTCCTCTTCAGGCAGGCTTGGGTTAGGTGGTAGTTGGGGGGTGGGGTGGGGATGAGAGGACAGCTGCGCCGAAACAGCTGTATTTACCTGCAGTGGCTTATTTACCCAAGGCTTTGATGCCGATTGCAGCTTCTTCATCCATTGCATTTAGAACGGTGATCTGAAAGAGCAAAGAGGAATCAGAACAAAACTGCCCCCCCCCCCAAAAACACACACACACACACACACACACATCTGGCCCAAAGATTAATTCCTTTGTTTTTCCAATAGGTTTTTACCCCCAGTCATTCGTTTTAGAGTATTCATTTAATTTTCTGGAGAGAACGCAGAATTGGAGATGTGGCTCTTTTTTTACATTTAACACTTGGCAAGCTGCGTGGAACTGTACTCTTAAGTCACGACCAGCAGCATTCTGATTTACTGCAGCGCCAAAATGTGTCTTTCTAAACCTAAAAGACAGGTTGACCTGCAGGACGGGCATCTTCTAGGGAAGTGCAACACTCAAATTGATGATGCAGACTAAAGAATCTTGAGCTGCTAATGTCCCATTGTAATTACTACCTACCGAAGTGCAAATTAAAGCAGCTTCGACATCCCAGAACAGAGTCTATAAAAAATTTTTTAAAAAACCACAGCAGAAAAGAGTGTAAGGTGAGGTGGCAGTACTCACCAGGATCTCCTCTCCGGCTTCGTGCTTGCTCTCTATTTCTTTGCCAAGGTCTCCCTCGGGAATCTTCAGGTCCTCTCTCACCTCGCCGCTGTCCTGGAGCAGGGACAGGTAGCCATCTTGGATCCCAATAAGCTGGGCGAACCCAAGGACGGGAGAAAGAGAGAGAAAGGGTCAGGGTGAGTCATGCACAAACATTTCAGCGTGAATGATTTCCATTACGCCGACCAATGAAGTTATTCTTGCTTGTTCCCCCCAGTATCATTAAGAACTGTTTCCACTTCTAGGCTGTGACTGTGTAGACCCGTAGGGGATACACTTTCTAATCCAACTGGCTGCAGACATGAACTTCCTGCCGTAAGGGTATGGGAGCACTGGGACTGTATGGATTCATTTATAGTGCACGATCCTGCAGCATTTGCTTTTCAGCTTGGACAGCTGTGAGCACTCCACTGCTCATAGCGAGGTTTTAATCCAACTGGTTTGATCAGTAGTCTCGGCCTCTTTTGGTTTTTTATCAGGTTCTCTTCACAAACACAGTGTGAATGAGGAGGGGGCATATCTGCTTGAAAATTTCTAATATTCCTCTAAGTATCATATGAAGCACATGACGGGTGCAAAAAAATCTTCTTACAACACAAATCATCATCTTAATATTTCCTCAAATTGCAGAGGGCTAGAAAAGCCAAACAGACCTTTTTTTACACAAAACATTTTGACTTGTCGTAGGAAAATCACAGAAACTGAAGCAGCCATTATTAATTTTATTATTTATGGCTGTGCTTGTTCCTACTGTGACATGTTCAATTGTCTTCTATGAAAAAGGCCTGTTGTGTTCCAGGTTTGATTTTACTGGCTTCTGTATCCACTCTCAGTTGTTTGGATATTTCAAATAGTGTTTTTCTGGTTTCCTGGACTGAATGGTCTGAAAAAAGGAAAACTGTTTTCCAATGACGTACATTAGCTCGTGCACAGTGGTGCTGTTTCCTCAGCCGATTCTCAATTCATCAATGCTCTCACTACTTCTTATAAGCACGCGAACGCACCGTATGACAGCGCTTTCAGTTTGATTCATTGCTTTGAACTGTGTGACTATATCATGATAAATTATATGATGACAACAATAAAACCATATATAATGTTCCCCTCACGTGCTCTGGCGCACCAGACTGAATGTGTGCTCCCGGGCAGTCACCGATTAACACGGTATGATTTCAAAAGATGACCAGCATTTTTTCCCTGCGCCAGTATCAGTACCAGTTACCAGCTGCCAGTTGATTCTGAATTATCTCGGAAAATCTGGGACTTATTAAAGACCAAAGCTTGTTTTGGTTATCTCAGAGGTGTCCCATTAATGACAAATAATGCATTCCCCATAATCGCCTCAAAATTTCATACTCGCGAAGAGGAAGCAGCCCCAGTTTTTCTGTCAGCACAGGAAAAATGTGTTAGAATTTCTTGGTAATTAGTATATTAGGTAGTTTGTACATTTGTTGATCTAAGGCCTTGTCTGGCTCCGGACCAAGCTTTGAGAAAAATAACATTACATAATCTGACATTGTACTGGAAAAAGACTGTCTAAACGTTCTTAGCACCAGTGTGGACCAGACTTATGTACAACTGTATTTGAACAATATACTAGGTAACAAGCCAGTGTAACAGCAGTCACGACCTCCAAAAGACCCCGTCTGTCCTCCAGCCGTCTCACCTGGTAATCCATTCTCTTGATGTTGGGGACGTCCATGTTGTGGGTGGAGGGACAAATATCTTCATACTTCTTGCCAGAGAAGATGTCGATGCCAACCAAGTGCACCTGCACGAGCAAGAAAAATACAAAGAAAACAAAGAGAGTGAATCCCAAAACAAAGCACACACTTTCTGTCACAGTCAGTATCTATAAATTATTCAATGTGTAAAGCAGGTACTTTACTTCCACTATCATTTAAAAGGGGTTGTTGGCAATCAATCATTTTGCCCAAGTGTATCATGTTTGAACATAATTTACAGTCCATGTATTATCATTTTCAAATATCTTTTTAAAGAGGAAAACTGTAACCCAATGGGGACACATTCATGTTGTTGCACAGACTGAAAGTGTCCATTAATGTGCATTAATATTAATGTGTGTTTATCTCAAAGGTAAATAAATAGATAGTACAGTGATAATTCACTGACACACTCCTGTCTGCATTCTCCCCCACGAAAGAACTGTTGTCTGAGCTTACATGTACTTTACATTTGAGTTATCTGTCTGAGTCATGCAAGGAAGCGCCGACAAAATGTCCATTAGCCTCATTAGTCGGAAAAAGTGTTTTTTTTCGCTAAAACCTGTGGACTTCAGCGTCCACTGTGTTTGTAGGAAAGAAGCGCCTCGGTAATTTGCTGACCTTAGCGTGGCCGTGCTTGCCGGTCTTGGAGGTGGACATCTCGACGATCTTGCAGGGTCGGCCCTTCAGCACAACAAAGCCATTTTTGCGCAGGGCCGAGCACTGCATGGGGTAGGTGGCGGAGGCCCCGGCATCACCCGTCTGGAAGTCCAGCTCCGCATCTGCCATACCTGCTGTGGAGACCAACACACAGGATGCAGACACTGGCATGCGTGCAAAACTGGTTCAGGAAAATGATACGGTACAGTTATTGTTAGAGCAAGGAGATGTACTGATTTAGTATTATGATATGAAGCCAGATTATGTTTGGGATTAGGATAATTGTATTATAATGAGTGAAATGGCTTCTGAATCTGCTTTACTGACTTTTTAGATGACGACTTATCACCAACTGTAAATTTCATTAAATATTGATCAGCATCCACACAGTAAATATTGTCAAACATATTGTAATACATGATTTTATCATTATCTTGACTTCTGACTGTGTTTACCAGGTCTGACATAACTTTTCACTTTCAGGTCCGACCCAACTTAGGCACACTACTGTGGGACACACGCTGGACTTATATATCATCAAGTAAGTAGTGTTTATGTGAGGTAGCCCATGATGAAAGGCAGGCAGCCAGCGACGCCTGGTGAACATCTGTCAAGTATGTCAGCGGAGGACTATGGAAATGTGAGAGCTGGCTGCTGATACGAATTCAAACACTGGGGTCGTGGGGGGCAGAGGAAATGACACTTGGATTCAATGCTGCAGAGCAGCGGGCAGAGCACAGACCCGGCGGGGCTAAGTAAAGCAACAGGAACATGGCACCTGTCACCTCCAGTGAGAGAAAAAACAAAACTAGAAAAAAAAACCATAACAAAAGAAAAAAAAAAGAAGCTTTAGTGTAATATGCAGCTGCAGTTTTAATCATCGGTGTTTGTGCCAAACTATGCTTCACTTAACCACCGAACTTTTGTCCCCGGTGGTGCAGCCCAACTACCTGCCACGAGTACAACGTAACGGACGGGTAGCAACAAGCAGCAACTGACTCACAATATTCAAAGATATAAACACGTTCTTGAGAAAACACACTTAAAAGGACCTAAGTTATGGGCTTTGCTGCTCGGTTAGGGGTCGGCCGGTCACCGGGTACAACGTGAAACCGGGGCCGCTACTCCGCGCTACTTGACCCGCAACTTCAAATTTCAAGCGGGGCGTGATTTATCGGACCACCTCTCACGCTGTTATCGGGACACGAAACGTTAATTGTGGGCGCGAAGTGCACCAGTGGGGGGGGCAGCGTGTTGGGACACCGTGTCCGCAGTGGTGAAGAAGAGAAAGGGGGGCTGACTGCGGCCTAGTGCGTACACGACGTGCCACGGACCCGTCGTCGGTAACGTGTAAACGGCCGGTGTCCCCCGCGTCCATGCGCACTGGCCGAGGCCCTGCCGATGGAGGGACTCAAGTTCGCGGGGCGAAACGACGACCCGTGAGGCACTTGAACCCTTCGTCAAATCAATGTGGACCTCGGTGCGAACCACCCTGCTTGTTTTGGTCCCGCGCTGGCCGATAACACGCCCACAGGGTACCACTATAACTGGGGAAGCGGACTGAATGTCGGCCCGCCCGTACAGTAATGACTAAGCTAATACTCGCGATGGCTACGGCGTGCGACAAGTGCACCGGGGAAACAGTATCGGTCAGTTCTTCTCGTGTTGTGTCCTGAGTCGCAGCCGGAGGCTTGCGCGCGGAAGCAGCGGGAGTCGTGCTGGACGTCCAAATGCAGCCAAGTCCGGCCGGATTTGCAAACTTAAAAACCGACAGAAAAGGGCGAATGGGGGGGGGGGGGGGGTCACCGGGTATTTTTTTTTTTTTCCATTTTAGCTGCCGGGTGAGAGTGAAGCCTCCCGTTGGGATGCGAGCGGTTAGCTACGGCTGCCGGTGGTCGCCTAGCGAGAACAGACCGCTGGTGTCACTTCATGGGGGCGTTTAAAGGGAATATATCACAATACAGCCTCAGACAGACATGTGCATAGGATAACCCGTCTGCTCAGGCGCAAACACGCCCCGTCTATTGGATGTTTTGATAAGGGACTTACCCTGGTGATAATAGCTGTCCTCTCTAATGTTACTTGTCAGCCTTTCGCCCTTTATTTCCACCTCCTCCTCTGTCGCCTCCCTGTATCCGTGCTAACGGGTCGTCTGGCCGGGGTCCGTTTCCTCCTCCGTGGCTCGTTTGCGATGTCGCTCCCCGTTTTTTTTTTTTTTTTTTTTTTGTTTTTTTCCCCCTAAGCTATCGGCTATCTTTTTTTTATTCCTCTTTCATTCCAGACGTTTCCGCCCTGCCCTCCTCTCCCGCTGGTTTGTAATCCAGATTGCAGTTTACCTCGTACCGAGGTCCACAACCGTTAAAGTCAGCCGCCGGGCCGAAAAGAATTCGGAGTCTTGGTCCCCGTTGTGTACGTACTGTCCAGTAGCCTGCACTCCACCTTCTCGCTGTCTCCCTCATCTAGCTCCTCACCACTGTCACAACATCAGAAAGCATCTGAACACTGGGCTTCCCGCTGGAAATGTCACAATAAAATCCCATCGTTAATTAAAGACCTCATTACAATGTTATTTTAGAGCCATGTCATCCTTCCCTGGGCATTTATATTATAATAAAAAGGACAATTTGAAAAAAACCCTCAAGGTCCACTTACTAGCTTGTCCGGGGCTTTCGACTGCATTCGATGGTTTTCATCAGAGGACTGAGTTGGCATTGTCGTCATGGAGACGGAGGCTGCCGTCACGTGACGTCATCTTGCGAAGATGTGACATTGAACGTCCAATACACTGTAACCGCAATGCAATGTGTTCCAGAATGTAGAATTGATTTTTGAAAAAAAAAAATCGATACCAGATTTTTTGATTCCCCCATACTGATATTTGAGAATTAAAAAAAAAAAAAAAAAAAAGCAAATATATTGATTAACAGATATATATATACTTTAACATAAACATAACATAAATAAGCGATCTTGCGAAGGATCTCTCATCATTAAAGATATGTGACATATATGTGTACTGGGCATTTTCAGCTGGAAAATCAACTATACAGCAGCAGTTTCTCGCTACTCATTGGCCGACAGATACACTGACATGTATTAGTCATTTTCTAATGTAGAGTGCAAAGTGAGGAGGATGACTGGGAGCCCCTAACTGTCGGGGTCACATCAAATTTTACACATATTGGCAGAAAGCTTGTCCTGATTATTATGTTCTACTTCTCATACTTTGTGACATCGTTATACTTTATTAGGTTTATGCCTTATACAGATTATACATTCATTTCTTTTTCATACGTTTTATTTCCTAACAGACGTGCTCAGTCTAAAAACAGAAGTATTATTGTACCGATGCTTGTATTCTCAGGTAATGTTAGAAGTGGGGGCTGAGAGCTGGGGGGCGGCAGGGGCCTTTTTTCTGCTTAAAGAGACTTGAAGTACATTTTACTGCTTATCCAGGCCTACTTTCAAGTAAAGGATTTGAGTGCCTCGTGTGTACCGCTGCAAAATGTTTCTGACAATTTCACAAGAAACCTTGGAACCTTTCCTGCAAAGAGTGCTGCTTATGCCTGTGGTCAGCAACTCAGGAGCTTTCGGGGGCATGGCCATTCTAATTTGGGCACACCCTTTCAGACATTTGTGTTCAAAAGGGGAGTGAGAGACTTTATGAAAGAAACAATATATTTAGGAAAAATCAGCATAGGATAGGATGGGTGTTTTTTGTCATGATTTCTTTTGAAAATACAAACATCTGTTTCAGTCATTATCCCACTAACACTTAAATGTGAGAAATACTTGGGACAGTTTCTTCTTTCCCTTAGCTGACACAAATGCACTTTTACACTGAAGGCGAAGTTGCAACTTTTTCCGGTCTTCTCTTGGCTAACTTAAAGTGGCTTGATGCTACTTTCATCCAAATGCCCATGAAACAAATTGGCACGTTCTGCGCATGCGTAGCTTTTCCTTGTAGTGCAGCATGGACCACTAACTTCTTTCTCTGGACTTTATTTACTTACTGTACATACATGTGTGTGTGTTGATCTACTGATGGATCTCTACAGATATTGTCACATATTTCGAATATGAAAATATAGATACAACTGTGGAAACAGTGGGCTAAAAACAATTAAATTGCACAAATTCCTCACCATGAGCCATAAGCACTACTGTAAATGAAAAAAAAATAATAATCATATTTTCAAATTGATTTTTATATTAGTTTGAAGAATAAAGAAGTGGTAAGATGAGTTTCGATGCTACACTTGACCACAGTTTTAGTTCCCCATGTGTGGTACATACAGACTCCAGTGCCTTAAATTGTAGTTAAAAAAAAAAATCTCATCCAGATGCAGTGTACAGGATGTGTAAGGCAGGGATCAGTGTATGCACAGGACTTTCCATTCTCTATACAAAAGTTTAATACACAAGATCCAAATATCTCTTCTTACGATTTACCGTGCATCTTTGAAAAGTTCCTGAAACTACAGCCTCAGTGCTGCCATCCTGTCAGTGTGCTCCTCTGCTGGCTCTAATTTCCTCTGTTACTCATGATTACACTTCTAATTAAAGTCTTTTTGTCCACCCAGAGACCCATGGCCTCTGTGCTCAGCGAGTGGTTTCATTGAACTTGGCAGTTCTTAGAGCTGCTGGGTTAAATATAGTGCTGTGAAACCAGAGTCCTATGACCTATGTGCTGGGGGCTGTAGTTAAAGGCATAGTTAACTCCAAAATGAAAATTAGGTAATTGCTTTCTTAATCCTATGTCACATTAAAGCTTCCCTTACGTTCATTTAGGACCATCAAACCCACAGTGAGCTTGTCCCCGGAGCGTATTAACAGCCTTCAAAAGTTAAAGGAGCTAATTATTTACGGGTCAAAATAATCTTAAAATGCCTCCGGACAGCAATCGCGTCCAGTATGGAGTTTAATTTTAGGATGAACTATTTCTTCGTTGCGGAGCAGCAGAAAACCAGAGCTGGGCTGAAGGAAAGGGAATGAGGTCCCGATCAGTATTGTCTGTAATCACTCAGTAATGTAACACGGCACTGTTACAATAAACTGATTACCTTTTGTTTCTTGCCAGCATAGGCCAGGCCACCACATATTATCCCTGAAAGAAAATGGTTCCCATCCCATGACCGGTTTTCATCGAAACTGAGGTCCCTCCCGTCGTCACCCTAAAAATGCACCACGCCGGATCGCAAAGTGTTCGCCCAACCCTTTAAGAAAAAAACTGAATTGAAGTATGGGATGCCTTGGCAACTAGATAACACACGATGTAAATGTCTAATTATTCATATTTCTGTTTTTGTTTTGTTTTTGTTTTCCTTGTGAGTGTTTTTTTTTTTCTATTTCTTGCCGACGCAGACCGGTTTCCTGTGGCATCCTATAATGAGTGTGAGATAGGACCACTATGATCATATCGGAATGTGGTTTCGGTGTGTTTTACTATGTGCCTGTTTATTAAGGCGTGTGCTAATGGGGATCCTAAGAGTACTAAACAGTAGTGAACGTTAAATATAGGGTTGGCGTGTATTTTCGATAGGTTTACAGTGACCTTACTCATCCATTTGAAGCAAAAGCAAGGCGTAGACTCATAATTTTTAATAACTGGTTACACGGTCAAGTTATGCTACGTTAAAAGCATAAAACCCTAGCCTCCTCTTGAATGTATAATGTGTAGCAATATCCTCCGGTCGGTGAGCTCTACAGAGAAAACACTTCCCGTTATAAAATCAGGCGCCTCTCAGTCTTACCTGTCCTCCACCTGTCAATTTCTCCCTCCCAATTGCCGACCGCGCCCCGCCAATCACACCCCAGCTCGAGGTCTCGTGAAGACCAATGAGGGCGCGGCCTCTGTCCGGCAGCCCGAGGGGATGTCGGGATAAAAACTTAGCCGTGCCGGACGGGAAAGTTTCGGGAAGCGCAGGAGGGAGGGGACTGAGGAGTGAAAGTCTTGCAGTGACCCGACAGCGAGCATGACCGACGCCGAGGCGCAGAGCGCTCCGCCGTCGGCACCGGCGGAAGACAAGCCGCAGCCGGAGAGGAAAGTCATAGGTGGGTGTCCGGAGGCGCTCGGGGAAAGTTTTACACCATCAGCGTCGGTGCGAATTCATGCGCGTCTCACGAGATGCGTGAGATAAACAGACCGTGTTGTCGCGGCATGACGTTAATTGGCCTTTATGTCTCGTGAAGGTACAAATCGGCTGTTTCGTGCGTGGTACCGGGTCGGTTATCTAGTGTGTCCACCACAGCAAGCCCTAGACCCTGAAGCCCGGTCGACGACATAACTGTCTTGTCAGTCACTTCTCCCTCTGACACCGTGGTGGGTTTCGTTGTAGGAGCAACACGTGCCCCCCCCCCCCCCGGTTTTACACATGGGTATTGTGCGGAGCAACTATTTATGCCAGCGAAGTCGGACCTGTACTGTGAACATCAACACAGAAGCCATTTATTTGGCCCAGCTGAAATTATTAAATGGTTTGATTTGTAACTCGTGGATACGTCACTGGGACACGACTGGTTCTCCTTGCGTGTTTCCGTACGTTTAATCGCAGGTTTGTGTGTAACCGAGGAGGAAAAGGAGCAGAGCCAGAGCCATACTGTGTGTTTTTTTTTTTTTTTTTTTTAAGTGTCTGTTCACAACGGGAACGTATGACCTAAATTCCCTCTTTTATCAGCTGCCGCGCGCTCCGGGCCGGACGTGCGCGCGCCCTCACAGGTGCAGCTCATTCCAGAGAGACGCGGACGCACCAATTAAATGCGGTTTTTTTTTCTTTAGGTGGTTTTCCGATGGTCCCCGCGGGGAACGTGAGACCCTGAAGGTTTTGTTTTTGGTGACTTGTCTTCGTGACCTTTTTTTTTTTTTTTTCGGTCGAGGTGAGAAACGGGTATCTTTGTTTGGCAGCCCCGAACTCAGCCCCCCACCCCCTCCCTCCCTCCCTCCCCTCGTGACCAAGTGCTGACCTGGTTTCAAAGTTTCACTGTTAATGATTGACGCGCAGGACTCCCGTGTGTTGTTAGCCAGGCGGCCACTGATACAAGTGAGGTGACAGTATATTCTCTTGAATGTTAGGGGATGCATATATGTATATAATCGTGTTCTACCTGCTGTTGCAGCCACCTTGGTCCAAGGCACAGTGAAATGGTTCAATGTGCGTAATGGATATGGCTTCATAAACAGGTACTGTTTCAGTTACGTTGTGGTATCTTCATTACTTGAATCTGCTTCAATTTTTTCAGTTACAAATAGTCCCTTTTTTAAAATATTCTAGTCTCAAGCCCCACGAGTCAAGTTTACTAATGAGGTTTTATTCCTCGCAGGAATGATACCAAAGAAGATGTATTTGTTCATCAGGTAAGACCAGAGAATTTTATATATTAATGTTATATAGAAATGTGATCATCCTTTTTGATGCTTAATCTGTCTCCTCAGACTGCTATCAAGAAGAACAACCCTAGGAAATTCCTCCGAAGTGTGGGAGACGGGGAGATCGTAGAGTTTGACGTGATTGAAGCAGCTAAGGTAAGCATTGTGCAATCCCTTTGATAATATGGTGTTAACGCAACAAATTAAAGTTTCTGCTGTTCTTAAATAGCTCCGTACCCCCCCTTTGGCATCCCACAGGGATCAGAGGCGGCCAATGTGACGGGACCAGGTGGCGTTCCGGTCAAAGGGAGCCGCTACGCACCCAACAAACGCCGCTTCCGTCGACGGTTCTTCCCCCGCAGCCCTCGGCCTGGTGACCAGAGCAAACCAGCTGATGGCCAAGCCCCCGCTGTTGAGGGCGAGGGATCCGGGGAGAGCGACGGAACGCGACCCCAGCAGCGCCGCCGTAGGCCCCAAAGACCGCGACAGGAGGCACAAGATGTAAGCTGAAGCAGATGGATGGTTACAGGGGAAACGGCAACCTGTACAGCTTAAAAAGAAGTAGAAAACTGAAGGATGTTACTACAGGGTTGACAGTTATTCCTTATGTTTAAATTCTTTTTCAATCTTGAAAAGAAGTTTATGGGACAATGGGGACAGGATTTAACTACAACCTGCTGTAAAAATGAGTATAAATCAGGTCTTGTAGTAAATAAAGTAGATTCACAGAATACTGTTTATGAACAACTCTGGGCAAAGCTTTTAAATCTTGCAAGAATTACTTTTAGAGAGATGCAATTGAGATCCACAGAGGATCATCCTGGGCCAGAGCATTCTGAGGTTTTGTTGCTTGATCTCTCAGGGTGAGTCTGGAGAGCAAAAGAACGGAGTGGCAGAGGACGACCAAACACTGCGACCGCCACGACGTAGATTCTGGCGTCCATACCGCAGGTGACTCGACATCACTTCTTTTAAACTTCTATAGTTTTAAATTATTTCCACTTCTGGATTCCATGAGAGCAGAACTGATTTCAATATTCCCTCTGTCCTGGGCTTCACAGACCGTTCCGGCCTCGCCCACATTCTGATCAGGCTGCAGACGGCCAGCAGGCAGCTGCTCCAGAGCAGAGCCAGGAGCAGGGTGAGGTGAAGCTGACAGAGGCCCCGGAGAACCCACAGACCAACGGAGAAGCAGCTGACGGCCAAGGCCAGAAACAACGGCGCCAGTCTAGACGCCGCAGGCAAAGGAACTCCGAGTCGTCTGTGTCAAAAGTGAGTGTGATTAACGGTCGGTAAACTGCGTTCAGTGCTCTGAGTGACAGATTAGCTATTTTGGGCCATTTTTCCCAAAAGACCTAATGTGCAAATCTGCTTGGATCTTGCACCGAATCCTAAGACGCATGAATTGGCCTTTTGAGAGGAACACTTTTAATTGGAAAATTAGTTCAAATATTTGTCATCTAAAATATGTCAACGTATTTAACAAAAAAAAAAAAAAATCTGTGCATATTGTGATGGTTTACTGTTGCGCGCTTGAGTAAATTTTTCTGCTTGCACATTTTGCAGAATGATACAGAGAAGTCTGCATCAGAGCCTGGCACCCCTCCTCAGAATTCAAAACCAGCCGACCTGAAATCTACATCGAAATCCCCAAAGGTTTCCCCTAAAACCTCTCCTAAAACACCCAAGTCACCTGAGGTAGGTGGTTAAAACTCTGTTTTCCTCGTTTGTATTACCCGTAGTGTGTGTGTTGTGATGACACAAATATCTTAACTGTCCCTCCCCACAGCAGGCAGCTGCCACAACAGTCCCAGCACCAACAGAGTGACGTCAATGAGAGGACAGTCATGTGACCCTTGGCAAGAGGTGGGACCCCACATTAATGTGGTGCTACCCTGAGTCAGGTGGGGTGGGAGACATGAGGGTGTAGTGTTGCACCTCTTGTGCTACACGTCCCACATTGGCCATCTTATACAGAGGGCAGGATGACGGACATTAACGGGCTGTTGAGTCAAGTAAATGGATTTAAAGTGGAATGGTGGCATTGAAAGGGATGGAAAGGATTTTATGTCGAGTCTGTAAAGACAGAATCTTTGTTTAATGCAGGGAACATTTTTGCTCTAACTCTGGGAACCTGAATTTCAGATTCATATAATCCTTGTTTTCAAGGATAGGTGTCTTTTTGTGTTGACTGTCTGTTTCTTTACTTTCTTTCTTTCAATCCCTGTGTCTCCCTTGTGTTTTTTTTTATTTTCATTTTTGTTTTGTTTCTCGTAGGTCCTAGGGTTGGAGGACTGGACCTATACAGAACACATGCACTGCTCTCCCCTCCCTGCACTCCCCCATCCTCCAACCCACCTCATCTCGCTGTCATCCCCTCAGGCCCCTTCCCCCCCATTCCCCTCCCCCCATCTTGTCTTGTGTTGTCCTGTCTAGACACTGATGTTTGGAGACGATGGGGTAGGGAAGAAACGGGATACAGGTGGGTGGTGGGTGCATATTTAGAAATTAAAAGTACATCTTTAAAAAGGAAAGAATGGACACTCTGCTTGGTAGCCCAGTTATTCCAACCACCCTTTAAGAACTATTTTCTTTGATCAGATGGGGCACATGAAATAGTTTAGTGGAACCAGCCTTGATTTTTATTTAACTTCTTAATTTGGTTGAAGAGGGGAAAATCAAGCAGTTGTGAGGTTGGTGGTGCATTATGGGAGTCAGTTTGGTTCTGTTACCACCTCAGTCAATTCTTAAAACATACTACTCCCTTCATCTTCCTCAGTTGAGGATAGATTGAAAAGAAACTATTTTTTGTTTTACTTATTTGTGCGTGCTTTTCTTTGGAGGGGATTATGTGCAATGTCAATACCTAAAATGCTAATTAATAAATCATGTTTGCAAATCTCAGGATTCAGTCCTTGTTTCTTTAGTTGATGTCTGTTGTAGAAATAGAGAAATAGATCTGTAGATGAACAGATCAGAAACTGCTTTGCACAGTTTTTACATTTGTTGAATGTTTTTCTTTTAACTTTTTTTTTTTTTAAAATATTAATGGATGCCTTCAGAGGTGTTTTCAGTAACATTCAGTAATAGTAATTGCATCCTTTTTAAGTCACAATATGACCTCATCATCAGTATTCACTCTGTTCAAATTGCAGGTCCTCTCTGAACAATCTCATTACAAACATTACATTACAAATTTTGTTTAGAAGAAAGTGATACTCATTAAAAGAACAGACCACAAACAGCACACGTGACAGATGGCAGAAAAATACACAACAGTGATGCTTGTTATACAAACTTCATCTACAAGAAGATTTCTTTACAAGCAGCCCTTTCTGCCCGTCTAGTTTATCAGGCTTCTGTTTACAAAACCAAACACCAACTGGAGTGCATAAAGAACTGCAACTTTTAGACCCTCACACCCTTAAAACACTGTCAGCAACCAAACAACACACTATATGTACACGTGAAGTAATAAAATACTTTTTTTTTTCTTTAAAAGTGGCATTTCTACAGGTTGTGCAATGAAATTCTCGTGATTAGAAAAATGCTTTATGATGGCACTTTGCCTGTAGCATAAGCTGGGAATGCACCTCATGATTGAAAACCCAGTTTGGCAGTGAAGACTTTCAGCCTCTTCTTTTTTTTTTTTTTTTCCTTCAAAAAATTGAAAGTCGGGATAAATTAGTGGGTAACCATAGACAATTGGCATATTATTATTATTATTATAGGGCTGGGTATCCTTTGAAGTTTTTCTCTACTCATGTTGTTCAAGACCTTGAGCTTAAGTACTTATACTAAAATTGTGTATTTTAAGTTTCCTTAAAGGAATATAAATATTTTTATACAACCTTTTTTTTTCCATTTACAAAAGAAGCCAAACATCGAAACAACACCAGAGCGTTGCCTGAATAAAATACAAACTAAAGTAATGCTGCAACGGTAGGATTTAAACCTTGTTCCTTCCAGTTGAGCTTCTAACCATTATGTAAGTGTTGGATTTTTACAACTTTATAAATCAGAAGATAATTCTGTACTTGTATTTTGTTGATGCCAGAAATCTGAAAGCAGTATCTCTTACTGAAATCTGTCAGTTGGATTTACCCATGCTCCAGTGCGTTCCCAGCTTTGGTACAACATAGGCAAGCATACTCTACTCCACGGCTGCATATCGTAGTTTTTTTTTTTTTAAACTTCTAACTGAAAACCTTGGGATGTCTTTGTAGATAAAGTGCAGGAAATTCTCTCTCCACCTCTGTCTGACAATATTGCAACTGAGTGCATCAACATTGCATAAAATCCTACCACAGTGGCATTCAATGCCTCAACAGTCCAGGCACCTTCTCCTTATGTGCATCATATTTCTTGAAACTACAACTGTCAACTCTTAATGCAATATTTTTTCAGCCTTTGTCTAGGCATAATTGAAAATTCTTAACCGTGTATTTGCAGTGGTACCAGCAAAGGACAATTCCAAAACACCCAAATTGTCACACACCTTTAACACTGCTTTGGCACCACAATCTATATGAATGCAACAACAGACCTCAATATACATGTCAGAAAATAAATGTTTGGAGTCAGGCCCATATAGACAGTTCATCCCAAACTGTACTCAGTTCCAACAATCTTCAAGCAGGGAGTCTTCAGTTGATGCTTTCTTCCCCCAGATAATCCAACTCGGTGCTGGGCTTGTCCATGTCCATGTCCATATCCATATCCATCATTCCTCTCGCCGAGTGCTGCTGGAAGTTTGCTGTGATCTGGTCGAAGGTCTTTCCCCGTGTCTCTGGCACCCGGAAGAATGTGAAGATGAGGAAGAAGAGGAGGAGTACTGCGAAGATCAGGAAGACGTATGGCCCGCAAAGGTCCTGGGGAAGGATGGGAGGAGATCCAGATGAAATGACATGAGAGGGGTTAAACCTTGGACATTTGCAGAAAATGCTAAAGCTAAGCATGAATGAGAAAATCAGCGGTGGGGTACTTTCATCATTGTTTAGGAAATCCATATCATCTGTTTAAGGTAAAAAAGTACTCACAGCAACATATTGGAAGCACATGCCAATGATGAAGTTGGCAGTCCAGTTGGAGCAGCCAGCCACAGCCATTGCAGCTGGCCTCGGACCCTGAGAGAACAGCTCAGCTACAAAGAACCAGGGGATGGGACCTGGACCCACCTCAAAGAAGGCAACAAAACCAAAGATTGACAGCATGCTGATGTAGCTCATCCAAGGAACACTGTCCTGTCAGGAGGAAGAGGACAAGGTTCAGAGGTTTGTGGAGACTTTGGATCGTGGAAAAGAATCCGCAACAGTACAGTACAAGAAGTTTGCATCTTTGGGAGACCGACCAGTAAAGCGAGAGCCATGGTCATGATGACGGCACAGATGCACATTCCTCCCAGTCCTAGCATGTGGAGTGTCCGTCGACCCATCCTCTCTACTAGGAAGAGCTGTTAATAAGAAGAAAATGTGGCAACGGATCCAGCAAAGTATTGGACAAATGAAGTTACAGTTGAGGAGGACGTGACAGTTTCTCCCAAATTTCATAACAATCTGTCCAATAGTTGTTAAGATATTTCATTGTGGACCAAAGTGGTGGACTGACTTACAGATCGATATTGCTGCAAGCGTGGCTAAAAATCACATTTCTTGACCCATTTAATGACATTGAAACATGTTGACTTGCCAAATCAAACTTGTCCTAATGGGATGTAGAAATGTTTAAGAGGTGGGTACAGGAAAAACGGTGGCCAGCCTCCTCCTGTTATCTTATTTGCACTTTGATAACAATGTTAAACAGTAATAGAGACACACTTTGGTACATTGCAGCACTGTATGGTTTATCGTACAAAATTCAAAACAGATTGAACGCTTAAAATTTAATTCTCAGGTATGACAGAAGGAGCACATCAAAAAGCCAAGGTGAAGGCATGTTGGTGTGATTACTCACTGAGACCACAGTGAACGCACAGTTTACCACGCCGGCTCCTACAGTGGCATAGACTGGACTCTGGACTCCTGCCTTCATGAAGATACTGGTTGAGTAGTAGAAAATCTGCCATAGGGATAAACAGGATTAGGTTAAATCCTATTATACTGCACAGATTCCTGTTTTTGAAAGATTTTCCTTTTGAGGACTTTATGTAAAGTCTACTAATGTCAAGCAAAAAGTAATGAATAATGTTAGCTGTGGACCCCTGACGATAACTAAATGAGTGGATAAAGCGACCCCAACTCACTGCGTTGATCCCGGACAGCTGCTGGGAGAGCTGCAGCAGGATGGAGATGATGATGGGCTGGCGGTAGAGTGGAGAACGAAAGAGCTCCAGGATGGACACCTTCCTCTCCATGTCCATCCTCCTCTTCTCCTCCTTCATCTCTGCCAGCATGTTGCCCACCTCCTGCCTGCCCGTTAACCTCCTCAGGCCTGCACAAAGGAGGCATGTAAGGAGTGAGAATGGTTCAACTGATAAGTTCATATGAGAACCCGTTTGAGTTTTGGACCCTCTGGGAGAGGATATTTTGGCCACTCATTCTTCTAGGACAGTTCATGCTGGAACCCACAGAGACTCTAATGTGTCACGATGGGCCAGCTTAAGATCTTACATATACAGACATTTTTCCCAGTACAATTAGCCCCATAAATGTTACATAACGGCACTTACAGTACAGTACAGCAAGATACTGTACTGTAAATGATTAGATTGGGTAGTGAAGTCCAACCATTGTTCACCATAAACGACCATCCACTTTTTATATTCCCTCAGTAAATTCACCCCTGAATAAGCTTTCTTAACGCCTCATTGCATGTTAGTCAAATGTCTTATAGGTTTATAGAACCAATAAACAAATGTGGTGAGTTAACTTGTCAATAAATGTCTCTTTGTGCATCTTGTACAGCATGCTCCATCTGTTTTGTAGCCAAATCTACAGAAACAAGGGAGTCAGGAAGAAAAAAACTTGGGATATAGTGACAAATACAGTATATGGTGGACTTGTGCAACCTGCAGAATGCTGTATGAGCTGACTGGTGATATTTTATAGATACCTTAAAAATACGGTCCCATTATAGCATGGAAGGAAGCTCTTACACCGTAATGACTGTATATTTCCTCAGCTGTTCACAGAGATCATAATTTCCCATCACAGAGTTGGATTTTAGATTTAACCTCACAAAAATAAACCACAAAAAAAGTTGGCATCTCTGTTTTTCCAGACAGAGTAAAAGTAAAGGTTATTCCAAGACAAGACCAAGATGTCTCAACACCAGTTTGGAGTGCTCCAGCCCCTCTCACCACTCTTGGCGTGGTGCTCCTGGCAGCGGACGATGTAAAGGAATCGGGGACTCTCGGGGCAGAAGGGAAGAAGTGCCATCTGAAGTACAGTTGGCACGATGGTTAAACCCATCAGGACAGGCCACAAGTCCTCACTGCCCAGTAGTGACTCCAGGCCGAGAATCTACACGGGGAGAGGAACCAGATGTGAGGGCATGGGATTTTAAAAGGTACTGTTGAATATTTCAAGATGACGCTAGTACAACATTTGAATGTAAATTCAGATTAACGCTTATCCTTCTTGACATAATGGAACATGGAGATAAAGAAAATAGGACTGTTCAGAAAAAGGGGTTCAGAAACATCTGTGATTCTGAGAAACTGTCTAATGATTTGGCAAATCTTTCATGACGTCTCTGCCATCAGCATCACAGTGTGCTGCCGTACCTGTGCAATGAGAATACCGGTGACTATAGCCAGTTGGTGCAGCGTGCCCAGTGCCCCTCTCAGACTCGTAGGAGCAATTTCGCCCACATACATTGGTGTCAAGCCTGATGCCAGCCCTGCAGAGAGGATAAGTTGGATGACAGACCGACACTTTGCATCAGGCCCAAAGAAGATGACCAAGTGCGAGACAGCAAAAAATAGCTTCAAATAATTCTTAGCTTATAGTCAGATAAACTCTCAGTTAAAAAGGAGTACGGTCCAACTTTAAGATACTTTCCTGTGATTTCAAATCTGGCGGATAAATACATAAAGAACAACACAGTGGACTGCTCACCACAATAGGCGCCAATGATAAAACGTCCAATGATCATCATTTCAAAGGAGCGACAGAGCTTGGAAATCCCCATCAGGCTTCCGCCAATGAAGGCCAACAAGTTGTTTATGAGCATGGCTTTCCTCCTGGAAAAACACAGGTGAGCATATTTGGAATTACGCTTCTCAAATGTTAAATATCCTGAATAATATGATCTAAATTTGACCTATTTCGATATCATTTTCAAGGTAGCCACTTGATTCACTACCTTTGAAATGAGAGGGGTTTTTTTTATGACAACCATGAGTCATGTCATCCAGAAGATTAACATTAACTCAAACACTATTAATATTAAATTAACTTGTTTGAGCATTTGAGAGAGAGGCTGGTGAATTCAGGGTGAGTATTTCTGACAGTTACACTAAGTTTAATACATTTTACATCTCAGATTTCACAGATTTCCCTGGACACTCCTCCTTTCTTAATTTAATAACTGCGTCTGTCTACCTCTACACACGGAAAGCTTGTGATATTTGACCCTCCAGAGGGCAGTGTCACACAAAAACACTGTGGGCTTCTATTAGTCTCCTTGAGGCCTGACTGAAATTAGTAGTTTAGTTGCCTTTCTGTTAACATTGCCACATGATTTAGAGGGTACAGGTAGCGCTGATAAGTGGATGCAGAGACGTGTCAGCAAATCTTGGCGGTAACTAACACCCAGCAGGATTAACCTAGATATGACAGTGAAACAACGCTTGCAGTTTGGCATCATTCCATTTTTTTGGATATATTTTTAGACCATGATCGTTACATGTCATGCTAACAAGTTGTGCAGAACAATGGTTAGAGCAGCAGTGACAGGCGCCAGACAAGGGACCTTTATATCTTAAAGACGCCCCCCCAAACATGTTTTAAGATGTAAAAAATACTCTGCTTTGAATATTAATTTGGGTCTGATTGGTTTTCCTTAAAAAAGTTCAATTACCTTGTTAAAAAATCTTCCACTTGTATTCATTCATTCTTTCTCCCTAAATGTAAAATCCAGGATGTGTTTATATACAAATATTGATCATTTCAAAAGTTTAACTGCTGGACACAAGATGTCTCCTCTTGTCTCCTCCATTCTCAGTGTACGTGCACTGGAGGTGTCAGGTTTCCCACATCGCACTGGCTTGAGTTAAATACTGGACCACGATTGGCTTCAAGTCGTGAGGCGACATCATAAGGCAGGGTGAAACTCAAACATTTAAGTGAATGAACAATCAACAAAACACAATTTTAAGTGGCAAATGCTCACACACATGCTCCGGTCTGTCTCACCCACCAACATTAAAATCTGCTTTTAAAGGGGACGTCTATGTCCCCAGCGGACTAGAGTTGCAGCAAAAGCACTTTGACATCAGAGGTCACAGAAGCTCCCACCGTCTTTACCAGCACCACCGGGTGACCCCTGCTTTTTTTTTTAGGGAGACTTTGAGTGCACCCAGGATGAAAGCTAGCACCCCCCATTCCTCTACACGACTCCTGACCCAGTGCTGCCAGCTCTGTTAAGATCCCCTTTCAGCCAGTGGAAGACGTGGGCTCCAGTCCAGTTTGCATCCCAGCTCAGGTTACAGTGGGGAAACTGGGTCGACCAGGAACATCCTGGGCAGAGTTTCCCCTGAATGACTGAAACTGGACATTGGGATCCATGTTGGATGCATGGAGAGGTGGAAAGGAGATACTTATAGAGTGATCCACTGAAATATTTTACTATATTTTATTGTCCAACACAGACTGTACCATGGATTCTGCAATTCAGCTGCTGGAAATAAACGTGCGATACAGCGCATATAGGCTTGGGTTTATGCAACAGGACACGGGGGAAAAACAACTTCCACTTCAACTAGAAAGACCTAAATTTGAGAGTTTGAGATCCTGCTTCCCTACCTGCCCAGCCACTCAGAGATGAAACCCACGCAGAAGGAGGAGAGCATGCCCCCAATGGAGAAGATGGCCACAGACAGGGACCAGAGGGAGGTGAGGGTCCCTGTAGGGATGTGCTCTCCATACCGGTGCAGCCATGTGGCGTTATAGTCCTCCTCAATGATCTGCATGGGGCACAAAGGTGACAAAACAACTACTGAGAATGCCTGGGGTGCCCCGCAGGGTTGTTTACAGTCTTTTATCCCCTCTGCTGTCTCCTTCTCAAGTTCTCACAGTATTTTTTTTAATCCATTTATGCACAACCTCCTTTTAGACTCTTTATGTTGTATTTATAGTTAAATATTTTGGGGTTTTATTAATGTATTTATTACCAATTAAACCTATAGTTTTTAAGCTTATAGCCTTTAATTTTTTTCAGTTTTAGCAAATTGCTGCATATATTAATAAAGTAGTGTTGAATTGAACTGAGCTGAATTGAAGTAATAACTGGAATTCAAAATCAGCTTTTGTAAGTAGGATACTTTTAGTGCAAGCACGCTAAAAATAGCATGTGAAATACCTTTAAGGAGCCGAGAGAAAAGGAATCGACCTTTTTTATGCAACATCCCTGAATTTAGCACATTCCATTCACACTAGTTGCTGGATACACACACTGAAACTGACCAGTGCCAGGCTTTTACTGTTGTGAGCATTACTTAACAGTAATAAAAATGTAAATAGTTTATTAACACAGCCAAGTGGATGCTAACAGAGAAAAATCCATATGGAGGATGCGCAATGCTTAATCTACTGGTAACAGGCAATAAATCAGGGGCTTTTAACCGGAAAGAATTTCCTGTACGGTAGAGCAATTCATTCTGTATATTAAAAACCAATACTCGGTCGCATTGTGACCAAAGAAGCTGCCTCAAAATGCAGCACACACATTAAGACACAGCAGCTCCGCTTCTCTTCTGGTTTTAGTGGCTCCGTGGAACCGCGTCGGGGGAGTCGGGTTGGTAGTTGCGGTTCAAGGTAAGGCCAGATGCATCGGCGGAATCCTCATTACCAGCAGCCGAGTCCTGAACAGCTCACCTGACTTGGCTCGAGTGCACTCATCTCCCTGAATGACTGTGGATGCGTCGCAGCAAGCCAAGCAACAGTGTCTACTGTGAAGTGCTGTGTATCTTATGGAATTAGGTGGCAATATCTGCAATATGCAGTTATGTAAATCATATTCATACATTTCTTTATTTGCACGCATATTCCAGTCCTGATAAAAGAGCGAGACACAATGTAGGCACTCATAAAATCATACAGGGCTTGATACATTTCTCGCAGTGCAGCACTGAAGCGGGCCTTCATCCTGGAACACCAGAGGTGGCTGGAATACGAGCAGCAACTTATTTTTTGACCAGAGAAGGTCAGGTTTTCCAAAATCATGCCCCTTCATCTATATATAAAGACAGCGACAGTGTATCTTAGGGCTCCATATGTGCCAGCAGCACCATGTTGGCTCCCGGATGGGACAGAAAACTGATCATGCAAGACCCTTTTTCCCTCATAAGCCAGACAGACAGCTCTTCTCTTGGCTGTGGTTGTGTTGACATTTTTAGGATGCTCACCAGGCTGAGCCACACCATCCGGCTCTCTCTCTCCGTCTGTCTCTCGCCGTCTCCACTCTTTAACGTTAAAACACCCCCCCCCCCCCGGCGCCCCTTTCACAGCATCGCGTGACTTGAGGTCGGCATGGCCGGATGTTGTAGCGTCAAACACACCAACTTGTAAAATCAGGGAATACTGAGAAACAGCTCAGTCACCACCTCGTTAAATGCCACTGCGTTAGTCTCCCCCGCATTCCTACAGCAGCACTTCGAGTAACACTTTAATCCAGACTGGCCCTTGCCTGGCCTTTTTCTAAACATCGTCCGAGGGATCAGTGCTCAGTTTTTACCTTCTGAGGTGCATTGATGACACCGATGTTGTATCCAAACTCCAGAGATCCCAGTACAGCAGTGAAGACTGAGAGAGCAAGGGTTCCAGTCACTGTCTGGAGCAGAAACACACGACAACAGAGACGTTTAAAGAAGTAAACGAGACATCTAAAACTACATTATTTTCAGAATGGTGAGTAATGCTGAGAGGTGTTTTTGTAAAGATAATAATGGCAAATACTAAGAGAGCTTAAGCGGACCGCTGGGACTGGTCTCAATACACACACACACACACACACACTCATAGCCCCACTATATCGTCAACTATATATATAACCGTGATCCTGATGGGAGACAATCTCCGTAGCGGTGTCCATGACTTCACAGGCTACTTTACTGTTGATGCATGAACTTTAGCTTCCCTCCAGTTTCCCATCAGGCCACGGGCACCTGTCTCCACGGTGACAGACGAGACGACCTTGGGGAGATGAAGTCTTAACCTCCGGCACAGTGTGTTAAAATCTCAGGGAGTCAAAGAGCAATTTCATAACTGGCAGATTAGTTACCTAGCACTTCGATGCTTCGGTGTGTCAACAACAGAAAAACCTGGTGATTTTCTTGGTGATTTGGGGATTTTTATACGCTTTCCTAACCTGCTGCACAAACAAAAAAAATACATACCCATCGCTGTAATAGCAATGCTCTCTGAAAAGTGTACATTTTAGTGATGTGAGTCACCTGACGACACCAACGTGATTTTTAAAGTTTGGTCATCGGTTTGATGTTTATAGTGGGGAAAAAAACTGTTCATACACCTGGCTATTGTGTATTATTTGATAATGTACATAAGATAATAAAAGCAATTCTGCAATCAGTCTGTCCTTTATACGAAGCAAAATTGACCTTCCCATTCAATTTTATTCTTTTATATTCTACTATATGGCTCATTTGGCAAAGTCTGTGTAAGTTATTGTGCATCTGTAACGCTCTGACTTGACCTTGCTGTGTTGAGTCTGTAGATAAGTGCTGTTTAGTATTCACGAACCAAAACAAGAGGGTGTGTGTTTGCCTATGTGCACATGTCCTTGCAGGAAATGTAAAATCATCAGAGGCCGCCAGTTATGCTCTATTACACTTCATGCCAACTGAGTTTCATTCAAATTCCCTCACAGCTACATGTGCAGTCACTCATATACTTTTCACTTATCGGGTATGAATCTGTCTCTGCCTTTAACAGCTCGGTCAGGCCGCGTCGAAAACACAAGCAGTATTTTATCATCGTCTCATCGTCTTGCACAGTTTGATCAATACAAATCTCAAACTTTGACAAAGTCTTCCTATGATTTCCTCACAAGGTAAAACCTGCCACTGACTACTTAGAACTTAAATTGAGGACTCATATAGTGAGTTTCAATGCTTAAGGGATTCATTTTACTTTAAAGCCAAGACTTCTGAGCTAATAGAAGTTCCTACATCCCTGGAACATCAACCTGTCCATTTCATTCGCAATGGAGCAGCTTCAGAAACTGCCCTCTTGATGGCATTGCAGATAGCAGCCCAAGTTCTCTTCTTTTATGCTTAGGGAGAAGTTAAACTTGCCAGAATGAGAGGAATATAACACGTTAAACCGACACTTACATCCATCTGACCTAGAAAATGGTTTCACAAAGAGATTTTGGAGGGAGCACACACATCACAGGCACTGTTTATGAGGGTGGTGAAACTGAACCAGTCAAACCAGGTAGCCTTTAAAACCCACAAGACTCAGCTCTGACCTGTAAACTGAGGTATTTGCCTGGTCAAGGTCATGCTCAGAACTAAATAAGGGCCAAAGCTCCGTCAGACCAGGGCTGGTGTTAGTTTTTCTTCCTGCTGAAACTGACTCACCTATTATATATAGTATATATTAGTAGTTGCTAGGACCCATATAGTAAAGATTTTTATTATTCTCAGTTATTCATTATTTTAGACACTGTGTAAAGTACAATACTGGCTACTGCTTTGCACATTTTCAACGCATATATTACACAACGTATTTTAAAGCTGTGAGAAATAAGAAAAATCGTGCCAACTAATCTTATTTTATATCGTTTGATTACTTTTTGCCCGAGCAGTCAATTTGGATTTTGCTTATTTATTCAATCGTACGAGGGCAACTGCAATTTGTCATAAGAAAGCACGCAATTTCACTCACAGTTTTTATACGTGAGATAAACGCGTGCGTAAAACCTCTCCAAATAAAAATACGCACGGAGTAAGACTGAAATTAAGGCTTTTCGTACAGCACACAATCAATCACATCACGTTTGTGGGTAAAAATAAAGAAGCACGACCACGTTTATAAAGTGCGAAAAGCTCACTAGAAAAAAAAAAAAATTACCTCCCCTCCGAGTTGCTGAAACCCGGCCGGCATGACTTTGGCAGCTCCAGACACCCAGTGGCAGTCGGTGACAGAAGCGTCTGGTGCCAAATGGAGACACGTGAGACTCCCCCCGAAAGGACAACAAGCCCCAACTTAAACCTTTGGCCCTTTAGCGCAAAAAAAAAAAAAAAAAAAACACGGATGGAAAAGTAAAATCCAAAAGTTTAGCCCACAGTGCTCAACCCGGTGCGTCCTGTCCTGCAGGGTGTTCTCCCCTCTTTGAAGTTTGCGTTGCGCCAGTCCAGCTGGGATAGAGCGACACCCGCACTCCCACGTGCACACCTCTCTCCGTATCCAGAGGGGAGGGAGGGGAGTCGGGGCTTGCTGCCCCGGGGAGGCACCGTGTGCTGATCTTGAGGTCCGGGGACAGAGGACGCTCTCCTGACCTTAACTACCATTGGCTGAGGATGAGCGGGGATAGAGCATGTGTACAGAAAGAGCACCGAGCTGTGCAAGAGGAGACTGGTAGGATCTTACGGGCGAGGGGGTCTGGTTTTCATTACACTGTGCAAGAGATGGAGCATGCAAGCGGGGGAGGTGTGATTACATTTTAAGATCCCTTTTTCAATCAACAATCATTTATCAATAGCTGGAGCTCGTGAGCCAGGGGTTTGCTGACGGCCAAATTTGGTCTTAGGGCCCAGTTTTATGAGTTGCATAATGTCGACTGGCCTTTTAAAGAATTTGTGTAGATGCAAAGCAGAGGCAGAAGAGACCTCACCTACAGGGATGCGATGCATCCAACTCTCTGCTTTCTCCCTCATAAGGTGCAGGATTTGCAATTAGAGTTAAGTCGTTCGATTTTTCGGACTTACAAATCTCTGAAGCATCACCGATTAAAGGTAAAGTTTGGAGGCCACATGGTTTCACAGGTGCTGGACCTCAGGTGAACCCAAGTCAGAGTCCGACATGCCACCAGCTATGAGTCAACATTTCTCATGGGCAGCAAAGAGGGGCTCGTCTTTGACGCCCTGGTTGCCATTGTCTGTCTTCCCGACAACCTTAAATCCGTTTCTATTTCAGATCACATGCCAAAGAGGTCACCCCCCCACCCCACCCCAACCCCCCCCCTCCGCGGTTACAGAAACTCTCCCCCTCTGTTGCGCACAACAAAGCTTAATCCTCTTCCAGCAGGCAACAGGTGGACCCTAAATTTGGGCTGCGTCTCCACCTGAGTTAGCAGCGGTGTGGTTTGGGAAAGTTTGTGACGGTGTGTCCGAGGCGGGGATTAGGGGGTGTGTTGTGGGAGGGTTGCAATGGGCGGGTAAAAAGTACATATCTGCCAAAGAGCTCAGTGGAAAAATACCTGGTCTAGATCTCTCAATAAAAAGATACAAGCCCAGCCCTTGCAGACACACCTCCACTCCAGGCCACTCTCTCCCCGGAGCCCACCGCCTCTGCCTTTTTCCTTTTTGCTTTTGCTGCCCTCATACGCACATTGAGAAATACTGGGAGAACCTGACACCCCTCATCCAAAGCCAGGGGCCCCTAGCATAGTCATGTGTGCATGTGTGACTCTGACTAAATGTAGAGAAACTTTACACCATCAGAAGAGTGGCGTAGACCCCCAACCAGCACAGTTTAAGGGTTCATGTGTGCGTCAAGGGACAGACAGAGATAATATTACACTTACAAATTGTACCACAAGAAGTCATAGAGAGAGAGCCAAGAGCGATGATAGAACTACAAGTACGCGCTTAGAAATGGTATGAATAAGGTCACACTCACAACCTTGCAAAACATTTTTAGCCAAGTTAAACTGCTCAGCACTATTTCACAGCACAAAATGTCACCTGTGTTGTCTCCAAACTGTGAAACAGGTGCATGTTTTACTGTTATCTGAAACAAAAAGTCAAACCGCCACAGAACGGACACGTGAGCGTGCTCGCAGACACACACACACACACACACACACACACACACACACACAAAACATGTGACTGTCCTTCATTACTCACCCAAGTGATGTAGCAAAAGAACCCGTGTAAATACTGTTCCTCCTTGTCATGACCTGTATGTGTGTGGCTGTGTTGGTGTGTGTGTGTGTGTGTGTGTGTGTGTGTGTGTGTGTGTGTGTGTGTGTGTGCGTGTGTGTGTGTGTGTGTGTGTGTGTGTGTGTGTGTGTGTGTGTGTGCGTGTGTGCTTGTGTGTGTGGTCGGTGAGATCAGCTGGTTCACAATCATGCTACAGTATATTGAGTTGCGTGATGGATGGCAGGTGTTTGCACTGTATGGTGAGCGTCGGTGTGTGAGGGGCGAGAGCATTTATACCAAAATGCCACATGAGTTCAGTTGTTTCCCGGCAGAAACATTGGGAATTCATACGTCAAAAACCTTGGGAACAAACGTCAGTGACGAGGGTTATAGATACTATTTACACATACTATATTAAGCTACATTCTCTGTTGAAAGGAAAAACATCACATTTCCAGAAAGTATCAAAAGATACTCACAACATTATGTGACAAACTATAGTGCAAATAATACAAGCTACATTTCACATAGTTAATCCTAAAAAAAGCACTATGACTGAACAGCAGACTGGCACTAGATCCAGCATGTAGCTCAGGCTACATTCTGGCCCTCCCACGGCACCTTGGGAAAACCCGGTCTACAGCGCACGACTCGGTCTGGCTCCACAGAGCAAAACAACCTTATGACTGAATTACAATAAAACCAGTGAACCACACAGGGAGACTGACAGGCTCAAACGAAAGGAGGGGCGCCTAGACCCATGCGCGGACCGGCTTCAAAATAGAACCATCAGCCTCCAAAATAACGGATAGACATGAACAGTTAAATCTTGTGTGTGAAGATCTTTGTCGTATGCCTGCAGGCATCCTGGACTGTGGCCCTGTGGCCCTGGCAACCACTAGAAAGGATTTAAGACACTCACGCATATGCAGTCTATTGTCATGTGTTATGACGTGCACACTACAAGAAAGTATTAAATTTCACACGGCATCAGATTTACTAAACCTTCTGCACCGACATTTTTTAAAAATTTTAATTAATGATGAAAGTGCTGTTTTCCCTCTCTGGCCTGGTCCTGTTCTGTTAGACCTCCCTATTGTATCTATAAGCAGTGCCACTCGGGATCAAGTTCACAGCGGCCTCGCTGGCACCGTGAGCACATTCACTCAAAGGTCAAACGGCCACAAAGCCCCAAAGCAGCACCGATAACCGCTATGCACCCTGAGAGATGGACGAGAACCAACATTCAGCACGTAGTCCTTAGATGTGAGTCCAGGTGCCAGTTCAGGACAAGACATCAGCGGCATGGCACAAGTGGCATGACGGGAGCCATCTCAGTGAGGTCCTGCTCTGAGTCTGAGTTTCTGATAAGTGTACCTTATCAGCGAAGGGGCGCTTGAAGGGTGATGGGAGGCGACGTCATCCAGCCTGTTGGAGCAGATTGTGAAATCGCGGTCTTAAAGTGTGAAATCAGCTGACTTAAGATCAAACTGTGGTTTGAAACCCAGTCTGTGCACTATGTAAAGGGAAGGAGGTGTCCAGATCCACGCAGGAGGAAGCCATCCCTGATAGTTCCTCAAGTGAGACGCTGAACCCTGCCGGCTCCAGGGACGAGGCTTCAGAGTTGACCCCTTGACTTTGCTGGATAGAGACAGAAGCGGACGCACAGTGTGGGTTCATCATCTAAAGATGAACTTGTCACAAATCTCTGCTGTCGGAAGAAAAACTGTCAGAGGAACAAACGTAAAACTGCCAAGTGTTACACTTGATATTAATAAATTCTTACGTCGTGTAACTTGTTTTTGGAAACGTGTCGTGATTAAACCAACAACTATACACATTTCTGACTCTACAGAGCGCCCCTTTTCAATTAAAATGAAAAATCGCCCTGAAAGAAAATCCTAAAACTGGATATTTTTTTCATTTTACAACAATGAAATGTACCGGGCAAACACAAAGTGGCTCTCACTGAGCTAACTGTAGAGCCTTTTTTTTTTTTTTTTTTTTTAAATTACATTCCAGGGCACACTGGCAAAACATGCATTGAAGCTACAGATATTACTCATTGTTGGGGTGGTACAATTTAAGTGGTAATATATCAGTAGAGGCACATGGTGGATTCCAGGTATGGACCATGTCTGCGCTACAATGCCTTTGCCATCACAAAGTTAAAACATACTGAAGTGACAAGTGTTTTTACCTACAGGTGTTTTCCTATAGGTTCATCAGTACAACCATTTGGATCGCTGAGAGTCTGACAGTCTGCCACTTGGGGTACATGGTTGTTTCTTCACAACTGATCACAGTGAATTATAAATAACATTTCTACTGTATGTAGCTCTTTATGCTGAAAATCACCCAAAGCACTTCTTTCTTTAAACTGAAAGGTGAGGAAGACTAGTTACATAAACTTACTATATTTAGTGAGTTCATGGTGCGTTTTTTTTTTTAAACATTCAGTTTCTTTTCGTCAGAATGTCGTCATGGTGCCTTCCCGTGCTCATCGGAAAACTGTAAATTTTCTTATGGGCATTAGGAAAGTTACTGAAGTTGTTGTGTATGTCAAGTCAACTTTTAGTCAACTTATCCGTACAGTCCATATATATATATATATATATATATATATATATACGCTTCATATGTTTCTCATAAGAAGCCAAGTTTTCTATTACCATATGGACATTTTGGAAAATCGCTTATCGTGTTATTTATAAAAGATGACCTATGTAATTATCCCATTGTTTTGTACAGTGGATCTTAAGTTTAAATATTTCCGCCAATAATGAAAGCAGCAGTATTTCGCTGTGTTGCGTTTTAATGCATCAGGACAGCAAGACGCTCTGTGATTGGACGGTGGGCGGTGTTAAAATGCTTGACCCCAACGCCCCCTTCATCTTCGTGGGAATCCCCGACAACAACGTGCTTGGCTTTACAGCATAATATTTTGGCTTTTTCGTTTTTTCCAGCTCGCCTCCTCTGCGTTCACTGGAGGCTCAAAGCTCTCGGACAGCGGTAGCGCGACGTACACGGTAGCTGTTTCTCCATGCACCCGCCTCTGGTTAACGCAAACACCCGGGAGCCGGTCAAAACTGTTTGACGGTTAGCTAACGATAGTCGGTCGGTTTTCAAAACGGAGCGCCAGTATAACTAGCTAGGGAAGCTAACGCAAAGCTCGCTAGCCAACACAAAAAAAAGACTGCGCTACACCCATGTTGTACAGTCGATAGTAACTTTTATTTTAGCACATGTGGGCTCAAAATGAAATGATATGATACGTGACGCCTTGGTGGCCTGGTTAATCCAGGTTCAATCAGTTGGTGTCGGCCTCCTTTTCGGCAGAAAATGGACGGTAGATAACATTAGCAGGTTGAATGGTTCGTGTTGTTTGTTTTTAGTGCTGCTTACTGTGAAGTCGGTTAACTGGGTTTCATTTTGGACTTTATATTTGTGAGACTTAGCTGTCTGTGGGAATAATAGTGTGATTTGTTAAGTGCTAGCTAAACAGGTCAACGTTAGTTAGTAGCTCACAGAGCAGAAGGCCTTTATTCTCATCTTATCGAACTCGCATTTCCTGTGTGGCACAAACCAGGGTTTCGCATTTTGGCATTAATTAATCTGCAAGGCTAAAAGATTAAAATATTAACGTTACACTATTCAATCCTCATTGTTCTTTTTAACTTTGAAGTAGTCCTCCAAGGATTTAAAGTAATTATATCCGTAATGTTCGTCAGTTTGTTGTTTGTAAATTAAGGTTTCGAAACGACAGAATATTATTTTGATAATCGATCAATTGTTAGTATAATTTGGAATAATTTATCAAGCACAAAGCAAAACATTCACAGTTTCCATCTTGTCAAATATGGGTATTTGTTGTTTTTTTTCTTTACATATTATGGTAAATCAAATATCTTTTGTATTTATTTCTGTTGGTCTGACATTTCAAACAAATTGAAAACATCACTTTGGCCTCTAGAAAAGTATTATTATTATTATTATTATTATTATTATTATTATTATTGTTGTTGTTGTTATTAACAATTTCCTATCATTTTGTGGACTAAATAATTACTCAATTAATCAAAATAGTAGACTTAAATTGATAGCTAAAAAATAATTGTTGTACAATATGTTAGTCATACACTACTCGATTAACTTGCTGGATAGAGATCGAGTTGTTACATATCTCGCCAATCTAACATGAGTTCTTACTTCCTGTTTATCCCCACAGCACTCCTGCACCTCGGCTCTTCCCTCATTTTCTCTCAGCTGGGAAAGGAGGGAAGTAAATGATGGAAGGGCAAAGTCTCGACAGTCTGCAGTTGAGCCAGAACCTGCCGCTGAGCCAGGACTCCTTCAGGGAACTGTGGGAGAGTGTGTAAGTAACATTTTGATAGTGGGTAACATTTTTCAAATGTCCGTTTACTCCAGAAAAGTTAACTAGTTTTTTTGTTTTTGCAGAGTAACTCCCTCCATCTCCACCATCCCAGCAGCACCTAACGTGCCTCAGGAGACATGGAGGGCAGATGGACAAATGGATATACTGGTAAGCACACTTGCCCATGCCATTGTTCAGTAACAGTAAATGGAATTGCTGCAGGAGATAGCTTTCTGCTAGACATCTCTCAGTATTTATATGATGGTAACGTTAATCAGAACTAAATTATGTATGGAGGCAGACTGACTAATTTTTCTCCTTTTGCAGCTCATGAATGATCAAGTGCTGACTGACGGGTTTGACGAGAATCTGTTTGAGCTACCCCCGGAGGTGTTAACTAAAGATGGCGTTACTCCCCCGGCCTCCACTGTCCCAGTTACAACTGACTATCCTGGTGAATATGACTTTCAGCTTCGCTTTCAGAAGTCTGGCACCGCCAAATCCGTCACTACCACTGTAAGTAATCCCAGGCCTGAGCACTCAAAATTTAGAAATTCTACTTATTAGATGATTTCTCATATTTTTAAACTGTCTGGTGAATGTGCTGCACATTATTTCAAAGGGAATTAATTGTCTTATATCTGTTCTGATCAATGACAGACAAATTACTAACAACATCAGCAACAGATATCTGTACTTGCTGCACACAGTGTATAATTTTAACAGAATTACACTGAATCTAAATGCTAAATCGGAAATGCTAGGTTTAACAGCACTTGCAGCCAATTATTGTGCAGCCAAACATGGCAAAAAGCACAAGTCTGTTGTTTGAGCCCCTTGCCTAAGACAAAAAGGATTTCCACAGCTGCTCAGTGTTGAGGAGCCATTCACTGTTGAACGGAATTACTCCATCCTTAGTGTAGTTTTATATGCAGAAACTCTTCTCCTGTTGAGTATTGTTTTTAATTAACTAAATTCAACATATCTACACAAAATTTTAAACTTCTGTGGTTTGTGAATTGAAAAGTTTTAGTAAACTCAATTGCTGGTCTCTGAAGTTATCATCACCCATACTGTTTTTTTTGTTTTTTTTTTGTAAAATGTGTAAAAGGCTGAAAACGATTTTGACAAACAGTGGAAATAAAATATCTTACCTTGGCGCCACATTGAAAATCCATTCTTTCGCATCTCTTGAGGTGGCATCCATGTGAAATCGCATTCAATGTGACGATTCGCTAAATTTTAAGGTCTAGAGTCGATCACTGCGTTTGAAGAGCCAATAACATTAATGTCTCTACGGTGACTCAACCAGCAGCGCGCCACAGTTGGCTAGTTTAGTTGAGGGTTAGGGTGGTCTGCCCTAAAACCCCCGCCCCTGCGACTTGTGCTCTGGTCTGTGGGAGAGATGTAGTCTGGTGGTAATATACAGCTCTGACATGACGGGACATGTTCCTGCGCTGTCTTGCTCTAGCACTGAAACGGTCAAAAACGGAGAAAAGCAAGGTAAAAAATTGCTTTTTAATTTGATAAATCTGGCCTTACTGATCTGGAGAACTTAAGATGTAGTTTGTTCTTGGTTCTTTAGAGCAGAAAGAGTAGTTTAAACTAATTTAATTAAACTTTAAGGATAGTTTTGAGTTTTAGTCTTTATAATGGTGTGCTTGTTTTTTTTCTGAGACAGATTTCAGACCAGTGCTTGGGTTTTGTGTCCCTACATATGTACTCACAGCACTGCTTCTCCTCAAGTCAACCGAAGAATAACATGTAGGGCTTTCTCTCTGTGTTTCTCTCAGTATTCAGAGCTTCTCAACAAGCTCTACTGCCAGCTGGCAAAAACGAGCCCGGTGGAAGTGCTGGTGGGCAAGGAGCCTCCTCAGGGTGCTGTCCTCAGGGCCACAGCAGTTTATAAGAAGACTGAGCATGTGGCCTATGTGGTCCGCAGATGTCCCCATCACCAGAATGAGGATGGTAAGGAAAATGTTTCAGTGAAAAACTGCCTTGTATGTGTGGTGGAAGAATGTCATTGCTAGAATCGGATTATGAGCATAATAGATCTGAGGTTATTTAAATTTTTTCTAAACTGATTTCCATTCAGTTGCAGAGCATAGCAGCCATCTGATCAGAGTGGAGGGCAGTCAGAGGGCTCAGTATTTTGAAGATCCCCACACAAAGAGGCAGAGTGTGACCGTCCCTTACGAGCCCCCGCAGGTACGACTGCCCCACTTGATCCGTCTGAAGGGGAACATGTCTACACTGCACTTTAATTTATCTTTTTTTTTTTTTTTTTTTTTTTTTAATGGTTCATATGCTTACAAAAAACGAGTGCATTTTCTGCATGGATACTTGTATCAGCATAATACAATCTTAAAATGTTTTCTTTTATTCAGAGGGCTGGGCCTGTTTCGTGAGGTTGAGTTCCCTTTTTTTTTTTTTTCCCCCCCTTATTGTATTAACCTCAACCAGCATTGAATAAAAATTGTTATGCTTTCCCTTTACAGTTGGGCTCAGAGATGACAACCATCCTGCTGAGCTTTATGTGCAACAGCTCCTGCATGGGCGGCATGAACCGCAGGCCAATCCTCACCATCCTGACCCTTGAGACGCCAGAGTAAGTCTTGCTTCTCTTTATCCAGATGTGTTGAGTGTGGAGGGAGCGCTGACGTATCTTTTTGGCAGGGAAAAGTAGCAACGGAAGTTGGACGACATGGTGTAAATGGATTTTTTTAAACTGCCGCAGGTTTAATTTATTGCTAGGGATGCCTCAGATGAAGTATTGTTTTACAGTTTGTATTTTAATTTGATTTTGTTTCTGCAGTTCAGGAAAGCATTTTTGACCCTTGCTACTGTTCATCTCTTTTCCAGGGGACTGGTGTTGGGCCGGAGATGCTTTGAGGTGCGTGTCTGCGCATGTCCAGGCAGGGACCGTAAAACTGAGGAGGAAAATAGCACCAAGACGCAGAATGGCACCAAGCAGACCAAAAAACGGAGTATGTTTTTGTTGCTTTACATTGGATTTCAGTGTCCATCCCTGCTGTCTGTGTCTGCGCTAACCTCACTTCTGTTTGTTTAGAGAGCACCCCCGCTCCGGACACAACTTCTGTGAAGAAGTCCAAGTCTGCCTCCAGTGCTGAGGAGGAAGACAAGGATGTCCACGTTCTGCACGTATGTAAAGATGCATACTGTTACAAAGCTAGATTTCTTCACAGAAGTTTACATACTGTGAATAATTTTCCTATGATCTCTCCTGCAGGTTCGTGGTCGTGAGCGTTATGAAATGTTAAAGAAAATCAACGACGGTCTGGAGCTGCTTGACAAAGAAAGGTATGAAATGCATCCACTTACTGGGCATCAGAACAACCTCAATCAATTCCAGTGGACTAAACTTCTAACTTAATTCTTTAAGAATAACTCAACATGGTCCACACGTATAGGCTGTCTTTACCTTGGGTGCAGTTGAGAGTTTTAACCCAAGCTGCAGTGAACCCATCTTGCAGTCTCCAGAATGATTTGTTGCCAGAAGCTGCGGCTTGATGGGAAATCTGCATTTTAGTCTGAGCCTTAGTGCTGTTTTTTTTTTTTTTTTTTGTACTAATCACCTGACACTAGAGGTTACTGTGTATGATGATTAGATTACACCTGCCTCACACACAGGTCAAATGAGGTTTAGGAAACATGTCTATGAGACTGTTATAAATTGCCACAAAGTAGTGTATGCAAACCCCAACGTTATATTTGGGTACTTTGGCAAAAGGGGAAATTGAATATGTCAAGAAAAATATTGATTTAAAAAGTCGTACTGACGCTGAATCTACCCTCCCCCAAAGAGATTGAGAACAGTTACAGTGTTTTGATATTACGTTGTCCTCAAATAAAGCAGGTTTATACTGCAAACACTTAGTAAATTAATTGTATAGAATTCTCCTGCTTTAGCATAGATATGCACTGCAACGCTTTCTAATTTCAGTATTTTCATCAAAACCATTTCAAACGTGTCACATCTGCCTCGCTTGTCCTGCTCTCTCTCCACAGCAAAACCAAGTCTAAGGTCTCTGTGAAACTTGAGGTCCCTCTGCCCTCCAGCGGAAAGAGACTCATGCTGAGAGGAGAGCGGAGTGACAGCGACTAAGAAAGCTGTTGCCTCGATCACGAGAACTAACGTCATCTTACTCCTTCCAAGCCATCAGGTTTATTTCAGGTTTTTACTCGTCATTGGAACCCCGAATCACCTCCTGCCTCAGTACGCTAGAAAACTTGATCACTTGAGCTGTTAACTGTACTGCCCCACTGTTTACTGTACTGTAATTACTGTACAGGGTCTTGCTGCTTATGACATATGCAAATGAATAAAAATTAATTGCATTATGCAGAGGAGAGCAGTTCATACTGTAAGCCGGTCTTGCCTCCTCCGCACTGCTCTCATTGCATATATATATATATATATATATGACTTGGAGATCCTAATCTTTCATGTGATTGACCGAAACGGTGTCAGGGTGGGACAAAAAATTGGGAGGGGCTGGATTTAATCAGTGTTAAGTTTGGCGGGGATTTTAATTTGAGTTTTAATTTGAGTCCGTTTTTTTTGTTTTTTATATATATAAATTTGTGTCAGTCATGTTGTCATTTATAATTCATTACAGTTGGCCTGAGTTAGTAGATGAAAACCAAAGAGATTGTTTCTTGGTTTTTCAGTGATATATTTTTTTTTAAATGTTTTGTCAAAATAGTAATTATGATCTTAATTTGGTTTAAAAAGAACTCCTGAGCAATTTTAGTCAGTTGAGTCATAATTGAGGCAGAAGTGTGATTACAAAGGATCTTAATCTTAACATGAGTCACTGCCATTTATTTGAAACAGTGCAAAGACACCTGTGTGAAACTTGAATAGGTGTTTACCTCCATTAATGTCGCTGTACCACAGTCCTTCGTATTTACACATGGTCATCTACCTGTGTGGGGAAACCTGGCCCATGTGTTGCTGTCCAGCTGTGATTAAATGTGCTGTGCAATCCGACAAAAAACTTAAGATAAAAAAAAACGACAGGAACTAATGTAAAGCAAAATTAATGAATACACAGATATGACTGGATGGTATTTTTAACGGTTTTTATACACGTATATTTTTTACCAAACAACTGTAAATGGATTTTAGTCCCTTTTTTGATTTTCAAAGATAAGTATGTTATCCGCAGCGACATTTCCTTTTTACACGCTGATGTTTCTTATAGCGTTCGTGTCATGATTTTTGTTAAAATTAACACTAGATTTGGTAAATGAGGGGCTGGCTGGATCACCCCAAAAGCTAATCACCTTTTGTACCTGTGAGTTTTATATGCATCTGAGGAAGAGAGAGGAGGGAGAACAGGAATTTTGTCAGACAAATACAGGAAAATCTCTTTTGGATATTTGACAACGGAGCACATAGGGACACAGTATGACTTTTTTTTTTTTTTTCATGGGACCTTAAAAAATTTTCATGATGTATGTTCAGATATCACAACAGTATTAAGGTTTTAGTGACAATTGCCTATGTAACTGATAAAATGGGATATTTTTGTTTTGGCCCTTCCATCCACAAACTGTCATTTAATCAGCACTTCATTTTGATGTGACCAATCACTGTTAACTAATAAAACCACATTTCCTTTTTACACGGCCATAAAAGTATACTTAAGGCATTTCTTTGTTTTATTTCTATATCTTTATAGACTATTTTGGGAACTTAGTTTTATATAAGAGGTTTATCTTTCTGTATTTTTCATTGTTTTTTTTCATGGCTTTTTTTTTTTTTTTGTACTAATTTCCATTTTTTTACTCAAAGCTTTAAGCCAAAATAAATGCTTAATGTTATACAGTACTCCTTGTATTCTGTTATACATAAATGTGTGTGTGTGTGTGTGTGTGTGTGTGTGTGTGTGTGTATATGTGTATATATATATGTGTGTGTGTATATATGTGTGTGTGTATATATGTGTGTGTGTATGTGTATATATATATGTTTTTAGTCTTTACATTATTGTACTATTCGTTACATGACTTCTCTTTTTCATATCAGTACTTTGCATGTTTGGAACTTGGATGCAAAACCAGCATCATCTAACAGAGTTCATCTGGCCCGAGTTGAATGGAGCCTTGTGTTTCTAGTCAAATGTGCTGTTTATTACCTGGGGTGGAATAGATGTGTGTTTGTGTTTATATGACCACATCTTATGATGAGAGATTATTTCGTTCCCTGTTCAGAGAGTCAGAGGATGCATCCGTAGCTTGGGTGAGACATCAACCATTCTACCTTCAACTGGATTCAAAAGAATTTCAGTAATTTTAAATTTGGCTTGGATGTATACTGTTAGGTACTAGGTTTTTTTTGGTTTTTTCGTCTTTTATCATTTTACATTAGCTGTTCTCTGGTGAAATTATACATAGGATCCATTGGAAGCCAACATGAGAAAGTTATCCTTCCAGGATAAATTCTGTATTTTAACATTTTGGGGTGAGTCTTATTCTATATTCAGCACTTCATTGATTGATGTTATTGATTATTGTGCTAGTTTTTTTGATAAATGGACTTCTCAAACATTGGGAAAGTGTCATAGCAATTATCCAGAGCCCAAGGTGACGTCCTAAAATGTCGTTTTTGTTTGACCCGTTTAAAACCCAAAAATAATCAATTTAAAACGACAGGAAATGGAGAAAAGCAGCAAATCCTCACATTTGTGAATCTGGTAGTAGTGAATGTTTGGAATTTTTATTTGTTAAATGATGGTGGATTAATGGACTATCAGAATTATTGTTGATTAGTTTTCTGTCCAATTATGTTACATCACTATAGGAGTCTGAGTTAAGGAGAAAGCAAATATGGCAAAAACATTGGCTGTCCATCAGAAATGATTTCTATAGATACAATGTTACTAACTTCTTACAGTAAGTCTGACCTTTGGGGCCATTGCTGCAAAGTTTGGACAGAGCAATGTCCATATAGGAGGGCTTAAAAATTTAATTAATCGTGACTATTTTAATCTTAATTTATTTTAAGAAGGATGCAAGACCCAATTTCTTGCAGCTATATTTAATATATGATTGCCAGTTCTGAAAACAATATAATTGTAATTTAGTCACGTTAGCACTATTGGGGTACATATTTAGAATATGTAATTATGTTTTTTCTGTGGTATAATGGTAGAAATGTGTTAAGATACTGATGAATTAGAGAAGTAAATAGCATGGCTTGCTGATTATGGCACCAAAAATGTGCAGAGATGGTTTGCGTGTTGGATATTAGCTGGAAATCTATAATCTTTCTCATGTCTGCACATTTCTGTCCAGTTCTGATGTTGATGTACAGCACGGCAGAGCGAAAGTACTTCATATTGGACAAAAAAATGAACTGGGAGGAGGCCAGGAACTACTGCAAGGTACAGCATGAACCTCAGTTTTATTCACAAAAAGAGGCTAAAAAACATGAGGCTGGAACGTGTGAAAATATTGCACAGGTTGTGATTTTACATTGCTATGGGACACGTGTGGAGCTGCACAATTATACAGTTGTCAGATTAAAAACGGACACCGAGAACAGAGCTAGTAAATAGCAAATTAGAGTTTGGGTTGTAATGAATACTTTCATAGTACTTTTATAGTTTTGTGTTTGAACGAAAACACTATTTAGTGCATTAAAACAACTTTTCAGTTAATACTAGTTCAACTAAGTTAATCAACCTGATGATCAATTTATTTTGATGGACGACTTGGTATAGTTGTCTTTGTGAATATGATTTACAGCAGTCTCTTCGTGAATTACTGGTGTAGTGGCTGCAAACACTGTAAAAATTGTCTAAAGCAGTGAGGGGCAAGTCTTATGAGTCATGATGCCATATCCCAAACACAGGAAACGGGACGAATAGTGGTCACAAGTAGACATTCTCCAGCACTGACTGAAACATTTAATGGTACAGTATATTTCCTCAACAACCTAAAGAAACAGGTAGACATTTTGGGAAATACCATTTCATTGCCCTCTTGCCGAGACTTAGATGAGAAAGTTGATACCACTCTCATGTCCGTCTGCTAAATCCAACACTACAGCCAGCATGTGGTTGGCTTAGCGTAAAGACTGGAAACTGGAGGAAACATTTAGCCTAGCTCTGTCGAAAAGTAACAAAATCTTGTCTGTACCAAATGTCAAGGCAATCCATCCTGTAGCTCACGAGATATTTCACTTTGAGAAGTCAGGGGATCACCAAAGTCTTTAGGATACAACGTCTGGGAACCAGGAATGTCTGTACAAAATTTTGTGCCAATCCATGTACCAGATGTCAAACTATTTCAGTGAAATTCTCAGCCATTATAGTGGTGCCAGAGGAAAAGTCACGGAAAGACCAAAGTCTTTAGGATTCATCCTTTGGGGACCATGAATGTCTTTCTGTACCTGTGAGCAAATTCAGCATTGGATTAGGATTCGATGAAATGCTAGATCAGACAGGAGCTTCATCTAATTCTGACTGTAACCTTTGACGTCCCGTCAGGTCTGTTTCAAAGAGCTGGTGACACTGACCCCTGACAACAGCCAGAGCATTGCCCGGAACCTCACCTCTACTTACTACTGGATCGGCCTCCGCAAGAACCTCTCCGCCAACAGCAACTCCAGTGGCTACTCTACTAGTAACCTCAATATGTCCTGGACCCACTGGGCCAATGGGGATCCCCTTGCCTTCCAGAACTGGTACCCTGGTTGGCCTGTGTTCAAATCTTCCTTCCCAGAAAGACACTGCTGCAGTTGCTCCTGCACCTCCCAAGCCGTGACAACCCCAGCAATGACTACCCCAGCAGTGACCAACCGAGCAATGACAACCTCAGCAGTGACCAACCCAGCAACGACAACCCCAGCAACGACAACCCCAGCAATGACAACCCCAGAAATGACTACCCCAGCAGTGAGCAACCTAGCAATGACAACCTCGGCAGCAACCAACCCAGCAATGACAACCCCAGCAATGACAACCCCAGCAATGACAACCCCAGCAGTGACCAACCCAGCAATGCCAACCCCAGCAATGACAACCCCAGCAATGACTACCCCAGCAGTGACCAACCGAGCAATGACAACCTCAGCAGTGACCAACCCAGCAACGACAACCCCAGCAACGACAACCCCAGCAATGACAACCCCAGAAATGACTACCCCAGCAGTGAGCAACCTAGCAATGACAACCTCGGCAGCAACCAACCCAGCAATGACAACCCCAGCAATGACAACCCCAGCAATGACAACCCCAGCAATGAAAACCCCAGCAGTGACCAACCCAGCAATGCCAACCCCAGCAATGACAACCCCAGCAGTGACCAATCCAGCAATGACAACCCCAGCAATGACAACCCCAGCAGTGACCAACCCAGCAATGACAACCCCAGCAATGACAACCCCAGCAGTGACCAACCCAACAATGACAACCCCAGCAATGACAACCCCAGCAATGACAACCCCAGCAGGGACCAACCCAGCAATGACAACCCCAGCAATGACTACCCCAGCAATGACAACTCCAACAGCGACAACCCCAGCAATGATAACTTCAGCAGTGACAAACTTCACCAGACAAACAGAATTTGAAACCCCAGATAGCAAACCGGGAGAAAACACAACTGAAAACATGCCGAGCATAAGCCCTGCAGAATGTGTACGAACACCTCTTCTGTTCCCCGATGTCCCAGAGACTGATGAGAACTATATAGAGGACTCTTGTGTGGCCATGCTCAGCTTTGGGGCTTGGGTTGAAAAGAAGTGCTCAGAGCATTTGCCTTTTATTTGTTATGAAGGTAAGGCTAATTTAAAGCCTGTTTGTTGTCATTTTTAGGTCTCAAAAAGCCCCAAACATAACCACTACAGCATATATGACTTGTGCAGGGCAACATTAAGGGTGCCCCCTGTCTCTGCACTGCACCCATACAGTGGGTTTTCTCATAAAATTAATTCATACACTTTATTTGTTTTGTATATTGCCATAAACAGTACTTTACTATACCAAAAGAACACAACTCATTGAATTTAGCTTTTGTCATTATTCTTCAAATGCCTTTTTCTTAGATTTATTTTTAATATATGAATGTTTTATTTATGTTTTCCTAGTTTTGGTGATGATACAGTGACATTTTTAAATTTCAATTAAGTGATCTGTTTTTTCTGAGGCAGTATTTTAAATACAGCCAAATATTTATAGCTGAATAAGTTTTTTATTATTACGCATGTGACCTCACACCTCCATAGATATTTTTTTCCCCCTTTGTCACTTGTTTATTTAGCGATAGGACATATTTCATCCTCCACATGACAAGAGGTACAGAATCAAAACGTATTACAGCATCTGCACATGAATCCAAACTTAAATTAAAAGGTCAAATTTCAGACAGAATGAAGCCCACAAACATACAGCAGACATCTCCACAGAGTTGCTGAATAGACCAGATTATTATTTTTTTTAAATGGTAAAAAAAGAAACAAACAAAAAAAAAGTAACAATAACAATCAAAAAGTACTTAATTTATCACCCTCCCATAAAAGGTCTATAAACATTCTTTCTTTATTTCTCCATCTGGAACAATATGAGGAATTATTATGTGTTAAATTATGCATCCTTACTCATTCGTACACACACTAATGTAAAAAGAAGACGATAAAAATGCATTGATCTGGAACCATCCATTTTTGCGTCCTTGCTCGTTTTCTGGGTATTGTTTTTTTTTTTCTTTTGACCTCCCTGTATATCTCAGGTTCTCTGCCAGTTAACAACCGTCGTCTCATTTCCAACCACAGATGAGTTCTTTGGCCACGCCAGCGTGACCAACGTGACGACCAGCAGCGCTGTTCTCACGAGGCGTTCCGGGCCTCAGGGTGTCAGCCATTACCGTGTAGAGGTCACAGGTGACAAACAGTGGACAGAAATAGACAACTGGACTAATTTGACCTTGAACCTTTCAAGCCTCACAGCGGGCACCCGCTACTCGGTCCAGGTGTTCCCTGTTAAATGTGAGCGAGACCTCAACCCACAGGAGGTCACCTTCTACACCCGTGAGTAGCGTCTGACTGTGTCAAAAATAATAGTGTATTTGAGATTCATTTACGCCCTTTAGGTTCAAATTACAGATCTGCTGTATTACAGGACACTAGAAATGAGAGGTGGCATGCATCATAGCCACAGTGCTTTAGTAATATTCCTGCAACGCCATGTTTAAGCACAGAAGGCCTGAGTGCCAACGCATCTCAAGGCTACTTTATAATTTTTCCTTTTAAAACAAGTAACAATCATATCTTATCTTTGTGCCCCATTTGACCAAGTCTGTGCCCATATTTACCAAACCTTCACTTTTACTCCTACTCACAATCGTATTTAAAGAAAGCTATCAGATGTAGAAATTGTAGAAATCAAATTAAATTTAATGTCTGTGCTCGTCAATGTGGCACTAAATTCTCCTTATTATTGGATTTCTCTCTCATCTACCAGCAGCCATTTCGTTCCGGCTCCAGCTTTGATTTCGGCCAGTTTTCTTACTCCACCCTTACTTGCCAATCATAAATACTGTATGTTAGATTTTTATTTACTACTGGGGATATTAAGGATTTCACAAAAGAAGTGATCATATGAGAGCAGGGTACTCTCTAAGTCTCTGGTTAATCTCTCCTTTTTTTTTCAGAACCTAACAAAGTCAAAAACCTCAATGTAACCAACGTGAAAGAAACATCTGTCTCTCTGAGCTGGGACAAACCAGGTGGAAATGTGGATTTCTATCTCACTAAGGCCAACGGTCAGAAGATTGAAAAAAACACAGTGGGCTCAGAGGTCGATAATTTGATACCTGGAAACCTTTACACATTCACCGTCCTGGTAGGAGTCGAGGACAGATCCACATGGAGTGAAGAATGTAGCATTTCCGCATATACCAGTGAGTTTATATCACATAAGACTTGACACCTTTAAAAAGGGCTCCAATGCTATACAAGCTGCATGTTAAACATTTAGACTTTTTAAATTTTACATAGGTTTTTTTGTTTTTACCTTTTATCTGGTAGAGGATCTTAACAGGGAGTACACTGTGTGAGTGAGACCGGTGAAAACACATCAGTTTTAAAGGAAGAAAAGGTTTATAGCCGGTTGTTTCTTGCTCACATAATATGAAATTCAAGTCAGCGAAGGCAAGTTAGAACCAGATCTGACCTGAACGGTGGCACCTGTGAGGTCGCATTTGGGGGTCACTGTGTTTGTTTGTTTTTTTGACATGTTCATCTGTCTGTTCTCTCTGTCAGAGCCTGGAAAAGTGTCCGACCTGAGTGTGTCCGAGAATGGGGAGACCTCGCTCCTGCTGCACTGGAGGGCACCTGAGGGAAATGCCACAGATTTCTTGGTGAAGGCCGTGGACGACCGCAACGAGTGTGTATTTGTAGACGCATACACTTTGAGTCTTATGTCGATTTGGGAACACGTGTGCATCGCTATAACAGTATCAGTAACAGAGCACGAAGCACGAGGAGTCAGGCAGACTCTAAACGAGGGTCAACCACTACCTAAATCACTTCATTTGGGGGTAAAGCTGAAAGTGAACACACCCAAAAAGTCAGTAGCAATCGACAGGAAAGCTGCATGTACAACTGTGACAGCGACTGTGGCAGGTAGAAGTTGAACCAAGGACTGTAAACTGTAAACTGTGATGGATAATAAGTCTACCTCTTCCGGGGTTTGTTCCTCTGATCACCCGACTACTTGAATTTTTTTCCTGGTACCATCAGGTTTAATTATGGCAATGTTGCTGAATTCGGAGATTTCTGATGTTAACGCGGCGAGGACGGGTTTATCATTGCTGACAGCAAGGACGGGCTTATGAAAATAAGACCCGAGACGCAGTAAAAACCGGTATTGTCTTTTAATTTCTGTCGACTTGTCGTGCCCTGTTGTCTCTGCCGGCGGCGGCTGCAGCAGCTTCAGCGGCGGCGGCGGCGGCTGCAGCAGCAGCAGCAGCAGCAGCAGCAGTGTGAGTCAAGCGACTGTTTCTCCCCTTAACAGGACATCCATTTCTAAAGAGGTGGAGTACAGGTCCAATCAAACCCGGCAGAAAGTGACGGTGACAGGGCTGCCCGCGGGATCCAGGATAATCCTCGGCGTGACAGCGTTGGCCAATCGCACTCTGGAGGGAGAACCAGTGACCGTCGTCAACTACACCGGTAGCTCTCTGCTCATGGTTTTTCCCGTTGACCGAACAAAAAGTCTGCCCCCCCCCCTGCTGTGTCCCTAATCTGACTTTTGTGACTTTCCCGGCGTAGCTCCTGGGTCGATTTCAGCCCTGCAGCTGAACGCGACAGCCGACTCGCTCGATGCCACCTGGACCCCTCCGCCCGGTAGGAGCTTGTCCTTCGCCGTCAGGCTCCAGCAGGATGGCCGAGACGTGAAGACGGCGGCGGGGCTAAGGGAGCCCGCGATGCGCTTTGACCAACTGCAGACTGCAACCCAGTACACAGTGGTGGTCTACAGCGTCAGTGGGCATATCCGAGGCTCAGCGGTGGAGAGCTCCAAATTCACCTGTGAGTCGCCTTGGCCCCCGTTTGTATTTTCCTCCACTTGTGTGTTTAAAGAGAAGCTACTTTTGTCGGAAACCAACACAGACACACTAGAAACATTTAGCTTTAATGGTGCAACTAAACAGACAAGTCAGTAAATAACTGGACTTTTTCCATCACAACACGAGATCGTAATCGCAGTCTGATTCCGGGCCTTGGCAATACGATCAGCAATTCTCACGATATCCCCGGATTGAAAATACTAAACATTCACAATGAAAATCTGACTGCGATAAATCACTACCTCATTTTCTTTCTCTCCCTCTCTCCCCCTTTTTTTTTTTTTTCCAGTGCCGCGTCCACCTACGAACCTCCGTGTCGTTTCCACCAGTAAGACCCACATCGCCCTCGACTGGAGGGCCCCCGACGACATAAAACGAGCGAATTACTCGGTACAGCTCCACTCCGGCTTCTGGGGCCAGACGCTGTCCTTCGACGTGGATAACGAGACCAGCCACACGTTCGAGAACTTGAAATCCGGCACCATGTACAGGGTCCAGGTGCGAACGGTGACGCCAGAGGAGCAAAGTGCCCCCTTGGCCCGATCCCATTTTACAGGTGAGCTGCTCAGACCTGGTGGTTTTGAGTGCACCAGCCTATTTACGACTAATATAGACTTTACATTACCATTCCCTTTTCCTAAACTTACCATAAGTTTCTGGCCGGGACTTGAAACTCTCCTTCGAGATAAATTCTCTCGGTGCATCCAAGGGAACAGCTGCTCACGACCCCCTGCGTTCGCAGGCTGTGTAGTTAGGAAATGAAAACCCCGGGGGACGGACGATAAGCAAACGCGGGAAAAAGTGGACAAAACTTGCTGCGGATGTCGACCGACGCCGACGGCTGCCTGGAAGCAAAGGTTGCGTTCACACCTGTTCTCAGAAAATTAAAAATAATAATAACCTTTTACTCCTTTTACTTCTGGTCCATTTCGTGTTTAAACTGAATTATTACAGAGGTGTAAACATGAAGTTATGTATACAGACTCATCAGTGGACGGTTGTGGTGCGCGCCCGCATCATCAGCTTCACACTGACCCACGTCCGAATCCGGTTTCAGTCTCTGGCAGCAAGCCATGCGGCACTTTACTGCATCCTTATCCGAGGACATTCCTGACTCTGAGAATGATTAGTCAAAACTGGTCCTGGTGTAATGGATCAGGACGAACGGGTGCGGACGGGACAGGGGTCTTGTGCCGCACCATTACAAGGGAAGGCCCGTTTCTAAATTTTACATTTTTTTTTTTTTTTTTTTAAACGAGGAAGTAGGACGCACGCTCAGCACACCCCCGTCTCACTCCTTTGGTGTCGGGAAAAAAAAATCTAAATTCTAAATCTAAATCTATATTCCTCCTGAAATCGTGTATTTGCTGTCATTAATCAGAGTCAGAATAAGAACAAGCTTTATTGGCCAGCTGAGTTTACGCACACAAGGAGTTTGACTCTGGTTATCTGCAAGTCCTGAAATGCCCTAAAGAGCATTCCATTCATTTTCCTTAAAAAAAAAAAAGGCCTTAGAAGGAATTAAAAAGTCTTGAATTTAATTGACAAAGGTTTTTGATATTTTCTCTTGCCTGTCGTAGACAGTAACGTTAGTTATACATTTCGTTTTTTGTATGTGGCTGCGGACGGTCACGTCTAGTGAACTACAAGAGAGGCCGGTGAGACAGTGGCTTGTGCGGCAGGAAGGGTTTCGGTCCGCGACATGGGGGCCTGCAGCAAACACCCCTATTGGCCACGCCGGCTCGGCAGATCCCTGATTCATAATGGGCGAGTGTGAATTTTAACAAAAAAGTCCAAAAACCTCACATTAATTAACCGTGTTTTAATGGGTTAATCCGTCCATCAATTTTCAGCCGATTTCTCTTGTCTGGGTCCCGGTTGAGTCAGTCGAGTAATCTCATTACACAGAGTTACTGCCAAATACAGCTGGAAAGTACCGACAAAAGGGGCCTTCTGGTCTCTACTGGTTTTTCTGTCATTCTCTCACCAGTACAGACACTGAAAAAAAAGGTAGTGGATTGTATCCCGTGTGGTACTGGAAAGGTCTCAGAAAAATCTTAAATGTCTGCATCTGGTTGATAAAGCTGCGCCCGCGTTGGGCTGACAGCTTTCACGCCAGCCTACCTGAACCGAGTTAAACTGGCACACGCACCAGAAACCAAACCAAACCAAACCAAACCAAACGGCCTGGGTGTGACAGCAGCAACCCCGTAAAGAAAATCCCGCAGAAAATATTCCGGGTATGTTTTAGAAAGTGGCCGGCAGGGATTGAAACGACATCTGATTTGTAGTCAGGGGGCTAAAGTTGCAAGAGGAGGGTCTTTGCAAGGCCACATGTCTGTTTGTATAACCGGTAACTTCGGTGACAAAACCAAAACCTTTTTTTTTTTGCTGACAGCATCTGTCCACAGTGGACACCATAGCCTCTGCCACAGGAATATGTCCACAGTGTGAATGAGAGTGTGTCTCCTCGGTCCAACTCCCTCTTTATGCGTCTCTGTTTCGTCGCGCAGACGCAGACGAAGCGGAAATCAGCCTGTCCATGATCTGCTCTTCGCCGGAGCCTCTCCTCTGTGACAACGACTCCGCGAGGGAGACCGTCGTCAACCAGGTAATGTCGGTCGCCACGCGGAGGGAAGACCTAACAGGGGCTTGCGCGGTAATTATCCGGACTGCGTGTGAGAAGGAATCGCTCGGTTTTGTGTTTTATGAAAACAGGTTGGTTTATAAAAAAATGCATCTCCATTGACGACTTTCTTTATTTGTATGTGTTGTGCATTTTGCTGCAGCTGAGAGATCGTTTCAAAGTGATGCTGGGGGACGGTGTTGCCTGGAGACTCGAGATTCAAGAAAGTGAAACCACTACAACATAATTTTTTTTTTTTGTTTCATTGGTATTGGTGAAGGTATTTTAGACGTGTTTTGTCATGGATGTTTTTTTTTTTTGTCAACATGTTATTGTTAAAAGCTTTTGCATTGTACTGCTGCTCAGAAATGATAATATTAAGCCACTGTGTGTGTGTGTGTGTGTGTGTGTGTGTGTGTGTGTGTGTGTGTGTGTGTGTGTGTGTGTGTGTGTGCGTGAGCGATATTTAGTCAAAAAAATTAAATGTAGTTACAGTTAATAAAATGTGCACTGATTCTCAGTCTTTCATGTTCAGAATTCTAAATTTTACAAAAATGTAAGAAAAAAACAAAAAGAAAAATATATATACTAGACTTTATACTTTTGCTGCTTTCCTCTTGTTTTCATTTATTCCATTTCATTTTTTTCTTGATCTCATTTTGCACGTATGGAAGCCCATTTCCTCTAGGAAAAGAAGAAAGATAAGACAAATTATAAAAATAAAGATACTCTGGGTAAAGTTTTCACTTAGTAAGCCAGATTTTTTTTTTAAATCAAAAACATTTTATGTTTTTATCATGTTTCTTTTTTTTTCCCCGGCAGAAATGGGCTTCAATATCTGTGTCTGTCGTCTTAACTAAATAAATAAAACACAGAACAAATCGTGTTTTATCTATCAAGCTTTTAAAGCTCCGGCTTCTTCAGTGGAGATTAAACGAATATATCCTGTTGCAGTGCTAAATAAATATTCCCAGGCCACTACACATCACAGCCACAACCTTATTTAAAGTTTAGAATACAATATACATTACAATACTATTACACTAATAACAGTGTTTACAGCATCCTTCAAGCATTTGTTATAAATAAGAAACCAAAGACAAGTGCTCATGGAAAAAAGGGCCACATGAAAGATAAAAAAGTCGTTCAGTCCTCCCTTTTTTCAAATTACAACTCTTTAACGGATTCAGAGATCAATAAACATACTCTTTTTTTTGCACCTTTTATCAACAGGGAACAATCTTGATCGCACCTCAACGTGAGATAATAAGAAGATGATCAGTAGATAAGCAGCAGATAGATCGGGTCAGGTCAGCAAATAAACTCACACCTTCAGAGGAGCGTCCGAAATTCACACATAAAAAGAAAAACATGCCGGTGGCAGAGCTGTGGTGTCCGGTTCCGGTTTTGAGCCGGCTGAAATACACGCACGCACCGTATAACGCCTCCTCTGCTCAGCTAAATGTAGGAAATTGGAGAAAACGTTGCAATTGCGGGTCGGCGAGCCCGCGAAGCGGTCGACGGGGCAGGACGAGGAGCGCGTCGGATGCCAGCGTGGATCGGCCGCCGCCGAGGCCCCCGGATGAGGACGCCAAGAGGGGAACTCCTGCAGCTTCGTTTTTTAAGAGATGCTCCTGACACAACCAGCAAAAAGAGTTTGTGCCAAAGTCAAACAAGGAACTTTACTTTCTCTATAAGCAAGAATTTTAAAAAAATGTTTTATTTTTTTTAATGCTAGTAGTAAACTTCAAGGACCACCTAGTTCATAACCAGTCTGGTCCGTATTTGTGCGTCCCACAAATACGGACCAGCCCCATGCTGTTGTACTTCTCACTGCTTTGTGCACCACCTGCCTGATATCGCAGTTACAGGCAGAACAGTTCTTCTGGTTTCCAGGTCCAAGTTTGCTTCTCCTGTCCTCAAAAAGTGTCTCGATTTCATCTCAATAAAAAGGGTTTACGTAGGTCTCCTGCACAGGCAAGGGAACATAAGTAAAGTACCTACGGATGAAGTTTGAAATCAGTAAATTGTACGTTTAAGTCTTTGGGAAATCAAATAATAAACTTAAGATGATGATGTAGCTTTAACGTGCCCGTACAGCGCTTTTGAAAATCGGAATCCGTCATTGCCAACAAAAGTTTCAAAACGACAAAATAGAAAAATGCACGTCCACCGAGGCCCACGTCAAAACGACATACGCCAGACTCCAGAGGAGAAAAAAAAAATCAAATTCATAGCAAATGATCCGGATCTGCCCCGAAATGAAATGGGTTCTTCCCTGGTGCCCATGCTCCGTCCCTCCACCAAGGTCGGTGCAAACTGCTCCGGCAGGTTGTTTTTTTTTGCGTAATCTTGCCGACAAACAAACCAACAAACAGACACAGGTGGAAACACATGAAAGAAAGAAAAAAAAAGGAAAACACGCCAAGTTGAAATCTGTGCTTTGCAAAAGCCAAGAACAAACCACGAAAAGATTCCGCCGCGCGAGTGTCAACTTCGTTTTCTGCCACGAGCCGCCACAGATGCAGGATCCTGTCACACCTGTCACCTGGCGGCCGGGAGTCTCCGTTGCCACGGCAACGATAACCCTCCTCGCCGGACGCTCTCTGCCCTCGGTGTTATTCGGCGGGTTCAACAAGTAAAATAGGGAAAACCCCGCGTGGCTTATTGCACATATGCAGCTGTCGGTTTACTTCTATGTCGGCGGGCGTTCGCCGAGCGCGAGGCCGCCCTTGTCACCGTCCTCACCTTTTCTCGTTGAAGGTACAGGCGGGGACAAACGGAGGGTGTCCCGCACACAGCTGCTAAAACAAGGGAGCGGACAGGAGAGAGAAACAGGGGGGAATATTGTGTAGATCAGCGTTCACCCCCCCCAAACACTGTCGTCTGAATAAGGAAACCTGCCTGAACAAATGTGACACCACGTCGCCTGGTGCTGCTCTTGAGTCATTCGTTGATCTTTGAGTAGTGCCTCGCAGCAAAACAGGTAAATTATTACCCCCCCCCCCCCGAATCTTCTTCGGCCAACTCAAGCTCTGTTGAAAGTAAATTTGTTGATTCATCGAGAAAGCGATCAATAAATGCCAACATTTATTTTTTTAATCTGTTATCTTTGTGAGATGGAAACATATATATTTCATTTATCCCATTTTACAGATTCGTTACCGAAAACTCTGCTCTTCACACTGTGTGACAACTGATTTCCATGGATTGATTGGATTTGTGCACACTGAACCCTGTACCTACAAGTGTTTTATCGGAATTTGTATTACATTTCCATGAAACTTCCTCTGAAAGTACGAGAAAATGACATGAAATGACCTGTAAAATAAAGAGTTAGAAAAAAAAAAACCTAAAATATGATAGAATAAAAGCTGGGAATAGAGACAAGGAGGAGGACCATAATCTTTAACTCTAATATCTATTAAACAGACGCTGTACAATGACAGTGCCCATTAATATGCTTTACATTAGAAGTGGAAGTCAAGTAGATAAGGATAGAAAACACACAACTGATCTACATTGTGTATTTTCTAGAAGAATAATGCACAAACCTCATAATACTTAAATTCAGTTTGTTTTTATAACAATGACATAGTACATATACATCCATATACATATACAGCATATTGACAAGCTCATACATACAGCTTTAATCTAACATTAAGTAAAAACTGTTATACCGCATCTGTCTACATCTAAGTATTCATACATTAACCACCGCTTACTCTAAACCTGTTGATACAGATCAGTTTGATTTGGATTTCTGTGTGTGTATGTGTGTGTGTGTGTGTCTGTGTGTGCACGTTTTAAAGGGTGACGGTGGAGTTGGAATGCTGATCACAGGGACTGTGCAGACCTGTGCAGGGGAGGTGGGACTGTGAAGCGTACGGACCCTGGGCTTGTAAGAGAGAGTCCTGACAGGACCCTGAAACGCACACTGATCCACACAGATTTTATGTTTCTTTATTTGCAATGTGCTTTTTTTTTTTTACCATAAATGTGCACACTCTTTCAGATGTTAGCATTCTTTCTTCCAGCTACACTTTGTTATGCAAAGTCACTAATTTGCTTGCACGAAAGTCAACTTTTCAAAGACGAAAGTGAAGCAAATGTGTGTCCAAAGGACTTTTTTGAAGGCCTTTATATGTGTAAATATACCTGATATGTAGGTCATCCTATTTTTCTTCAGTGAAATGTCAAATGAGAAGAAATATGAGATAAGTCAGAAAAAAGTCAGATGAGTATCAAAGACACCCTGCAATGTATATGAAATGTTTATTGTGTGCATATCTGAAAGTGCATGTGTGTTTGTAGATGCAGAATGTGTTTTACACTCTTTCTGCCTACATGTAAATGTAAACGTTGTAGAAATCAGACTCAGCCTAGCTGATTCTTTAAAATTCATTTATTTAATATAAATATTTTTATATGTACACAACGTTGAGTTTTTTTAAAAGTTTTTGTTGTTTTTTTTCCTAACATTCATGAATTTTTATTTCTGTTAATAATATCATTAGCACTTTGATATAGTTCGGTCACTGACTACAGTCAGTTTTTAACTGAAGCTTGAGAAATTTTAAATTCAGTTTAAGGGTAGAAATTCAGATTTATATTTAAAGAAACATTGAGGGAAGTGAAATTCATATATATATTTTGTTTTGAAAGTCAATGCTTGTGAATTTTAAATCTAACTGGTGACTTTGCTTTTCAAATCTTGCCTGATTTTTTTTTTTTTATTGGCCTTTTTGGCAAAGACAGTTTTAATTTAATTTCGTTCCAGTCAAACTGAATTCTTTCAAGTGTCCAGTGAGAGTTATCAAGGTCCACATCTCTCTCAGTTTACTGAGATTTCGTGCGGTGGGATGATTCTCATGAGTGTGCGACCATCCAGCGGGGCAAACAGAGGGTACAGCTTCCCTCTGAAGGGTCCAGTGAAGGTGTAGATGTGGGACTTTGTTGCTGCGTTGTAGAAGGAGATCTGGCCTTCTTCATAGTCTAAGTAGATTCCCATACGTTGAGGCACAAGGCTGACCGGCAGCTGCACCTCTGGCTTAGTGCAGGCATAGAACTGGTGTGTGCTGCGCCACAAGGCCCAGTAGCCCTGCTTTGGGGTCATGGGGAAGCGCCCATGCCGCTTGGAGTTGGCGGTGGTGAGTCCAATGCGCCAGTAGCCATTGTTGGCTATGTCCACCTCCCAGTAGTGGCGGCCGTTGCTGTAGCCCTCCCAACCTAGCACGCATGGCCAGCTATCGAAGCGCTGGGAGCTGTAAGGCAGGTCGGATTCAGAGAGGCCCTCCTGGACCATATGCTGGTCGTCTGACAGCAGCAGCCAGGGGTGGTTGGTCATGGGGTCAAGAGTCACATCAGCTGTCAGGAAAAAAGACAAAAGTGATCTTATTATACTGTAAATGTGATGTTTGCTGTTTCTCTAGTTGTCGTGTGAGATGAAGGAAGGATAAAGTGTTGGGCGGTCTCACCTGATGCACTGCAGATCCAACTCCAAACTGAAAATAGAGAAACAGACATTATATTAGCCACAGTGGATAATCAAGGGAAACAAGCAATTCTCACAGATGGGCGCAAAAGAAATCAAAATGAATGAAAGGGTCATGAGATGATTACCAGGGTAGGAAAAAGAAAAAATAAATAAATAATTTCTGCCACTCAAAATTCTACTTAAAAATCTTTTTGGAATTTTTGTCTGAGCTTTGCTTTTTTTTCTCTCTCTCTTTTTTCTTTATGCTGAGGTGGGAAAATCAGTCGTTCGATTTAACTGCTCATAACTCAAAGAAATGCACAGCTTTATGAGGGGTAGCGAGGAGAAATTGCTTTGTATTAAGGGATCACGAGCAAAAAGGTTGGGAATCACTGGTCTAAACACGTCAACCCGTTACAAGCTGTAATTGTACTTCTCCTCTGACAAAATCGGCCTCATTTTGAAAGCTAAGATACTGATTTTAAAAATGCACACCTGATTTGGGGATGTATCTTGGAATTCCTGCTTTCCAGGTCCTTTGCTTTGCCAGTAACCATAATTGTGGAATCATCCTCTAAAAGGGAAAAAAAGATCATATCAAAACATGTTTTACAGGAACAGCATTTTTCATATGATTCCCTAAATCTCCCATTGTCTTCATTTCCTTATGATGAGGTGGTTTCCAAATGTAACCAGGAGTCTCAGCAGTAAATCATTAATGCTTGTGTGAACCTTCGAGAAGACACTGCGAGTGCATGGCTAAGATGGTGCCTGGCTACTGTTTGTTTTATAACATCAGTAATGCCAAATACAAGCCTCATTGCACCATTTTTGGGAGCCGGTTAACGGTAAATTAAAGCTCAAAAGGTCAAAACCATGCACAAATGGCTACGAACAGTTGATTGTTACTGCACAAACCGCAGAAAGTCATGTCAAGTATTTATGCCAAACTCAAATGAAATAAAATAAAAACCAAGCCCAGCCACAGAAAATTCCTTCAAATTTAAATCAATAACTTTGCTACTTACACTACACGATCATCTGCGAATCTCATGGTATTTTATCTGCAATCTTCATTCTCAGTTATAAAGGACCTTGATTGTCGGGGTTTATCAGGGCAGAGGCTTAGGAGTGGATTAGCGTTATATAAACTGATGTTCAGCTGAGTTCATTTATTGAGCATCAGCATGAATTCAAAGAGCAGGGTTCATTCAAATCACACATTGCGTAAAGCAATGTCATAACCTGGTCATGTCTGCACTGCGTGGTGACAAACAACGGCTTTGTTTCAGTTCTTGGTTAAAGCCAATTCGGTGTTTAATGGCTTAAACGACGGCCTATTTATTTGCTATAAGAGCAATTATGTTTATTTTTGAATTCAAGTAGCTTCCCGCTGTGTCTGTTTCACTTCAGCTTTCCGGGGGAACCCAGTTTTTATACTGTTTTATGGTCAGCTCTACCTCTTTTTACATGCAAGGTACACCATCTGGAAGAAATGTCCATTTACGGGACTAGTTGCTCACCGTGCTGTCTTCCTTGAGCAGAGACCAGGTGATGAACTCCAGCAGAGGCAGCAGGTTGACCAGCCGTTTCTTCTTCAGGCCCAACAGGCGCAACACTTTACCCAGCTCGTCCCTCTGCACCCCACAACTCTGCAAACATTATTACACCATTTAAGTGAAAGATTTGGCACTGTTTTCTTTTACTGGCATGAGAGTAAAAAAATCATTGACCTCCTTCCGGGGCTATAAATTCTGCCCTCTTAGAGTTTTAACTGAGCTGGGTACAGTAATGAGCACTAAAACATTTCCACAGGTTTATTGGACTTTTGTTTTTCAGTCTGGGACTCCCCACCTCAGTCGCTGTCTGCAGCTCCTTTGCCCACGCCATGATCCTCAGTTGTGCTTCCTCACTGGCGTCCTTGTCTTCTTTATTTTCAGGTTCTTGACCCTCAGATGCCCATGGGGCTTCCTTCAGGAGCTGAGGACACAAAATCAGTCAGTTGAGATTGATACTTTTGCCATTTGTTCACACACAGCACATCCATCACACATCGATCGGTGTGTGCACTGACCTTGTCGACATGATGGAGTTCGTCAGCCCACTCCAAGATCAGTTTCCTGCTCTCTTCAAGACTGCGCTCAGCACGCCGGTCTGAACCCTGGGCCTCTTTCTTACTGTCGTCTTCCTTTGGATCAGTTCCACCCTGCTAAAACACAAGACCGCACACAATTTCATATACTCTTAAAGATAAAACGGTGTGTTACAATTAAATGACATGAAGACAAATTACAGCCAGCTTGTACTGATGAAGATGTGAGTTTCAAGGCCAAAGCTCAGCGGAAATCGGGCACAGACTGTTTGTCCTTCTAGTGAGAAACAGTCCGCTGCAGCCGGTTTGCAGGTCAAATCTGCTTTAAACCGGGCATATGTGGGAGGTTTTACATTTACAGATGTCAGAGGGGCCATGTTAAAGTCATATGGGCCCCTTGTAAAAAAAAAAAAAAAAAAAAAAAAATCATATACATTACATAATGTCTTACAGCAAGTATGGATGCCCCAGCCCTTTGTTACAGCACAGCAGGGCAGAAGGTCACATAGCGGGGTTGTAAAAGAGTAAATAAACAGACCGTCCAATCAGCATCCGCCCACCCAATTAACCTAGTCATCAGTCTGCATGAACAAGCAAAGTTACTTTTTCCCATAGCAAAGGTGATCCAATCTGTGCAAATGAACTCATTTTACACTAAATAAAGTGGTTTGGCTGCGGGAAAAGACACTGAACTAGAAATGTGGGTCTTAAAGAGAGACTTTGCACGTTTGCCAGCTTAATCTCCAACTACGAACTTTTAACAGGGTGAAATTATCAACCATGTGAGACTGTGAGACCTCGTGTTCTAATTTTTCTTGACTCTTTTCTGTTGTTTTTTTTAGTTGACTCTTCTCCTGAGCTGGCAAACAACCTGCAGTAGCGTCTATATCAATGGGGAAACGTGGGTTGAAGCCGGGGCGATCAAACCTTAATGTCAGTACTTCCTCGTCTTGTCCCTTATGTCCACAATTCACGTGTTAGACGTGCAGGCATGAACATGTCTGTGCAAGCTTTTTGTTATTTTCCCATCTGAATTTACGTGGCATTACTTTAGATGTGTCTGCCAAGCCGCAGACTCATATTTTCCTCCCTTCACTCAGGTCCTACCTTGCAGACTTGGTCCACTTGCTCTTTCCAGCGCTGGATGAACATCACACACTCCTGCAGGCTGCGCAGATCCTTCAGGCCATTCTGACGAGGAGGGTGCTGCCGGAAGCACAACGGGCCAAATTTAGACATTTATTCAGACTGTGGATTTTTATAAAAGTGATACAGCCCAGATGGGACATTCAACAAAAAACACACAGGTCTAAAAAATGACCCTAACCTCAAGGTAAAACAAAACAGAGGTCACTGACAAACACTGAGTAACAAAAGAGAAATATGAAATTTGAATAAACCAAGAATATGTGGTGTACCTTTGAGTGTTTGGAGTTGGTAGGCCTGCTGGGGGCCGAGCTGTGGGCCTGGACGTTCTCCTCGGGCAGGGTCCAGCATACGGCCCCGATGGAGCTGCTTTGGGTGGTGCTGCTGTCCTCCAGCAGCCAGCCTATCCCTGCGGGGGGGGGGGGGGATTCAGGAGCAAACAGAAAAGGAAAAGGAAGTTTTATTTTTCCCAGCAGAGGAAGTAAATGGATGTAATGCTGTTAATACTTCAAAATAGCAATCAGATCTGATTATAAGCCTTTCAGAGTGGCTTGTAGGACGTCACAGCCGGCAGTTTATAGCCACTGTCAGAGCCCTTATTAAGGTCAGTTATATAAGTGCATGATTGAATATAAGCTCCATGATGCTACTTTATGCCCCTGCACCGATCAAAGGTTACAAGTTTTAGAATGTGTCACACTACAGGACAAAGAAGCAATGGCAGTGAAGGAATAAAATGATTTCTTTTTTCTTTTTTTTTTTTTTTTAAACATACCTTTTTTAGTTTTCAGGATGCTCTTCATCTCCATGGGGGCGTCCTCACTCCTGTGAAGAGGAGACCACATGAAAAAATGGAAGGTTTGGGTGACCAGTAGCGGAAGACGTGGTCCGATCCCTTTAGCTATTGTCATACTGCAATTTAAAAATACTCAAGTATCACAAGTAAAAGCCCTGCTCTGAAACTGTCACTTACGTAAAAGTGTAATATTAACAAAATGTACTTTTAATTATGATATTATTTGATTATTTTCACTGGTGCATGAATGTTTAAGTACCATTTTAATGTCGTAGTTGGTTGAGGTGGAGCTAATTTGACCTGTTTTATATACTGTTTAACCTATAGCAATATACCGTATTTTATAAATATTTCAAGATGTATATGCTCTTTGATCCGAAAATTCAAATAATGAAAAAATATTTAAGTATAAATATGAAACAGCTACAGAATGAGAGAAACAAATGAGATGTGATTCAATTGTAAAGATGTAGAGAATGCTATAAATTTGCTCTATAATTAATTTCTTTGAGTGTAAATGATAACCAACAACTGCTATTTGACCAAAACCAAATCAGTGACAGTCATCTGTAGGTCAGTAATAGTTGAATATCATGTTTAGATGATGAGATCATTTTTAGAAAAGTTTAGAAAAATTGAATTTTCTTCAGGTTGGTCGTCCCATTCAAAAAGAAAGAAAGAAAGAAAAACATCTACAGTGAATGCATTTTTACCTACAATGCAAAAATAATTATTCTAAAAATGTATAAAACATCAGAAATTCAAAGGAATTCTTAAAGTATTCAAATATGTTGTTATAACGTCAGTTATATCGCACAGACATACACAGTATATCGTGTGTAACACACGCCGATATTCCCCGAGTTGATCATGTCGTACCTTTTGTCTGAGGGGGCGTCGGTGCGGCTCGGCTGGTGGAGAAGACTGGACAGCCACCGCTGCCCGTCCAGGCTATTTGTTCCCGCCTGCGTCTCCCTGAACTTTGGACCCTTTTATGGCCTCTCAGGTGGCGAGGGAAGTTTTTTTTTTTTTTTTCTCTCCCTCCTGCGGGGCCCCCTCTGGCATCCGGATCCCCGCAGCTTCCTGGAAGACGGCAACGCGAGGGGCGGGAAGGCCGGTGGTAAATCTCCGGGGCATCACTGAGAGTGACGCACACGCTCCGATCTGGGAGCAGCGTTGCCATAACGGCTCATACGTCTATTGACGGGAGTGTTTATACCGATATCCCGAGTGGGAGTTGAGTGTCTTGAAAATAGATGGAATTATAACTGAATTCAAAAAATGTATTGAAGGCTGAAAAAAAACAATAAAAATTAAAAAAAATTTAAATTAAAATAGGAAAATGAACAATTTTTTTGACATTAACATGAATTACATATTTATATGTTACTGAATATACCAACGCTTTTATGGACATTTTAAGGCCAGTAACAATTATAAATCTCTGCCTTGACACAAATAACAATAACGGTTTGAGATAATTGTGGTTTACTGTAATCGGTCATATCAGTGCCATATGAAATAAGAGTTGGCGTTCGTCCATTGCGGGCTGTGGAGGGAGGAACTGCTGGGCTGCGGCCGCACTGCGTGTAAAAAAGGACAAAACCCTCCTAAGGCTTTGATCGTTATCTTGTGTGTGAATTAATAGAAATGTCAGAAATGGTTTCCTTCACCCCCCCCCCCTCCCTCTATTGCCATTCCCTCTTGTTGGGTGACTTACAGTAAACGCGCCAGGACTCCCGTTCCGCGTGCCTGCAGTTACGCAACGGCTTCCAGGTCGGCAGCGGAGGGGGGGGGGTCGTCGAAGACAACCGCCTCGCATGTGGGTCGCTCCCCGCACAACATCACCGCCACTCCGCCGCCGTCGGCCCCCGACGGGGCCATGAAGACATCGCGCCGGACCGGACAGGATCACGCTTCGACACCTTGGCGCTCGTTTGAGCAGCTGCAGCAGCAGCAGCAGCAGCAGCAGCGCATGTCTGACTGCGGTTCCTGCATAAGGTTATTGTTTTGTGTGTGTGTGTGTGTGTGTGTGTGCGTTTCAGATAGGCTTTTATTTTGCTTTTCTTGTTATAACTCTCCATAAACTGTTCATTGTTAAAAGTGTACATTTATCTATTCATAGTTTACAAAACTGTCTCAAAAGCCACAATTTTTAGGATGTTGCGAGTCATGAATTTTAAATCCACCTATATCAGTGTGTGGATAACATAAAGAGGCTATAAGCAAAATAACCAAACCATACAATAAATTTAAAAAACGCTGATGGTAATTTTAACATTAGTGTAACATTTTAAAAACTAACTGAACCTACTCTCAGTGGTGGAAGAAGTATTAAGATCCTTTACTCAAGTAGAAGTAGCAATTCAACAATGTGTTATACTTCAGAGTGGAAACTTTTTCACTACAAATAAAAATCCTGTGAGTGACATATTTCATTTCTACTTTTAAGTACCTAACATGCAGTCAAGATTTTTTTTTTATTTTTTTATAAACAACACATTTTATAAGTCAGAGTCACTGCAGCTGTCAAATAACTGTAGTCGAGTAGCGAGGACAATATTTCCCTGTAAAATATAGCGTGGGGAATAGTATCAAGGAAAACTTACTGGCAGTGCTCAAGCAAAGCAGCTCAGAAGTGCACTCAGGTAAGATTAAGTGACGTTATCATATTGGGTAACTGTTTACAGGTAACATCCATGGAGCCAAGGCAACAGAGGGGGCATAGTTTAAACAAATATATAAAAAAAACTACTGTCGCCGGTGGAGGCGCTGCAGAAAGTATTGGCACATTTGAGGGCGAATTTGAAACCCCCTGGCAACCTGTGTTGACTGCGAGAGTCAAACCACTTCCTCTGCAACAAGCAAGCTGTTTCAGATTTAATTTTCCAAAAAGGCAGGCAAGTCTGTGGAACTAGAACAAATGTAAAAAAAAACAAAAAACAAAAACAAACAAACTCATTTACTCGAGGTTCTTTTTATATCTCTGTACTCTGAAGAAAACTTGTTTGCATTTTATAAAAAGTGGCATCACATAACTGATTGTACCAGGGCTACAGCTGCTCTGTCAGCAGGTTACCTTACAAATATATACATACAAGTAAATGCATATAAAAAAAAGAAAAAAGAAATGTATTTGAGATTTTTGAGATGCTGTCTGTTTTCAGATATGCAGCTTCTTCCAGAGCGCGGGGTTTTGTCAAGTATTCCCGCGAACTGTTTAGTTCCAGTTCTTGAAGAACTGCTTGAAGATGATGGTCTCCTTCCCCTGCGGCAGAATCTCCACCTGCAGCAAAAAGCACATAAACTTCTACTGCTTTATTGTTCACATAAAGAGGCCACACTGAATGTCCCGAAGGTGACAATCCAGACCTGTAAATGATCATTTACAGTTGTAACAAGCAGCTCTAACAGGCTGCAGGAGCCACTGAAAACTGTATTGAGATATAACAACTATAATGATTTTTACTGTAGGTGAGAAAAAGTATCAGCTTTTCCTTTTCTATGGTACGGAAACAAGACCTTATACGTTAGTAATGTTTAATTTTAGTCAGAGTTATGAGCAGTACCTGTGTTTTCATCCTGGGGTACTTCATTTGTTCGATGAAGTTTTCCGCCATCTGTAAGGCCACCCTCTTCTCCTCCGCATTTGCTCCATTACCTGACAGTCAGACAATGAATGACATTAGTGTTGGCCTCTCAGAGACATGGCACGAAACGGCGAATTTCCACTAAACAGTGTCACATATACGAAGGATGATCTCGCCGGTTTGCGCTCTTTCAGCGTAAGGGGTATCAGGGCTTGTGTCCTTCACAGAAAACGCCAAACGCTGCCACCATGAATGGATTATGAGACTATGGGCCGCAGGGCAAAGACACACACAAAAAAAAGCCACCCCACATACGTAGCAGCAAACGCCCATGCAGCTCGTGATGGTTTCTGCCCCATTGTGAGCGACATTTTGCAGGTTATCCATAACTACTGGTCCATAACTAACCAGTGCTACTGGTGGTTAAAGATGGCACTTGGACCTCCTCCAAAGAGGCGATTACACTCCTGGCCCTGCTCTCGACAAACATTACATGACCAGGCAGAAGAATGTGTTGAGCATATGAAGTTTAAAGAATCTGATTTGTGAAGAAACGACCAAAAAGTGCATTCTGAAGCAGCAACATTTGGACTTTAAGGTTTTGGGGTTTTTTTCCGACAGAATGATAAGATTGGCAGATGCTTGACGGGGAAGAAAAGAAAAAATGAGCAATCACATCCCTCATGTTGGAAATATGACAAAGCCAGTCCTGCTTTTGTGCAGGATAAGAAACAACCTCTAATTCTAAATGACAGCAGTGTTCATTAAGAAATGCTTATACTCCACGTGTCCAACTGCATCCTCAGATTTACCTCCCTGTTAAACCATCAATCATTATTTTTCACAATGCTCGCTGAAATTTCATCCAATCAGACACTAAATAATCACTGGCATCTAACTGCCATCGCTGTCCTCAGGTCTGTCATTTCGGGCAGCCAGGGGTTTGCTGGTTCGGGGTCAGGTAGTATTCCCTCACCTTTCCAGACGAAGATCTTTCCGTTGGCGCCGTTGTCCAGAATGAAGCAGTCGTCGCGAACCAGCAGCTCCTGAGCAAACGGGCTCTTCTCTGACACTTTGGTCATAGTCATGGAACCCGTCACATCCGACACCTGTGGGGGTACAGGCACACAGGTTTGTGCTTTACTTAAAAAACAACAACAACAACAACAAAAAACAGATGTTAATGGAAGTTGGATATTTCAGTTGCAGGTTTCAAAGCTGTGCAGATGAAGTTACCTTGTAGAGTGAAGCGGTGTTGGAAGCGTCTGCTTTACTGTCCTCTTCTGGCGTGCTCTCGGCCAGTGCTGGCATCTGTCCCAGGACCTGCTCATCAACATAGGAAAGAAAAACCTTAAAGACTACGAAAAAAAAGAGTAATCTGTTCTTGGGATTCCTGTAACCTAATCTTCAATCATTTTTGGTAGAAACTGTTGACCTGGAAAGTGTGGTAACCATTTATGTTCTCTACAAGTAATGTTCTTCTCCCGGTGTCTCCTGAATAAAACGCTTTGATGATCAAATAAAACAACAGAATTAAAATGCATCACATTGTCGGCGCTCACCTTGAGCATCTCCTCAGGCTCCTCACCCTCGCTGGTGTCCACAATTCGGGCTTTCCCGTGTCTGTCCGTGTCGCGGATCAGCGAGGCGATCTCACGCACTTTCTGCTTCTCGAAGATGTTGGCTTGTGACCCGATCCACGACACAATCATCTGGAGAGCAGCGGGGCGGCATCAGATGGATACGAGTGAGAAACACACAGTTTTGCAGGTCCACAAAACGGTTTATTTGTGTTGGCGCACACATCAACGCCATCACGTTCAGGAAAAACGGGCGATTTTTCACATCATATCCCTTTGTGGCTGCCATAGCCCTAAATATTATGCATGTCCTGCTTTAACAGTGAGTGTCCCCACCTCTCCCAGGTCAAGGATGAAGCAGTCCCCCTTGTTGAAGCTGCTCCAGGACAGCTCCACCTCCTTGGCACGGATGTTGCGTTTCCCTTTGATCTGGTACAGTCTGTGCACAGTCCCCGAGTCCTGGGGCCTCCTGAAGCCCGACTCCACACCACCCTCCTGGGACAGTAGAGGGGGCATTCGTGTGGTGTTTTAGGTTTTATTTTGTCATTTTCTGTAAGCTTTACGTTAGCTGACCTGCTGGGAAATGTCGGAGAGGTTTCGGTTTCAAAATTGTCATCGGTTTTAACGAGGCAGACTTGGCATCTGTGCAAACTGCACTTTGGCACAGAGTGCATAACATCTAGGGTGTTGTAAAATGACAAACGGCTTTATCTAGCACTAAAAAGATTCTAGAGAAAATGAGAGATATGTCTACAAGGAAAATTTTGAATTGGGTTTCTCCCTTACGTTTGAAAACATGAAGAAAGAAAATCCTTTCAGCTACTCTGCAGAGTTTCAATTGACATGTGAATTCAGTACAAATCAAAACTTTTATGAAGAGATCTTGCACGTGTTACACTGTAAATTCTGCTGGATTAAAACCTGGTATCTCTAGCTGGCAACGCTTCTGTCATTTCTGAATAATTTCCTACAAACAAGTCGGTACTAATCATGGGGGAAATCAACAAAGGCGGTGTTCAGTTGGTACTATTCCATTTTATCAGTTCCAGCTAACTGTTATAGTCAAGGCACAGCTGCAGGTTTGCTACTATTCAAAAGGTATGAAATTTGTCTACAGGCAAACATACAATTCAACATATATGAAGATTTAAATTTCTACTAACACATTTTTATTCTATTTTTTATTTTATTTTATTATTTTTAGATGCTATTTATATATGTCTTTAAATTTGCCTTTTCTATCTCGTGTTTAATGCCCTTTTATGTCTTATGTAAAGCACTTTGAACTGCTGAGTTGTTACAGCGTAAAAAGTTATATTCACTTGGATTTCAGGGGTTTTTCTTTCAAGGAAATTCCTATTTTACCTACAATTACTACCAAAGCACATAATTCTTTCTGGGAAACTAAAGCATTACTACAATATAACTGTGCACCTGAAGTTAAAAAAAATGTTTTTTTGCCTACCTGATAATAGAGCTATTTATACGGTGAATGTCCCTCATATTCCACTGTTATTTCAGTGTTTCTAACCTCTCTACGCCCCGAATCGGGGCTATCCCTGGTCCTCACCTTGTAGCTGACCCCTCTGGGGAAGAGGGTCATGAACTCCTGGGACTCGTAGCCCTGAACCTGCCTGTGCTGAACGGGGTCACCGCCCAGGAAGTTGTCCAGCTGGGTGGCCAGCATGGCGCAGGCCACCTGCTCGTCCCGAGAGGACTTCTCACCTGCAGCGAGAAAGAATTTGTCAGAGGGGAACGAACAAAATGTGAAGTACAAAAACTGAGAAACCTTCTGGATATTTTAACTTGGTGAAACAGAAAATCTGCGTTAGACTGATGAAAGTCTTTATGATCTTTTGGTTTGTGAATTTGAGGGAGGCATGTAGTTTGCTTTTTTGTATACAGTACAACAAAATGATGGAGACTGTGTGATACTGTTAAAAGATGTGAAATAGCTCCAGAAAAAGCTTGTTTGCAGACATCCAGTTAGAGTTGTCTTGTTAAACAAAATAGTTAAAATCAAGATAACTGCTGTGACTTAATTTTTTGACACCCTGCAATTCTTACCAAGGTAGAGCTGGGGGATAGAGGGAGGCAGCAGGGACAGAGAAAGGAAAGAAAAAGTGAAAACCGAAATAAGTATAAGTGAGAGAGGAAAGAAGAAAAAGAAAGAGGTGAGAAGCATTAGGAAATGAGGGCAGAAAGGTTAATATGCTAAAAAGTGCCACTGACAGAGGTGATGGGTCATGGAGACATGAGATGAGAAACAAAAAGCGGACACACAAACACAACACAGGGGTCATCAACTGTAAACAAGTGGATGAGGGGTCAGAGAGACGCATGTTGAGCAAAGAGAGCGCTCTCCAGGCTGTGACAATCAGCTTAGTGTTACCTAAGCACCGGATACATGCTGGAAACAACAGCCACATTTGAGTACGGCAACAGCCTTCCTGCATTTTTAATGAGCCCTGCTCAAAAACCATCCCCGCTCCCCTCGGGACTTCCTTCCCTCCTTCGCTCTCCCTCGTCATCCGTCCATCCCTCTCCATCCAGCCTCTCTTGCTCTCGCGGTGACGCAGGCAGGTCAGTGCTGTGTCTCACGTGTCATCACCATTAGTGGGAGGGTTATTAGCTTTTCAGCCGCAGCACTGGGACAGGGGTTAGGTGTGTAGTAAGCACTGGACAATGGTTACTGCTTTTTGCCGGGCAGAGTAAAATAGAAACATGAGAAGCATCTCTCTCTTCTCTCTAAGTAATTTCAAGATGGCACAGTTAAAAGACAACTCTACCAATTTAGCATTGGAGCCCTGTAAGACTGTCAGTGTCACAGTGGAGTTTTATTAAAAAAAAATAAAATAAAATAAAAGGGATAAAAAATAAAAAATAAATCGATGCAGCTAATCAGAGATAGTCTCTTTTTCATTACATGTATTCTTCTTGCTTGTCAAAACCTGGTGCCTTCATTACCCACAATTCAACCTGACAGCTGAGAGTTCAGTTGGAGATTCAGGTGTGTGATTGCTGGTGGCGGCAGGCCTCAAGCCGAGATGAGGAGCGGGCTACAGAGGTCTGGTCAGCCTGCCTCCTTTTCTAACACTCCACACCATCAGATTTTTTTTTTTCTCCCCGTTTTCAAACTCTTACTCTTCCGACCTAACTGCTGCTGCCTCAAGTGCCATCGCTTGAGGCAGTTTATCAGACCTTACACAGCTCCTTCTGGAGCCACACACGGCTTTATATAACTTTCTTCCCTCTAGACCTCTAAACAGACTATGATGTAGAAAATTGCAGCAGGGACCTAAAGGACCTTCCTTCTCCGATGTAGGTGGAGATGTTAAATGCTGCAAACTCCTAATACAGAACAGAGGACACAGTACAGTGTGTGCTGCATCATGTTACGTTGCATTGTAGTGTAGTTGTGTGTCCATCTGCATGTTGTTGTTTCCTGTGGAAGTTGCACACTTCTGCAATGGTCGCCAAGTGTAATTTGAAGGTTTTTTTTGTTTTGTTTGTTTTTATACTTAGTTCGGATTAGCATTAGAGATGGTTCGGATTTAGCTTCATAATCAAGACTTAATAGCCATTTCATTTCTCTCTATTATTCAGTTTGACATTGTGTTCTTGTTTTCTCGGGGGGGGACTTGTTTTTTTGTTTTTTTTTTGCCCTAACCAATTAATACCAAGTAAATATTTGCTGTGATAGCAATTGCTATGAGCACTTGACAGTTTTCGTGTTGACTGAAGAAATATCCCGATTAAGAGTTGTTAATGCCCTATGTCGACTTGCAACAGCCTGTACAGCTGCGTCAGTCTCCTCAACACTTGGTGCCCTTTTTGTATCAATTTTCATGTCGCCAATGTTTGGGTCCTGTCTGAAGCGGATGACTTCCCCATTCTTAATCCCTTACCTACAAAGCTCTGACTGAAAGTGTCTGGGTAAACAGACTATGAGCCCGCACGGTGAGACAGAATAAGCACAACACCAGACCTATTTAACCCTGATGATCTCTTTTCATAACACATCGAGCGAACTTAAATAAATATCAGTGGGACAGATGTGGGATGTGACATTACTGATTGATTTTGTCAACTGAAATGAGATGCTATCATTGTAAAGGTGTCACACACTCAGACACACTGGAAGCCTGCAGAGTGTACAAAGAGCTTAAGTCTTGAGTCAGATCGCATAGCTGCATGCTACATAATTATATTGTGTGCTATACATTTTTATGCGACTGCTCTCTCATTCAGACTCTGTCTTAAATGGAAGCCTCTGGGTTTATTAATAATCATCAGTTTATCAATGATCCCTTTGATTCATGTATTTTTCTTTTCTTCATGACGGATACACATCACATAATCCAGATGTCTCTCCAATCTCTCACCTATCCACATGTGGAGGTCGGCTCCCAGCTGGCCGCGGTTCTCCAGCACCAGATAGGAGTCCCCGTCATAAAAGGCTCCCACCTCGGAGGGGTCCAGGAGCACTGCCTTCATCTTCTCCACCCTCCACACTCGGAGGCCCGGCTCCCGGACCTCTGGACTGAACTGACCCGGTGCGGCCTTGAAGGGGAGCATACTGCACAAAGAGACAAAACAAAAAAAAAAAAGACTGGTAAGACAAAGGGAAAGAAGAAGTGGGCTGAAACAGGAAGTGTAAATAGTGTGTGTAACTGTCTCCATTTAGGAATAAATGCCTGTTTTGTTTTGTTTTTTTTGAGTAAGGGTAAATTAAAGCAGAAGTCAAACCCACAAAGACCTGACAAATGAATCAAGTGCTTAACTTGTCACAATCAGAAGATGAGTGTCCATCTCTCCTATTTCTTACTTAAATCTGGGAAATTTTTAACTAAACTTCCCCTCAATAACAGGCTTTAACTTAACCACGGTCCGTTTAGGGAAGTGGAGAATGTGTTCAACATCATGAGCACTATTACACATACCAGTCGACGCAAAAAGAGGGTTGTGTTGCTCCCTAAAAAGACCAAAGGCTACATTATATCACTTTTATGCAATACAACACCAAGGATGCCACACTAACAGAAAACCAGGCGTGGCTCCATGCATGCTGGATCATGTCACAGGTGAGAACAAGCCAGGTAAGGACTTGCTTGAGTCACTCTAAATGTACGTTTCTCTCTCTCTCTCATAAGTTTGCCACCCTTTCAAACCAGAAGAAGAAAAAACACAGCAGTTTGGGTGATAATATAGTAAATGTGTCACCCAACCACACCACTGGCTGGTTCTGTCCGGTCCTGCCCTGCCGTGCTATATTTTTCCCAACATAAAGACACGAGCTTTTACTGACCATTTCATGAAGCGTGTCAGTGTCATGATTTTCAGGTGAAAGTTAAAACGAAATAAAGGTTAGGGCTTCCTAAATACACATTGAAACAAACCAACAGAAAAGGGAAATTGAAACTTGGTATCTCTCTCAGAGAAAAAGGAAATAATGCCTGTTTGGTTTGCGAGCGAAGACCAGATGCCACAGATAACAAATGTCAAAAACTAGCCCATAAGTCCACGCTCAGTGATGCTCAGTCGACACTTCTCTAAAACAGTTTAGAAAAAAAACCTCATCATTATAACCTTCATGACGCTAGGATTTATTGCAGGACTGCTGTATAACATTGGATTCTTTTTTTTTAGATAGGTGGACCCCCCAAACTGTTCTGCAACTAAAAAAAAAAATGTATTTCATTTCTTTAGATTAGTTTTTATGTTCAATCAGTTAATCATTTAGTCTAAAAAGTGTAAGAAAATAGTGAAAAATGCCCATCACAACTTCCCAGAGCAGACCGCGACATATTCATATTCACCTACTAGCTTTTTCCATAAGGTTGAAGGTTTCCTCAGTCTTCCTTAAAAGATGAAGATAACGTCACATGACGTTATGTCCTAAACTGGAGTTTGCACAGTTGTTAGGTAACGTGATTAACTAAGTTATCCCTATCCACTGAGGAAGTGTTGAAAGCTCTGGAAAAAGCTAGTAAGTACTTAAGATTTTTTTTGAGAGGGCACTGGTTCCAATACATTTTCACGCTTACATTTATTGTTGTTTGACCACGGGGAAAAAAAAAAGCAAAAAAACTTAATTCAAGGTATTTATTTAATTCTAATATTTTTGAATTGATATGATAGTGTTATATGTTTGCAGTTTCGTGCTTCTACAGATAATCAAAGTCTTTTCCTTGTTGTTAATGCACAAAGAGTTGAAACCTTATCATAACTATCTCGCAGCGACGTGATCAAAATCTCCTGAGGTTTCCGCTCTATCGCTGTATGGGGGATGTGACATTTTTAAAGTAAACTCAGGCAGGGACATCGACATAATACAAAGCGGAGCACCTTCTGAGAAAACTATTAACATACAATTCTGCAGTTTATTTTTTAGGTTTGGTGCTAGACAGGCGCCAGGCAGAAACCTTAACTGATAAAGGAGGACTAGATAACAAACAATTAGCATGACTCAGTAAACCGAGGACACCAGTCCCAAAATGAAAGACACTGCTCTCAACTCTTATACTATCCGATAAGAATGACTCATTAGGCAGCAGAAAGAAAATGAGACCATGTCAGCAGCAGGTCCAGCCCGTACTGTTTTGGGGTTTACAGCTCGGAATTGAACTTTATGTGATATCAGTTCATATTTTGGCAACTCTGCATCATTTTAGTAAAACGTGGTCAGTAAAGGGGTGCTGTTCGCTGACAAAAAAAGCGGGCAGAGAGAGAGAGAGAGACAGTGCAGCAGAGTGAATAACTGAACGCATGAAATGGTAGAGTAAAAGGGGTAGAGGAGCCAAGGGAGCGAGGAAACAGAGAAAGGGCCTGAGGCAACACATGCAAGGGCCCTCGGGCTAAAGTTACAATGCTTGGGCAGAGCAAGGAGGCAGAGAAAAAGGCCCTGGTCCACTTAACTGTATGATCTCCTCTGGTACCTCTGGCATGCTGTCTGACTCCGGCTCCATTCTGCGTGTCCACTGGAGTGTGTGTGTGTGCGCGTGCGGGGGGTGGTTGTAAGGGACTGAGAGGTCTGGCGAGGAGGAGTGTTTGTGCTCACCTGGCCTGGTTAGCTTATATGTGGGGGGTAACTGGAGCCGGTGTGATGAAAGCCTACCTGCAGCCTGTGGATAGGGCAAGGTGTGTGTGTGTGTGTGTGTGTGTGTGTGTGTGTGTGTGTGGGTGTAGAGTCGGGTTCCTGGTTCCTGGCTAAAGCTAAACACCATGTGGATAATTACTGGACAGCAAGCCGCTGGCTTCTCTATCTTTCCACTCTTCCCTTCTCTTCTGGCTCCAGCCCTGTCCCTGTATGCCCTCTTCTATGCAACGGGCAAGATCATCTATTCGTTTTCCATCAGGTCATAAGAAGGAATTACAGGCCACTGACATGCTACGCGGGCCCCCTCTTCTCTTTCCCATTGTCCCCACACAACCTCCATTTCTATTTCATTTATGAACCCCCCCCCCCCCCAATACCAACCACTAGGCCATTCTCAATAGTGTTGTGAGGTAGGAAGAGACATTGAGCATCCCTGGTACCAGAAGTAAAAGTCCTGCTCATTTTCTCCATAGACCATATTATATGGCTCACAGTTGAAGCGCTTCCACAACTTGGATAGACATTAAAAAACACTCCCAGTTGAATCCTCAGTTCAAAAGATCAAAAGCCGCATTAGAAAATACCTGATCATTCAATAAAAAGTCAAAAATACAAGTCTGTGTAAATAAAAACTCCAAGATGAGAGCTTAACTACAACTCCCAAGGTGCATTTCGGTAAGAAACAATCACTGTGCTTAAAACTGAGAAAAGATGATGCTGTTGAGAAAACCGATAATATACGCTACAGATTAAATTAACTTTCGGATTCTGGGTACATTTTGGACGAATTCAGCAACTATGGCGCAGTGTTTTGTTCCTATTTTGCTTCGGCTCTGTCTCGCGCTTTTGACCAGCTTGTTCTCCATAGAAATGGCGGCAAAGACGCATGGATATCGTAGTATTTACAGCCATATAAAACAAAACAAATGCATACATAACCTATAGCATGCTTACATTACACAGGAGACTCCTTTGTAACTATAGAGAAACATTAAGGAAATTATTGAATGAAAAAAACGGTAATTTACGGTGGGGAAAAACTGCATTCAATACCTGGTCTGGTTATTGATTTCAGTCACACATAATGACTGGTTTGCCATACTGAAGTAGTTTTTCAGATTCTGGGTGTTATCAGTCAGTCAAATAAACAGTCACATAAAGTATTTATATACTTGTCCCTAAAAAATATGCTTTTTAAAAAAATACTAATTTAAGGGCATATTCTCAATTTGCAGGTTCTTGGTAGTCAGTGCCAATTTTAAATTGATATGTCTATTAGTGAATCAATAGAAAATGAATAAATTACTATTTTGAACTACTATTACTATTTATTATTTTTTGGGGATAGCTTCTAACTTCTTATGCTTTTTTCTCTGTTAACAGTGTAAATGGATACCTTTGGGTGCATTTTCTGCCGTTTGAGACAGATTTTTACCAAACTATGAGCTGTAACAAAGAAAGAGTGAGGAACAGAAAAAAAGGCAGCGTCAGAGGTTAGAAGATAGAAACGTGCCCTTTTGCTCTTGGCTGCCGAAGCGGTCAGTGGCGTCTGGTTCGACGGAGGAGACTTGGAGATGGGGAGAGAGAGAGAGAGAAACAGAGGGGACAGAGGGGTTAAGATGGAGACACAAGGTCCCCGGTTAGGAGACAGGGGTCACCGAGTCGATCACTCATTCATGTGTTGGTGAGCAGACAGAAATATGAGTGCAGACAATATGCAGGCGGACAGAGCAGCAGGAGTAGAGAGATGTGTGTGTGTGTGTGTGTGTGTGTGTGTGTGTGTGTGTGTGTGTGTGTTTGTATGGCTGGGTGCACTGTACGTTTAAGAGATTAGAAGACTGGAATCAAGACAGACGGATGCAGACAGGAAGAATTTGAGAAGCCAGGAAGAAAAAAGAAATACGAAATATAAATTACAGTTTTGCAGTTGCAGTGAACTCTGTTTTTAACTTTTAACACCAAACTTCTACTTCTACATCTACTCCTCTGACCTAAGCTACAAGATCACTGAGCTGTTACCTCTTTAAGACCCCACCCTTACTTTGAGGAAGTTGTGAAACAGCTGCACATAAGCCCAGGATTGTGTGTTGGAAGTGAGAGAGAGACGGAATGGGACAGGAAATTAAAGGTTGGGTTTTCCCCACTGATAACAGAAAAGTGCAGCAGAGAATAAGCGCAGAGTTTGAATGGAAAGGTGGATGTCGGACAAAAAGTGGAGTCTCACTGAAGTGAAACTAGAGATTCATTGTACCGCTGTGAGATTCCTCAGCTGATTCCTCAGGAATGCGATGAGCAAACGGGGAAAGGAAGTGCAAGAGAGAGAAAAAACGGGGAAGAGTTTCAGGGTAAAACACTGAGAAAGGAAAATAAGAAAAAAAACAAACCGACGAAGAAAGAAAGAAGAGGACTGGCTTTGAGACTGTGCAGCAGAAAGTGCAAACAAACAAACAAAAAAAAGGTTTCATATTAAGACTTACCTTGTTAGAGTTAGCGGTGGGACACAATGCGTCTGATCAGAGAGTGGAGAGAAAAGCATGTAAGGAGGAACACAGCACTAAACACACTAATTCTCTCTCTCTCTCTCACTCACACACACACACACACACAACAAGGTATTTCCTGCCTCTGTCTGCCACAGACTCAGCCTGACCCTCTGACTCAACCACAAAAAGAGCAAAAAGTGATGAAATTTGACTGAATCGGGACTTCAAATGGAGGGAGGATTCAAATGCAAACTAGGCTTGCTTCACAGACTCTTGCCCGGCCGATAAAACATGTGTAACAGCTCATTTCAATACTTCAATTCCTTTAGATTTTCTCTCTTAAAGAAAGCTTTCCAGCACCACTGGGTTGTAATTTATTGCTCTGAATTTCTTGCTATTTCTTCCTTGTACAATAGGAACTGTTGTTTTCCCAGTCGCCCTCTCATTCATGACTCACTCCATGGTCTCCACTGTTGGCAAATATCACCACAGCAACTGACTCATTAGTCAAACATGGATTCCCCTGGTCGTCTACGCCCGTAAGAAACGCAGCGCAGCCCAGAATGGGACATGCCACCTTGCTCAGCTTTCGATGCGAGAGGTCAAAGTGAAACCCGTGATTCATCATTTCCACAGGTGAAGATTACGCGGCAGAGGGATCCGCTTACAAACCGGGGGAAGCCCACTGATAACTCCACAGGGGTGTGTGTGCTGACAGGAGATGTACTTTAACATCATCTGCACTGAGTAATTTTACCTGTTTATGGTGCCAACGTCATGCCTTCAATCAAGTATCCATGTTGTTTCAGCACACAAGAGTTAGTTACCATCACACTGTAGTCACATTTTGGGAGTTACTGACGTAGAATTTGTCTTGCTCATTTCGAGTTTATGAGCAACTGCTTTGCGAAGGTTTCTGTTCAACTTTGAGCCGTGAAAACACTTTTTAATTGAGTTAAGGATTTGTGACTGGAATTCAAATTTTTTACGCACCACTGAACCAAATTACATACATTAGATTACTTGAATAACAGTTTTAAGTTATCTGAAATTAAACTTTAAAATGAAAAAAAGCAAAAATTTTAAGTTAACTAAAACACTTTTAATTAATATTTGTGCATCAAAATTATTATTGAAACTAGAGTAGAATATTTTTAGGTAATCTGTTTTTTAATTCGGGCAGTCAGACCCCGTCACTTCATGTCACACTTATATCAAAACAGTAATCAGTTTTTCTTCTGAAACTTTATTTAATAACCCCTTACGCCTCAAACAAACAAACCCCGAGAACTTCATTTTAAATTTTAATAGAAATCCCAAAGTTTCCAAAGATGGCAGCGTGTCAGCCAAACATCTCTGCATGGTTATTAAGACACTTACAGACATGGTGTTTTGGTCTGCAATGAGGAAGTGGCATACTGCACCCTCACTCCTGCAGCCTGCACACAACTTCCTCAGTCGATGTTAACTATCATTTTTACGGTCCATCTAAAGTTGAGCAGAGTTAGTATGTTTTTTCTCATATATTTAACTGAACTAAATGCACATTTTCTTCTCATTTTTTTCTTCCTGTTTCATAAACATTCTTTTTACTCATTTTCATCGAAGCCCGTGGCCTTTCAGGGTTTATTGTGATCCCGAGGACTGACCCAGAAACAAATATGCCATGGCGAGAGGTTTATAATATTGATAAAGTTGTTTATCTTGAGCTAGTGTCAGCTATGGTCTGGCTGAGGTTGTGAGGCGAAGAAGGCCAAGCAGTGCAAACACAACAACCACGTTCCATGCTTTACCTGCAAATGTTGCAGAAGGAATGGACCTCACAGTGATAGCTGGCTGAAGTCTGTCAGGTGACTCGGCAGACAGACCGGCCTCCCGCGGTTCTCTTTGTACCTTTTTCTACAAGTTCTGGTGCCAGTATCTTATCAGCCCTGCACTTAAAACGTCTGATCACTGTGTTGGTGAATGAGCTTGATATACAGGTTAACTTCCTGTCTGTCCATTCACAGCATGGGGAGAGCGCCCCCAGGAGGAGGGAGCGTGTCAGCTTTCACTCAGAGCACCACAGCAGATGTTTGATGTCTGCTCCCATTACTGGTCTAGTGTTTTGCATCTGGACCCATCGGGTGACCGTCTACTGCTACCTCAGTAGATATAGGCTGTTTTGTTGTGCATGCTTTCCCTCTCATTATATAAAGGCACATCTAATAGCAGTGGTGAAAAATAACAAAGTGCAGTTACTCAAGTGCAGCACTTAAGTACAATTTTGAAGTATTTGTACTCTACCTGCATATTTCCTTTTACGACTACTATATATTTCTACTCCACAACATTTATTTGACAGCTATAATAAAATACAAGTTACTTTGCAGATTCCTATTATTATTCTTATCAGATAGATTACCCTCTGGAGTATTGCTATAGATTAAGATACCCAGCAGTACATAGAATAGGTAAAATTATCCCCATCTTTACCAGATGCACCAATAAAATGATGCTCGCACATTAATGCATCAATAATTAGAATACAATATAAATTATTCTGAAATGTAAACGTTCTTTTACTTTTGGTGCTTTAAGCGCATTTTGTTGCTAATAGTTAACGAGTACAATTCTGAATGCAGGACTTTTACTTGCCTAGTATTTCTACACAGTGGTATTGATACTTTTACTTAAATAGAAGGTCTGAGTACGTCTTTCACCACTGCTTAAACACCTGTTTGATAAATCAATCGGTCCATCATAAGATGAAGTCTAATAAAAAGTAAAAGTACTAATGATTAAAAATGGCCATCTGCAGAATGTAGTATTATATACTGTATATGGACTATTATATTTAATTATTAAAACTAATTTGTCATTATATAAGGAGCATTTTAATGTAGCTGGTCACTTTAGATGCTGTTTAATAGTTTAATTTATGAAAATGCATCATATTATTTTTGAAGATGACCATATGTTTTGTACATAAAATCTTAACTTGCAGAGTAACTGGTAACTACAGCTGTCAAAAAAAATGTAGCGGAGTAAAAACGACCATATTTCTCTGACATGTAGTAAAGTAAGAGTATAAGGTAGCTTAAAATGCTGTAACTCCGGTTCAAGTATCTTAAAATTGTACTTAAGTCAAATATTTCCATGAATGTACTTAATATCTACCATTGTTATAATCAGTTGTTCAGGATTTATAAATGAATTTGCCACAACATATTTTAAAAAAAAAACTGGAGACTATTAATAACAACCCCATAACTACTAAATTTAGCATTTTCTTTTCTCCAAATGCTGTAAAAACTTAGCAAAACTGACATCATGTACACTTTCAGTATATCTCCTCTCAGCTGTAGTTGGGTGATAAAACAGACAAACAGATATGTAGTAAAACTTTTATTCATTTTTTTCCAAGTCAAAAAAAAAAAAAAACGAAACAGAACAAAGATACAGAGAACGAGATTACGAATCGATTTCTATACAGTGGCAATTTTAAGTTAAACCTTCCTTTGCCCAGACATGATGTCTTTCCTCTGCCTGAAACCCTGTCTCACCTCTGGACACGCACTAACCGCACACACATACACACTTTTCAGTCAGTCATTCATTCAACCTGGGAGTCCTGACCTCTTGAATTGAGCGGACAGCGAACAGTTAAGACAACAGGATTGGATGCAAGCATAGTGGACAAAAATGGCAATTAAGGGGCTTTATGGAAAGCAACAAGCTCAACCACAATATTGACTAAGTGCAATTACCAAACCTGCTTTATCTCAAAGGCCAGATGATGCACTCCTTTCAATTCAAGATGACCTTGGAAGCAATGTTTCACAAAATTAGACGAATCATTTAAACAGTTTCAGAACATAAACCGAAAAAAAAAATTACTGGTTGTATTTTATCTCCTCAGGACTCCCAGTCAGATCGGATACATTCCCCACCCTCCCCCATGATTCCCCTTGTCACAGGTACGTACACTGATAGAAAAAAGAAACACTGATTTCAGAAATGAGGATCACTTGTGGATGAAGAGGGAAGAGGGAGGAGACCAAGCTAATCAAAGAAATCCAGAAAATGCGTTGAATGATCAAATGGAAAAAGAGGGGAAAGGGAAAAAAAATGTTTCCATTGTCGTCAGGCGTACAGATGGTTCCCTAACACAGTCAAACTAGGTCAAGTCATGGGAGAAAGCACCCATATTCAAAAGAAGGTTGACAATAATGTAGTGGGTAAGGTTTTTTTTGTTGTTTTTTTTTAAATAGAGAGGCCAAAAGTGCTGTTTCTTTGGACAGTCTCTGGTTAAAAGAAAATTAACTGTTCCACTCTGTTGTGAAGAAAAACGCCAGAAGGATAAATGTTGCCCTGTGGCATCCCAAGAAGTGACGACACCAAACTGAGAACTGAACTTTTTGCCCCTCTACCTTTAACTGAAGCTATGTCACAACCTGGTGACAGCATGCAACAATTCGTACAACTGTTAGTGAAAAGAGCAGTTGCCACGATGGCAAAAACTTGGACTGCTGGGGAGAAAAAAGAGGGAGCTGAAAAAAATTAAAGTACTCCCCTCTGTCTCCTGTCCCTTCATCCACAGTATATGAACATGAGCCTCCTGCAACAAGTTTACAAAGTCACCAAAAGCAAACAAGAAAAAGCCAAAAAAAAAATTTTTAATTCTTAATTTTCCTCTATTCATATTCACACAGAATAGTAGTTAACTTTCTTTCTTAAATAAATTGAATAGTCCAAATAAACCTGTGTACACGTCAGCTATTAGAAATCGGACAAAGATTAGCAAGAAGTGGGAGGGATTCGAAAAATTTTCAACCTAAAGCTGGATTAAAATGTATTAACATGTGCTACTCATGCAAACAATGACAAAAGCAGCAACAGCAAACTAGTATCCCTTGTCCACATGTGCCCCATTTCCTCCTAGAATCAAAATTAAAGACAGAATAATCATTCTGACTATTATTTTTTTCATATAAATCTTTAAATTCCCATTGTCAAGGGAAGAACAACATCTGGAAAAGTTGTTTGTTTTTTTTTGTTTTTTTTGCTTTTGATGCACAAGTCTCCAAAATGGTAGAGGACAAGAGGATGCTGGTGGGTGTTCTCATGACATCTTTCAGGTTTTGTCCTTTGGGGTGTGAAGGAGGAAGAGGGGAGGGCGATGGGTACACACACCTATGTCGTTAATGGTGTTCAGAGTGAATTCTCCTCTCCCTGCAAGCCAGTTTCTCTCTCCTATGATGTATGTATTTATGCTGATCATCCAACTCTCTTCTTTAGACAATCTGACCCAACGGTTTGAATATATCAAACACCTAGAGCTCCATTCTTCCTTCATCCACAAAATGCCCTCAAAACTGGCAGCAACTGTAGGGTGAAGTCGGGGTGTATTTGGGGGAGGTGGGCGAGTAGGAGGGTGAGCTGGGGCTGTATGAGGGTGAAGTCGGGGTGTATTTGGGGGAGGTGGGCGAGTAGGAGGGTGAGCTGGGGCTGTATGAGGGTGAAGTCGGGGTGTATTTGGGGGAGGTGGGCGAGTAGGAGGGTGAGCTGGGGCTGTATGAGGGTGAAGTCGGGGTGTATTTGGGGGAGGTGGGCGAGTAGGAGGGTGAGCTGGGGCTGTATGAGGGTGAAGTCGGGGTGTATTTGGGGGAGGTGGGCGAGTAGGAGGGTGAGCTGGGGCTGTATGAGGGTGAAGTCGGGGTGTATTTGGGGGAGGTGGGCGAGTAGGAGGGTGAGCTGGGGCTGTATGAGGGTGAAGTCGGGGTGTATTTGGGGGAGGTGGGCGAGTAGGAGGGTGAGCTGGGGCTGTATGAGGGTGAAGTCGGGGTGTATTTGGGGGAGGTGGGCGAGTAGGAGGGTGAGCTGGGGCTGTATGAGGGTGAAGTCGGGGTGTATTTGGGGGAGGTGGGCGAGTAGGAGGGTGAGCTGGGGCTGTATGAGGGTGAAGTCGGGGTGTATTTGGGGGAGGTGGGCGAGTAGGAGGGTGAGCTGGGGCTGTAGGTGGGTGAGGTGGGGCTGTATCCAGGGGAGGTGGGGCTGTACGTGGAGCCTTTAGGACTGGTCGGCGAGTAGGTAGGAGACGTGGGTGAGTACTTGGGTGAGGTTGGGGAGTAAGTTGGGGAGGTAGGGGAGTATTTGGGGCTGGTGGGGGTGTAGGTGGGGGAGGTGGGGGAGTAGGTAGGAGAGGTGGGGCTGTATTTTGGTGTTGTGGGGGAGTAGGTGGGAGAAGTGGGCGAGTACTTCGGTGACGTTGGGGAGTACTTTGGAGAGGTAGGGGAGTACTTTGGAGAGGTTGGAGTGTACTCCGGGGAGCTTGGGCTGTATGAGGGTGAAGTCGGGGTGTATTTGGGGGAGGTGGGCGAGTAGGAGGGTGAGCTGGGGCTGTATGAGGGTGAGCTGGGTGTGTAGGTGGGTGATTGCGGCGTGTAGCGTGGACTGGAAGGGGAGTAAGACGGAGAGGTCGGGGAGTATGAGGGGGAGGTGGGAGAGTAGTTGGGGCTGGTTGGGGTGTAGTTGGGGGAGGTTGGGGAGTAAGAGGGCGATGTTGGGGAGTAGGAGGGGGAGGTGGGGGAGTAACTAGGCGAGGTGGGGGTGTAGTTCGGCGATGTAGGGCTGTAGCTCGGGCTGGTTGGTGAGTAGGAAGGAGAGGTGGGGGAGTAGGAGGGGGAAGTGGGGGAGTAAGATGGAGACGTGGGAGAATAAGAAGGCGAGGTGGGAGAGTAGCTGGGTGACGTTGGGCTGTAGCTCGGCGATGTCGGGCTGTAGCTTGGTGAGGTGGGAGAGTATGAGGGGGACGTGGGGGAGTATGAGGGGGACGTGGGGGAATATGAGGGAGACGTAGGGGAGTAGGATGGGGATGTAGGGGAGTAGGAAGGGGACGTAGGGGAGTAGGAAGGGGAAGTTGGAGAGTAACTGGGCGAAGTGGGAGAGTAGGAAGGTGATGTCGGGCTGTAGTTCGGGCTGGTGGGGGAGTAAGAGGGAGAGGTGGGGGAGTAGGAGGGTGATGTTGGGGAATAGCCAGGGCTCTGAGGGGTGTAGCCTCCAGGGGAGCGAGGCTCATAGGCCGGGGAGGTGGGTGAGTAGTTGGGTGACATGGCTCCACCTAAAGAGGAAAACAAGAGAAATGTTAAGGGGAGGGGGACTTGAGGAACGCCCCTGGGATCCAAATCCAGTCCAAATATTTCCAGAGGCAAAAAGACATACTGATAATTATGAAATACTGTACGTGTCTCAGACACAAATATAATCTGACTCTCACTGCTGGAGACTTGAGTTGAAGATAACATTAATTGAGTCATTTAAAAAGCAACTAAATCTACTGGTATAATAAAGACTCAAAGTTATTTTGTTACATACACTTTCTTCATACTCCTAATTATTAATTGTATCTTTGTTTGTCATTTTGCATCAGAGTATGGGCGAGTGCATTTTCTACAACCTTTCATAAAATGTTCTTTGTTAGAAACGCAACCCACTGGAAGCCTGACATCCAATCACCTTGTGAATTTCAGAAAGTTCGAACCTCTTACAATTTATAAAATTAATGTATTATATTCACAGGTTTGTTCAACCAGACAGTAATCTATTCATACAAGCTGAGGTAAATTTGTTTGTTTAAAATTATAATTTCCTTTAAATTCACAGAATATCTGTTTAAATCTGTTTAAATCTGTTTATTAATTTTATTGTTCAATATTTTCTTTACATATTGTAGATCTTTGATATTCTAAATATGGTTGTACATCATTTAGGCAGAGGTAAAATATAACTCATTTTGTGCTTTTTTCCCCCCTCTCCTCTTCCATTGTAATTTTTATGTTTGTCTGATTTCAGTTTGTACAAAAAATGTGTCAAATTAAAAAAAATATATATATCACCATAGTTATTATACAATAATTTTTGAACAAACTAACGTATATGAGGGATTTCTACAGCGTCTAACCTGGAGATGGAATGTATGGGCTAGCTGGTCCTGGAGATCCTGGAGACCCAGGAGTGGGGGACCAGGCCGGGGAGTAGCCTGGAGAGAAGCCACTTGCATCTGATGCTGCACTGGGAGAGAATCCTGCTGCTCCAGGGGTCATGCCGCTTCCTGGAGAGGAAAAAAAAAAAAAAGCAATTCAGTGAATGAAAAAGCACCAAAAGGAGAAGAGCCAAAGAAACCTGGGTATATACTCACCAACACTGGGGGACCAGGCACCGTATGCTGGCGTAGCTCCGGTGTTCCACGGGGTCATGGCGGGTGACATTCCACTCATGGGACTCGGCACTGTGCCAAAGAACATTCCAGTGGCTGCAAATAGGACAGAAACAGAACATAAATATCACAGCTCTTACACTATATCTACTATAAAACCCACAAATGCATTATATCCAAAAAAACATCTCTCCACTTACGTCCAGCCACGCTGATGCCAGGTATGTTTGTAGGGATCTCCATGCCGTATTTACACTTCTCAGCATCCAGCAGCAAGTCAAAGCAGCCTGTACCAGCCGGGGCGAGCTGGCCAAGCATGATGTTCTCCGACACCCCCTTCATGGGGTCACTTTCACCGTGGGACGATGCCTCCATCAACACATCCACCTTGAGAGGGGAATGCAAAAGAAAGAGGTATTGGGAAAAGGAAATACAGTTATTAAAAGTCAATTTTTTAATCAGCAGCTAAAAATAACCATAAGGTCAAAGGAGTTTCTTCTAAAATTATTCAGTTATTGACTATGTTCTCACCGTCTCCTCAAAGGAACACTTCATAAGTGGTCCCGTGTCTTGACGGTTGATGCCGTGACGTGTGATGGCCATCAGGTGACCGCGGCAGGTCATGGTGTCACAGAGCAGAGCCAAGTGACGGTAGTTGACATAGGAACCGTCGAAGGAAATGACGTGGTACAACTCCCTCTCCAGAGCCTTTCGCACAGCCTCAATTCCCAAGACCTACGTAAGAGAGAGAGCAGTAGAGGAGACAAAATGAATATCAAGGAAAACATACTGTAATTCTACTGGTGGGACAAAACCATTTTTATGCTTCTGTACCGTGAAGATCTCCACAATGTCGTTGGAGGTGGTCCTGACGGGATCCACATCCTTCTCGCTGAGCACTCTCATGAGACTCACTCCGTCTGTCTCAAGGATCCACTCCTGCAGGGCCTTGAACTCGCCGTCCTCCGTGATGATGATCTTCTTCTTATTGTCAGTCTGGGGCAAGTGCATGTACACCTGGAAGAGAGGAGTTTGACCTTTGAGTTAGAGCCACAGGCAGGTTTTTACTGATGACGAGTTGTATGATATGATGATCCTGAGGGGTAAACTACTGTAGGAATGCTACATGATTTTTTTCTGTGCTTATTCTATTACCTTGCTGATCTGCTCAATGCCTTGTAGGGTCATGTCTGTCAGCATGTTGGACTCGATGCACCTCAAGAACACATCATCATCCATTTTGTCCACCACCTCCTCATCCTAGACAAGGAAAATACAGTTATGTGTGATTAATATGATACACTACAGTGTAATTGTACTGTTACTGAACATATTTCATTACTCACCTCTTGGAACTTGTTTTCATCACTGTTCATGATTCTGATTCGCAGAACGAGCTTCTCGGCATTGTCGTCATTGAAGATACAGTTCAAATCGTCTCCAAAACCTTTGGAGACAGAGGACCGTGATGACATTAGGAAAAAGCGCTTTACTTCTGTCAAAGTACAAAATAAGTGCATGTGTCAGCAACCCACCTGCATTGATCTTCTCTGCAATCTGCTCCATAGTCAGCTTGCGATCAGTCATGTGTTTGCGGTCGAGCTCGATGCGCAGCAGCCATGGTGAAATGCGTGTCACATCAAAGTCGGGCATCTCGTAGTAGACATTCACCCACTCCTGATCCTCAGCCACCACTGTGTTCTGAGGGTTGGGGTCGTAGTAGATGGCGGTGTTGGCCGTCACCTGCGAAAAAAAATTAAAATTTTTAGTCATAGCTATAAATTAGGATGAAATTCTTGTGTTTTGATGACATTATTGGACACAGAACAGCAGAGTTAGAGGGGTTATGGATTCACCAGGGTAACACCAGAGACCACTGAAGCTTCTTTAACAGTGTTAAAAAAAAAAAAAGAACTACATAAAGAGGAACTATCCAGTGAATTTCCTTCTCTCACTTTTCTCAGCGTGGTGTGCTCCAGTCGACAGAGGATGTCCTTGGCCCTCTCAGCGTCACGTGCTGCCTGACCCAGCAGGAAAACAGTCAGCGAGGGTGTCTTGGGCCTCTTGGAGATGTTGATCAATTCCTTGAGACGAGGCACACCGAGTGTTACGTTCTTGGCCGACACGCCGGCGTAGTGGAAAGTGTTCAGGGTCATCTGAGTGGCTGGCTCTCCCAGCGACTGAGCAGCCAGCGCGCCAACCATTTCACCTGGGTGGGCCTGATAAAGGAGAGGTGGACATGGGATTAATGTAAAAAAAAACAATAAACAGACATCTTATCTTCAACGTTTAATGTTAAACTGTCAATATGTTAAACTTACAATGGACTGGTTGAACTTGGTCTCAATCTCTCCCAGCAGCCAGTCGAAAGCCTCAGTGGAAAGGCGGAACTCCTCCGTCATGCGTTTGGAGCAGAGCGTGGAGCGCAGGTGGATGTTGAAGAGCAGAGTGGCGTTCTGTTGGGCCTGTCTGCTTAGCGGGTCGTCGCCATTCACAATCACCAGCTTCTTACTCAACTCCTGAACACCTGGAGATCCAAATAGACACCCAAAGATTGAGATTTATACTACAAATTTCAGTTTCAGTATTGAAACTCATGAGTGATCTGATCTGATCTAGTGAAAAAAAATATAAAAATTAATTCACTTAAAACCTACAGTGGAAGACACTGATCTATTTCTCCCTGACAAATTTTTATTTTACTGTCATTATGATAATAAATTTGGCTGAAAGTGGTCATTCCCGCACTCTATAAGACTGTTCTGATAGGACTTTGGCTGTTGTACTTGTTGTGTAACAGGTCTGGATTTCCCAGGTGGCTTTACATGGCTTTAAGTAGCACTTGCAACCGGGCCACGAACTCTTAGCTCTAATTCTACAGCGAGTCATTTGTCAATGTGGTTCACAAAATCCTGTACCTAAAAATACGCAGTGGCAATTTTGCTAAATGCATTAACAGCCAATTTAAGAGTAAGAGAATAAGTGGCTGATGATACAGAATATGTTCAACTCTGAGGTTTGTTTGTTTGTTTTTTTTAAAAGCTTACCCTCGACCACTCTTAGAGGATTCAGGTCTGTTGGGGTCCGAGTGTTGATGCGGAAGATCTTCTGCGCGTTCCAAATCATTCTGGCCAGGTTGCATGGCAGCACCACCTGCAGGCAAGGAGAAACATTGCAGTATCGTATATATATATATTTTTTTTTCCACGTGGCAGAGCAGGAGATTCTTTAAGAGCAGAGGTGTGGACAGATGTGACCACACACCTTACTGTCCCCAGTGGGAAAAATGGCTCGAAGAATCTCCCTGTCCTCCTTCATCTTCTCAAACTCCCTCTCCAGGGAACTCTGCACATGGGCGTTGGTCAGTACATCCTTTACCACGTCTTCTTGCAGCATCCGCCTCAGTGCTCGCTCATTGGTGCAATCGAACTTGAACCTAGACAGATTAGACAAAATTAGACAAAAGTTAGGCCACTGATTATAGACAATAAACCAATCAAACAGAATATAAACATTCTTGAGTAAAGGTAAAAAGCCTGTGAGATCAATACAAATCATTTTAAAAAAAAGCCTTTTGGCCTCCAAGTCTGAATATTAGGCTAAAATGACAGTGCACCCACAACAAAAACACTGACCTTAAAAGCTTACAGCTCACTGTCGTTAAATAAATTTTTTACAAAATACAATACTTGAATTTTCTGATTGAACATATACAAGTATCTGGGTGTGTGACTTACTTCTTTTCAAAGGCCTTGTGCGATGGTTTGACTGTTGCCAGGTTTTGGAACTCGACGTTCTCTCCTGCTAGGCCGTCCTCACCGTAGCGCAGCTGGACCACCTGGTTGATGGAGTTACGCACCGTGCCATCGTATTTCACCATCACAGACTCCATAGACTTGATCAGACGACGCTGGATGTAACCTGTTGAGGTAGAACAGATTTTCCGGATTAAAAATTAACAAGGCTTTTTATGTTGGTGGAAAATCTATTTAAATGCCCTTTAGTGAGTCTAGTAATAACTAAAAAAAAATATATATATATAAAATTTAAAACAAAGACAGAAAAGAGTCACTAAAGGCACATCCCCATATATATTTATGAAAATCCCAGCTCCTGTATCTTCCTTTTTTCAGCATTTCATACCCAGATGCCTGGACTCACCAGTCTCAGCTGTCTTGACAGCTGTGTCAATCAGACCCTCTCTGCCTCCCATGGCGTGAAAGAAGAACTCTGTTGGTGTCAGGCCAGCCAGGTAGGAGTTCTCCACAAAGCCTCTGCTCTCAGGACCGTAATCATCTTTGATGAAGTGAGGCAGCGTGCGGTGTTTGAAGCCAAAGGGGATTCGTTTACCCTCCACGTTCTGTTGCCCCACCACAGCAATAACCTAAATAAGGAGAGAAGATCGGGGGTAAAGGGACTGTCAAGATATGTAAACTCTTCAATTGTATTCTTTTAAATAGAAATCTAATTGATCTATTGTAAGGTAAAGATAGTTAGATTGACCCTCTTACCTGTGAGATGTTAATCTTTGAACCCTTAGAACCAGCCACCACCATGGACTTGAAGTTGTTGTACTCAGACAGAGACTTCTGGGCAGAGGATCCTGTTTTGTCACGAGCATCGTTGAGGATACGATTCACCTGGTTCTCAAAGGTCTGCCTCAGTGTGTTACCAGGGGTTGGCTCTAGCTCGTTGTTGTGGGCTTTCTCAATGACCTGGGAGGGAAAAAGGAAAGGGAAAAACTAACATTTCTGTACTAAAGTTCCCCTGAAAATCTGTCCTAAAAACTGTTGAAATACTTTGTGCTTACTTCTATCACATCCTGTTTGGCTTTCTTGATGGTATTCTGGATGTCAAGGTATGTCTTGGCATCAGCAATGGAGTCACCAATACCAATGGAATGACCTGAGGAAGATATGAAGATCAAACTTGTAAATAAGACAAAATGATGGCAAAGAATATAAAAGGTTAATTGCAAAAACACTAAACCCCAGTTTTGGAGAAAATATAATCACTTAATAATCATTCAATACCACTATAATACAGCAATAACGTTATATTTACTTTTATTGTTCTCTTACCTTCAATGAGCAGCCAGTTGTTGACCACAGTCTGAATGTTGGAGTAGAAGAGTCTGGTGATGTCGTGGCCCATCTCCAGGTAGGAGATGTGGACGAGGGAGCCAGCTGAGGTTCCAAGAGACTTCTTACACAGGATGCCCATGATCAACTCACCGTTCTCCACTATGACCTACGTAAATGAGTTGAATGTGAGGTTGCTTGCGTTGTAAATAATTTTCGTTTGATTATCTATACTTAATTAATCAGGGCTTTGTACCTTGGTGTCCCCAGGTGAGATGTGTTTGTAAGGACCACTGTCCTCATCGTCAGGGTGAGTGCTGTGTGTGCGGATGACGTTGATGTGTCCGGGAATGATGAGACTGAAGATCTGCTTGCCTGTCCACAGAGGACGGGGCTTGAGGATGGCTGGTTGAGGCATTTTCCCATCCCAGGTTGACAGGAACATGAGGAGGTTCATGACTTCCCCCTGTGCACATTGGGTGGAAAGACGATGAAATTTAAGACCCTGACAGAATACCGGAAACCAGCACTATTCATGAGGTTAATGTCTGATATGCCAACAGTCTCTTTACCCTCTCTAAGAAGACATCCCTCTTGGTGAATTTGCGCACAGCTGTGAGGGTGTCCTGCACAATACCCATGACGGGCCTGTTGGACTGGGGTGTAACAATCATACGTGGCACCATGGCCAGCTCCTGAATCTCTGCCCTTGTCTCAAGGGACTGAGGCAGGTGGAGGTTCATCTCATCCCCGTCAAAGTCAGCATTGTATGGTGTTGTGACACTGGCAGGAGAAGAGAGGATGGGATGTTAGAGCTGCTAAACCACATTTGTAACTTTGTAACTCTTATTACAGCCAAGAATTTGCATTAAGACCAAATAACTACAGTCCAAAAAATGCTAAAACATTATAAACAAGTTTCAGACATCTAAATAAAATTGAAGACATGGGCATGTATTCACAACAAATCCTGTCTTTATTTATAATTACCTGGCTAGTATGCAAAATTCTTAGGGCTGTGCTTAAGTATTAAATAAATTATTTCTTTGATAAGTCACAGCTTGTGACAAAGGAAACACATTTATAAAAGCCAGTGAGGTTTGGTTTTCATTTGATACCTGAGGTTGAGTCGAAATGTGGACCAGGGCAGAATCCGAACCCTGTGCCCCATCATGGACATTTTATGTAGTGTAGGCTGTCGGTTGAAGATGACGATGTCACCATCACACATGTGTCTCTCCACCTAAACAGAGAATAAATAAATAAAATATTAAAAAAAAAAAAAATCTGTTTAATCAGAATTAAAATAAAATATTTTAAATCATCATAATTCCTATTAATACACATAGCTGTTGAACGACTTATATTTTTAAAAATCTTGCCTTGTAGCCAATCTGCAGATGAAGGTCACTTGGTTTGGGATGGAATCGCAGGTCAATTCTGTCTCCATTGTCGCGGATGATGTATTTGGCTCCTGGATACTGGCTATTGCCTCTTCGCACCAGCTCTTGCAATCTGATAAAAGTCATCAGTATAAATTAGATGACATCAAATTTAACACAAAAAAAAATATCTATTTCTATGTATATAAGTTTAATTAGGTAACTACTCTGGTGCACCTGTCAATGTTAAAGGGGGTGACAATTTCTGGGAAGGTCATATTGGCTGCAATGGACCGAGGTACGCCCACTTGGTCGATTTGCAGGTTGGGGTCTGGGGTGATGACAGTTCGGGCTGAGAAGTCCACACGCTTGCCCATCAGGTTGCCTCGGACTCGCCCTTCCTTTCCCTTTAGTCGTTGTTTTATGGATTTGAGAGGGCGGCCGGATTTTTGCATTGCCTGAGAAAAGAAAACATGGATTAAAATTTAAGCATCATAAAAATATTGTGCAAAATTGATATGCAGAAAATTGCGACAGCCACTGTGACTGAGCACACATTAGCATGGTCTGGTCGATATCTAATTGTATATTGAAGGCACTTTGAAGTGCTCACATACCCTTGGCAGGCCTGGCAATTCATTGTCCACCATCGTGGCTACATGAAACTGAAGCAGCTTCACATCCTCAGCTATGACATGAGCTGCTGCACCACTCTGTTCGTTCCTTCTCAGTTGGTTGTTGATCTTAACAATATCAGCCAGCTTGTGGGTCAAGTCATCCTTTACAACAGAAGTTAATGTTATCCTCAGATGTAGATCTCTTTTTAACACAGCTTAAAAACATGCAGGGACAAAAATAAATGTAGTTTAACGACGCAATAAATATTAGTCTGGAGTCATATTGTCTTACCTGGTTGCGAGCAGATCCCTGCATGACTACAGCAGGCCTCACAGCCAGTGGAGGCACAGGCAACACAGTTACAATCATCCATTCAGGCCGGGCGAACTTGGGGTCCATGCCCAAGATGATGTCCTCTTCATCTGAGATGCGCTTAAAGATCTCATGTACACGTTCAGGACTCAGCAGGATTTTCTTCTCCTGCGAATCCTCATTAACGTGCTTCCACTCAGCATAGAGCTCCAAGCCACAGCGTCTGATACGTGGCTGGTAGCGCCCACAGCCACCGTGACCCTGCGTAGGTGACAATGCCAGAAGTTAAAGTGAGAGTATGAGAAGGAAAATAGGTTGAGCAGGGCCATGAATGTTGAGAGCTGAAATGCACATTAACTATGACAAAAAAAATCCATCCAAATACCTTCTCCTTGGTAATGTCCTCCTCTGTCTCCTGCTGTTCCATTCCAAATTTGTTATCCATTTCCTCCCCTCCTTCACATATATTTTTTCCTTTGCACAGCTCGTACACATGTGTCAAACGCTTTCTGGGCTGCCCTTTGGATTTTCCCAGGATGTCTTTGATCTTTGGATTGTTCTAGAGGTAACAGCAATGGGAACAAATTAAACAACAAAACTACAAACGCTCTGAAATATAAAAGAGTATTGATACATTTATTATAAAAGATTAGTGGATTTTTAACATTATGTACTGTAATATGCTGAATATATTTACCGAATCCACTAAAAGCTTGGAGCAAAAAAAGCAGACACATCGGAGAACCTTCATTATTTTTGTTATGAAGCCGACATGGAAAACTGGCTTTGCCAGTTCTATATGCCCAAAGTGGCCTGGACATTCTGTCATGTTGCCTGAGGAAACAAAAGCCATGTAAATAACATTAAGTCATGACATCAGATGGGGACAGCAGTCAATTGATCAATAACATATTTTAGCATAAAATGCTAACATTACACTGTACCTGCACATGTCTGACATCTTCCAGTTCTTTCTATGACACCTTGTCTGGGGTCCATAAGGCCACCGAGTTTAGGACGTCCTCCTTCTGTTGTTTCAGGGTATTTGATTCCCCCTTCTGTAACCGACATCCGTTTCTGGGGAGAAAAACAGCATATATACATAAGTTGATGCTACAGTAACCAGCCGTTGATCATGTACCATCAGTGCTAGGATATACATTTCCATGCCTCGTATAAGTCAGTCATAAAAACTAATTTTCTATAAGGATTCATCATCACTAGTGATGAAATCTAAATTTCCATAAATAAAGTGTTTAACCAATGTTTTTTTTTTTAATCACTTCAATTAACATATGAGAAAATCAAAACGTAAATAAATCAGTTTGCCAAATGACTACTATATTTGAATGGAAAATTTGTAAACCGTAACTTCTATGATATAAACCTTTATATTAAATTACATACAAATGCAAAAATTAAATAAACAAATATTCCTTCATATATTATACCTGCTAAACTCCCAACCTTACGTTAAAAAAAAACATGCATATCTGACTTTGTTTCAGTTACCCTTTATTCATTTATTGTGAAATAACAGACCAATGCGTACAATGCGGTCAGTGGTAAAAACCAAACACGCTGTGTCCATAACAAATAGCTATAAGTAACCAAATTCTTCACTTGCCAGTGGGATTAAATGTTACATTACACTGATAAAAAGGGGCTTTAATTCATGTGATAGCATGGATCCTGTTTGATAATGTTGTGCTTTAAGTTTTTTTTCAAACTTCCTGCAACATGCTAGTTAGCACAAGCTCCACCAGCCTGACACAGCTAGCTAGGCTAGGCTAACAGCAACAGCAAGCATTTTCCGTTGTAAACAGAACCATGTCTTTTCCATATATTTTAAACTACAAGATTAGTCAAGAAACGGTAAGAGTAGTGTGTGATCTGCCAGAGAATTAATAAAAAAAAATCCCAACTCCCCAAAAAGAAAACCTACAAGCTCATCTGGGCTGATGATGCCGAATTGAACTCTCTTGATCGTGCGCAATGGGCATGCGCTGTCGCCGGAGGGCGGTCCGTGCATCCTGTCTATTCAAAGAGACGCGTCCTTCCTCGGCACGCCGCTTTGTGAGCAGGAACAGCCTTTAAATTGTCACCACGACTCTGGTCAGGCCGCCAACGGTGACCGGAAAGTCTCCGAAGGCGAAATCCCAGGGACCTCTCCTGTCGGTTGCCTTTATGGCCGGATTATTTATGTTTTGGTCCTAAGTATTCTGGCCACCGACTACTCCCCTCCCTTTTCCTGATCTACACTCTGGAGCGCTCTAAGCGCTTCTGAGTGTGAAGCGCACCAACGCTTGTTTATATAGACTGAACGCTTACTACGGGGTTGCACACTCAAAAAGACAGGGACTGACTCTTCGGAAGGTGGGACATGGATCTCTGTAGTAAAACGCTCATTGGCCATTCAAGGCAGTTACATGAATAACTAATTTTATCATACGTACAGCCAATAAGAGTGCACGTTTATTTTTTCAACGAATCAAAATAAAAGGCGGGCGTTGATTTAGTCTGAACTCATCCCTATTGGCTTTATTAAAGCAGAATAGGCGGCGCAGAGTATATTTTGCATCTAAAATATGAATATTCATATAAAATGGTCTAGATTTGTCCGTCCTGTTATTAATATTGAGTAGTAGAAACGGGAACACCAATGGCTACAAAGAAATGAACCTACTTAGAATAATTTCAACAAAACCCACCCCGTTTCCGATATTTGCCGAATGTGGCCGATGTGAATTTCTTCCCTCAGAGCAAAAATAAAAAAAATCTCTGTTGTCCCGTTCGTCTCGCTCTGGATCAGCCTGGGCTCTAAGAAAAGAGGCTCAGGGCTGAGGCCTGTTAAGATTTTTGATGAAACTGGAAAATTGTCGAAATACATGATATTTTTATCTTGAAACACTGTATAATGGATTATTTTTCGAGCTATTTTAGAAACGTATCGACGTACCGGCTTTTCGTCCTGTGAATTTTTGGATCTCTGGGACTTTGTTGCAAGCCTCGGGCTCACCCACAAACGATGGCCGGCCAGTGGACTGGATTTTCCGTACGGCCTGAAGGAAAGTCCGGGGGAAGCCTTAAGTTTTCATTCAACGTTTGTTGTTCAACTGTTTTGAACTATTTTTACATATACATGTCCTGTGTTTGATTAATATCGAATTATATTGTTCAGTTGTTCTTACGTTTTTAATATTTTGTTAAAAAGTGAAACTTTGTCGTAGGCCACTTTTCGAAAGCAATCTGAAATGCCGTGGTTTTGGCGGTTAAGTAATATTAGTTCGCTACGTATTTAATTGACTACTGATTTTAATTACTCAAAAGTGTGATTATTATTGATCATTTACAAGACATCTGACTTATATTTTTAAATACCAACGTTCAAATTTTGTTCTCGGCAATGCAGCTGTTGATGTGGTTAGCTTAACGTAGGACTACTTCGCCAACGACGGTATGTTCCTCTGCTGTTTGTCTGCTATTTTACACATTCTTAGCATTTATTGTGTATAACTAATTGCAGTTTTGATAGCGTTGTATAATGGGATTAAGGAATTATACCCCCAGAATATATATTTCATGCAAGTAGCCTGATGGTTTAGGCTTAGACGTTGTGGGACAAAACGCTCAGTTAGCTGCTTAATTATTAGCTTATTAAATTCCTGGTTTTGCGAGCGAGCTTTTGTTTTAGTGTTGAGACTTTGATGGGTAGGTATTGTTGTCAATGGTAATGGGGTTACTTATTGGATTACAACGTTACTTTTTAAGACTAAAATAAAGGCTATTACAGCTAGCATAACGTTACTTGTACTCCACTTAGTGTTCAACATGGCGGTGTTTGACGATATGCTTCTTGTTGTGAAAAAGATGGAGTCTGGAATATTCTTGTAGGCTAACTAGACTAGCCAAAGAGCTGCGCATTTTCAAAAAACGTTGAGCTGCCTGACATAATGAGAAACCGCGCAGTTGGTGTTTTATCTTATAGCGTGGTAGGGATAACAGTGTTGAAACTGCTTGTAAGCTTGCTAGCCAGTATTTCAGTGGTCTTGACTCTTCGTCGGTGTCCAAAGGTGAAGCCATTTTGCTAGCTAACTACGTGCATATTGGTCTGTTGCTGGAAGAATAAGCTTGCTGTATAGTCAGTAAGCGGTTATAAACAGTAGTTTAAGTAGCGATAGTTTAAGTATTATTCTTGCCTTCAGAGACAAAGAAATGGCATTAGCTTGTTACACAATAGATTTATCCGGTTAGCTGTCGCTAGTTGTACCCAAGGGAAGGGGAGAAGTAACGTTTGGCTACTGCTGATGACTATCGAAATGTCCAAAAGCAAAACGGTACACTGTTAATGTAAGGTCCTTTGAGAGCCATACATCTTCGTTGTCCCATTCAAGCAGCGATAAGGTATGTGTTTAATAAGCTTAAATATGTTTGTGTTGATCCTTTGTGTATTTTGTCTTCATACAGTAAAAGGAAGTGGAAGTAAACGCTAGACACAGTGGTTGAACCACCTCTGAATATCTCCGTGCTATGATTACATAATTTCAATCTGGTGTAGATTTTATCACATGTAATGACTGTAACAGTGCTCAAAAGAAAATTTTGTCAGGTTATGTTTTAATTCTTACTGCCTTTTTGTTTAAATAAAGACACTGAACCAACATGATGGACTGGGTTGATTTATTCTTTGGGGAATTATTCCAAGTTTATTTCACATAATTGAATTCATGTTAATACATAACAGTCATGGTATAGCTGCTGAGTGGGATTGCTTAGTGTTTCTGTGCTGCTGCCAGCATGAACATGCCTCTCTGCCATCATCTCTTTTTGGCAGGTCCAGCAGAGGATAGCATCATTCAAACCCAGAAGCAAGGATAGATGCCACATCTGCAGTATACTTATGGAGTCAAACCACGTTTTGAGTTATTTTAATAAACTGCAAAAAGTCGCATGCATGCCAGGTTTGAAAAGCATAGAGGAATGTGACAGTAAATCACTTTGTTCACCATGTGCCATGCAATACCATGACTATACAAAGGATTCATTATTGACCGGTTGGCTCCCTCCTGTGGCTCATACTGAGAATGATCAGCATTGCAAAGATATTGCACAACCACATTTTCAATGCGGAAGCGGGTCCCACGAGGCTGTCAAACGTGCCCCCTCTACTGCTCCAAGGAGGTTAGTGCATAGAGGCTTAAGAGTTGGCAGGTATGTAGTTTTTTAGGAATTTAACCAATGTCTTTAATAGTTGTCTGATTATTACAGCGCTGTAATAATCTTAATGTATACTTTTACAAAGTAATTACTTCCCCATTTTGTGCATTTAGGGACTACGAGTAAAACTGATACGGATCAGTATGGGGAGTGCTTGTATTCAGTACAAGTAACGCAAACTGCACAGATTGCCAGAGCGAAAAAAACAATACTCAAAGCTGACTTTAGACTGATGTAATTATTCATTGTAGTGTAAATTAACCAACATTTACTCAAGTACTATTAGTAAGTAATAAGTAGGTACTTGTATTTGTCTATTTATACTTTGACTCCACTACATTTCAGAGGAAATATAATTTAGTCCACCAGATTTATCTGACAGCAGTTGTTACTACTTTGTATATTTAGATTTCACATGTAAAACATGATCATTCTCTCTTATATGATCTGTTACAGAGAGACATACTTAACATTATATAAAGATACTGAGAATTTGCTCAACCTTTTATGACTGTAAAATGCTGCTTACATATTATTACATTGATAATAATCAATTAACGACATATGTAATGTAACGCTCTAAAAGGAGCCATTTTCTGTAATAAATTTTAATTTCTGATACTTGTGAGTATCTTTTGCTAGTCATTCATATGTACTTAAGCTTGAGTGACGATTTGAATGCAAAACTTGTTGCTTTGGGGTTTTTTATTTTTATTCTAATTGATTTGAAAAACAATTAAAAAGTGGTTAAAAACTCGTTAATCCAAGTCTGTGAAACTGCTACCATTAGGTCTTACCGAAGAGTGGCTGATGGTTTTGGAAGTTGGAAATGTACTCCATCATCTGGGTGGGTTGCTATTGGTTGTTGACAATGGTTTGCTCTCTTAGAGCACCCGTCACAGTAATGTGGTGTTGTTAAAAAAAAAAAAAAAAGTGTTCGGTCAGACTATAATTCAGTATAAGCTTGTATTTTTACCTCGGCAGTTCGTATATTTACATATATATATATACATCTAGTGCATGTGTTTGTCTTCCAGAGGCATGAATTCCTGCAAAGGGTGAGGATTCATGTATCTCGGGGGAGCTCTTGTCTGATGATGTCAGAGCCTGACCGCTTATGTGTATTTTCAGGGGTTGGTGGGGAGTTGGGCAAAGGGGGAGCTTTGTAACAATAAAGTAGGTGAACCAGAAGGGAAGGAGAAATAGACAAGCAGATGCAAAGCATGGTGGGAGGAGCAGACTATTTATTCTTCAAAGTTATTTACAATCAAAAAGCCCAAACTATAACTGGACTTTAGTTACTTTAGAAAAACAGAAGCATAATGAGCTGTATTCAGCTACTGAGCGATTGCACCTGAAGCACAATCCATCAAAGAATACACTCATATACTACACAATTCAGTCACTGTTTGTGAGCATGGAGAACTTTCTCCAAAAAAATAAACCCAAGACAACATGTTGTTTAAGCTGGGATGCTGTTCTTTGGATAAAATGTCCCTGCTGACCAGAAAATAGAGATTTTGTGGGTCTTAGTAAAATTTGTGAATCAGTTTTTGGACACTTCATGGTGTAAAACTAACCAGTCCCAATCTACAGTAGTGGCTTGATTCTTAAAATCAAAAAATACACAAAAAGCTGGTAGGAAATTTGTTGACTCACGGCGGCTTTGTTTCTAGTTCCTGTGCGCATAATTAAAGTGAATAGCCCATTATTGTATGAACAAGGAAAAAAATCTGTCTTAAGTTGTATTTCCCCTTAAGTTATGCACCAGGATGTTGTTTTGTAATAAAAATGGGTGACGCAGGGTCAGAGGCATGCTCTCTCTGAGAGCCCATTGGAACAGGCCAGCCCATTTCTGTCCGTAAGAGAATGTCCTGTTCTTTGGGTGTTTGTTTTGGCTGATGTCAGCCCCTGCCAAGCGTCTTCATCTTTCTTTTATCCTTCCTTTTGTCATCCACACACTCTTTCAAGCCTTCCAAGTTCTCATCTTCTGTCTCTTACATAGGATTCTCTTCATGCGGCTCATTTGCAGAAAATAGTAGACAGAAGTAGGAATGTTAAGTCACCTAGTATTTGACTCAGAGGACACACCAGAGCTTTGCAGGAGCTGTAGGTTTGGTTCAGGTTCTTTCAGTCTCTTCCTGGAACTATCTGGGTGCTAAATTAATTGCTGTTGATCCCACCTCGCGTTGCAATCGGCTTAGTGCTAATCTGGGCTTCTCACAGTGCAGCCAAGTCTCGTCTGGGCAACGCTGCTGCACTGAGCTGTCCACTGCTCTCTTCTCCCAAGGTCTTGACCTCTGGCACTGTTTTTCAGGCTCTCCTTTGCCATACATCCTATTTTTCACTAACATTCTCCTCTTACTTAAGAGCTCCATTTCCTTACTGTGAATCAACTTGGCCTTTCTCTTTTCTGTATAGTTCACCCCTCTACTCACATGATTGCTTTTTCTCCCTCACAGAAACGTCTCCCTAGTTGATCCTCCCTCTTATGCTCGAACCTTTTTCATAATTTCTCTCACACCCTCCTCTTGTTCTCTCATTTGCTCCATTCCCTTCATCCCTCTCTCTGGCACACTGTGGCCACAGGCTGCCTGCAGTGGCTCTCTCCTGGCTGTACCACTCGCTTTGCCTCTTTTTCTCTTTTCTCACTTTTTTGAGTTTAGTTTCTCTTCTCTGCTGCTGTTGTGTTCCCCCTGGCATGGTGCCATTGCCTCTGACCATCTGCCTCACTTTCTTTTTTCCCTGTTCCCTCGTTACTGCTTCCTTTTCCTTTTCTTTTGATGTCAGCGCAGCTAGTAGTGATTTATTATTTTATTTTTGATCACAGGATAAGTTAACCTCTTGTTGTCATTGCTCAAACACTCTTTGTATCTTTCTTTTGCTTTGTGTTTGTTAGACTATCTGAGTTCCCTGTGTTTCCGGTAGGTTCTGATTGAAGTGTCTGTGTGCTATTTAAAGAGGCATTCGGAGAAGCAGGGTTGTTTACAGTGCCCTCAAAATGCAGGCTGTCTAGAAACAGGATGTACCATTGCCCCGAAGCGCAGCAGCACACAGCATCAGCCAACATGCAGCCACTTCCTCCTCCGCCTCATGGCTGAACAGAGGCTTCAGCAAAACAACCCTCACGCTTATCGGAGAATTATGCACCCCTCCCCTGTCGCTGCCCGTCCTCCTGAATGGCGCACATACAGTACACAGCAAGCTTTTCACCCCTCCACCATGTCTTATCTCGCTTTCTCCCATTCTCTTGTGCCTATAGCCCCCCCCCGAATGTCTGTCTTCGCCAGTATAGCATGCCTGAGTAGCTGCCTGGAGATGAAGGAGCTAATTAATTTGATTTAGCTGTTCCCTCTCTCTGGCAGTGGAAAAAACAACCGTCCTTCCCCCCTCCCTCCTCAACACCGTATCAGGCACCCCTCCCAGATGATTTTCCACCTATCCTTTCGAGTCTCCTTTGGCAATGTCCACACTACAAACTCTCTCTTCCTCTTCTTTTTTGCTTATTTCTTTCCTGTTACACAACCATATTTTGCCAGCAGTTTATTGCGTATCGAACTGATTGTAACTTGTATGCCAACTGTAACTCTCTTGTGTGGCCTACACCCATCTACTTCGTTTTTTTTTTAGCATTTTTTCTCTTGTGTGCAGGCCTGTCAGACTTCAGGCGATGAAACAACATTTCTGTCATCTTATACTCTGATGGATCCGCCCATTGAGTTATATATTAAACAAGTCTAGCCCAACTGTAACTGTTTAACATCACTTGTCAACATAATTCTATGAATCCTTCCTGTGCTTTCATCCTGTGTATGAGACATACTCTGAAATTTGCAGCGTGCAGGTTTTGGAGGTCTGCTCAGGATAGCCTCTGAGTGATGTGTGTGTTTTAGTCCTTCGGTGTTGTCTTGCAGGCAAGGGGTGGTGCAGTGTTCAAGTCACTAGTTGCTGAAACCAGAAAGTTTCAGGAATTTCAGCTTTTTAAGTTTCTGCTCTACTGAAGCTTAAAAAGCTCAGAATGCCTGAACGTTTTTTTCAGATAACACTCAGCTGCTGTCGAAATGTAGTGTGTGTTTAATGTAGCACTTTGTACGAAAGGTAACAGAGGACACGGGTAAAGATTTTACTCTTCCATTTTCATATTGTGACAGGAAAATTATTTTGGCTTGTGACGCCCTAAATTGAAGCAACGTCTACTTGCCTCGTCACCGGTTGTATTAATAGTATTAATCTGTTCAACCAAAGAGGGATTTTTTTTCCTTGTTTTATCTGGATAATCTTTACTGAGTATTGTAGAAGTAAAATTATCCAGTAATTCACAGGAAGAAAAGATTGCGATCTTAGTCTGTCAATCATCTCACAACCCCCTCAGATTTATCTTTTGACCCCTTGTTGGGGTCCCAACCCCCAGGTTGGGTAGCAACAAATAGTGATATGAGAGTGCAAAACATGAAGTTTACATTTGTCTTTGTAAGTTACATATGGTACGTGCACATGAAAAATATTTTATACCCTAAATAATTGTGGCTATTAACCACAAACCTTTGCAGCCTGTCATGATGCTAGAAAACATTTTGTTATTTCTCCGTGCCAGCGTCAGCTGTGGCTGGAGGCATTATGTTTCCGGGTTGTCCGTCCATACATCCGTAAATCCGTCTGTCCATCCCATTCTTGTGAATGCAATATATCAGGAACACCTGGAGGGAATTTCATTACATCTGGCACAAACTTCCACTTGGACTCAACGATAAACTGATTAGATTTGGTGGTCAGTGGTCAAAGGTCAAGGTCACTGTAACCTCACAAAACATGTTTTTGATTATAACTCAAGAATTCATACACTAATTATGATAAATTCCTTAAGTCTTCATTACATGGATTATATGAGTCTGGACAGACATGGATATAAACTGCAACTTGACTGGTTGGCAGAGACATACAACCTCAAGGCGGTAAACCTAGTTTTACTTGTTTGCTACCACTGACGTGATTTATCTTGAATTGTATCATCTCATCTAGCTTTAAAGAGTAACTGCTTACAAAATGTTTTCTGAAAGAAAGGCATTGTGGCGGTGACCTCTGGATCAAAAATTTCAACTCTGCTTTAGCTCTAACGATGTGGTTCGACATGTTTCCATATGAGAGAGGATGCTGGGGCAGAACTCTAATATTTAATTTTTTATTTAATTTTTATTGGCCCAATTGGAATCCTCTTCACCAGAGCCGAATTGAAGCCCAGTTGCTTCAAGATCTCTTACAACATTTTATTAGATGAGTTTTCCACACCCTGTAATGCCTCAAGAAAGATATGTGACACCTAATGGGAAGAGTAAAAGTTAAAGTTTTGTAAAGAAAAATAAATTTAAAAAAATGTTTGACATACTGCCTATCTGGCACATAAAATACACAGTGGAATAATACAGAAATACACTCAGGGACCCAAGATAACAATATATGAAAGCATGTCATCTGACCTTTAAAGGCTGCATACTTACTTAATAAATTTAATTAATGATTCATCTGTAATAGATTAAAATGTATTGTTTCTGTTATCATAGATAAAATTTGACGGACAAGTGGTTTTATAATAGGAATTGTACCTTTTAACACGTAGATCAGAAGATATCAATTTTATTTTCTCTGGGCTTTTGAAAAAATAACATCTTTGCACAAAGATATGTAGAGGTAGTGAAAAATTATATTAACTCAGTGCTCCCAAAAGTGAACATTGCTTAATTCATATGCAGGGTACTTCAGCCTCTAAAAGTCTTCACTAGAACTTGGAATTTAACCTTTTTTTGTGAATAGGCATTCAGTTGTGTATAAATCCTACATTTTGATTAATATTAATTTATAACAGGTGCATCTAATCATAAGTTAACTTTCATAGCGTTTATTGGTGTGAAGGATCTCTGTAGTTCTGAATAGACTGAGGAAGAGCGATTCGCTTGAAATGTCTCTTCCCTGTGAAAGTTCATCTTTCGGGAGCTGTTTATTGGGTGGATTTTCTGTTCCATATTGTTGGGTTGCTGCCCTGAGATTTGTATCAGTAAGCAGCAGAGAAGTGTTAGCCAGGGACATGCTCCAGCACGCTCATCTCTCCCTGTTTCTTGGGAGGTTTCGTCAAACTAGTCATTGTACCGCCCCTGTGTCTGTAAGACAATGCTGAGGGCTCAAATAACTTCGCATCTGTGTGCATGTCTGGCTACAAATGTAAACATTTGTCATGCTTATCTGTACATGTATTTTGCAGAAAATGAAAATGTTCATTCTGCCTCTCTGTCCTTACATTTATGCATGCAGGGCACACAAAGAGGAATTGCTGTGTCGTCCTTGTAAAGCCACGGCTTCCTCTTTAAGAAACCACTGACATTTGAACTCCTTGAACGTCGTTTGACTTCCCATTTTGATCTCAGTCCAAGTCAGCTGGAGAGCAGGTTAGTCATCGCTTCTTTGAGATCACTGAGGATGTTTACTAACGCTTGAGAATGCCCCAGGATATATTCACACACACCGATCAGCCACCAGTTTTAATCTTGTGGCTGAATATATATATATATATATATATATATATATATATATATATATATATATATATATATATATATATGTGTGTGTGTGTGTGTGTGTGTGTGTGTGTGTGTGTGTGTGTGTGTGTGTTTATATTACAGAAAATAGAAAAACTAAAATCATATACAGTAGATTCGTGCTCTCTTACTGATTATAATAGTTTGTAACTGTTGTCTTTAAACTGTATTTTTTATGAACCAACAATCCGCCATATGAAAACCAAACTAAAGATTTGATACTCGTTGTGCATGGCAATCAGAGCTTGTATGTTAACACATTTAGTGCCCAGTTGCACTAAAACCAAAACAGCCAACAGGCTCCAGGTGTGACTCTGCATTTTGGGAACTGATACAGGTGGTGAAGTTTCCCTTCTTTATCAGATGTAAGATGACTGACCCACTCAGCTTTTTTACTGGAATCACAAAACACATTTAGTAGTCTAATGTGGGTTTGTTGAAATGGGAATTTTGAAATGATTAAAGTTACTCTGTGGAATTTGCATCGTAAGCAATCAGATTTTGTTTACATTCATGTATTCATGTGTCTCCTTAAAGTGACTATAATCAACATTTTTAGAACAATTGTTAAAAATGACTGTAATATAGCATCACTACCCTGTGAAGAAAGCAGAAACGTCTAGTGCTTAACCCTCCGGTGCACATGTTTGTGTGAATTTATACGCATGCTGGTAGAGCACAAAAAACAAACAACATCGGGACAGCACCACCAGTGGTCAAGAACTCCACAGGGCACCTTTAACTGTAGCACTTACTTAACAGTGTCTAAATGTGTGTATAATTTTTGTCATAAAGTTGCTATTTTTTATTTCCTAAAAGATGGTGAGGAGGTTATTTTTTTATTCCCTCAATCGTCAATTGCGATCCTGAAAGAAATTTTTTTTTAATTTTTTGGACCACATCTTATATACTAAGTAAGATGCATTTTAGTGGGCCAAAGCAGTATATTTATGCCAAAATGTTGATTAACACCTCACGAAGGCCCTATACTGGGTTAAACAGTTTTTTGGGTTTTTTTTCCTTTCTTTGGAAATTTTTTATTTAAATATTTAAAGTCTCAGTGATCTAATGGTTTAAATTTTCCACCAAGATGGCTTCCTTAGTTCTTCATCTTTGTGTATTCAGATGTGTGTGTCGCTTGGTAGCACAGCATGAAAAGCTATGATCACGTTTCGCCAAACATCCATGAATAGGGACGGCTGGACAACGGGGGTGCCTCTGAATACAGAGTTGGTGGCTGGCTGCAGCCACGGGACAATGCCAGCACACATGTGTGGACCGAGCGGCCGCACTCTTGAAACACACACACACACACACACTATTGTCTTTGCCAACGGGCAATCTGCTTTACACACACAGTCTCTCTTTCATTTCTCAATCTTTTCACACAGACATAATTTTAATTCTAGTTATATTTCTGCTGTCCTTTCCCGAAGCCCCTCTCAACTGCTGTCATGTATCCTGTCCACACACACCCAGCATGCTTCGAAAACGTGCAGAAGTGCATGGGTGGGGGGGTGTGTGGGGGGGTAAAGTTTGTCCAACTCCAAGAGCCAGAGAGGTCACAGGAACAACACCCAATCCCAGAGCGGTTCCCATGGAGACAAGTGTGGCAGGGTACAATGAGGGTGAGAGAGTGATGAAAGAGAGGGAGAGAGGGAAAGGGCAGGGGAAGAGTAGGAGGAGGGTGGGTTGTTGGCGTCAAGGTTCAGTTGGTGGGTACTGGGGTACAGCTCCACTCAAAAGGACAGTGGGAAGTATGATGGTGTTGTAGCATAACAGTACTAGAACATTCTTCCACCCCTCCTCTCATTTTTCTGCCTTCTTGTTCCAGCTGAGGGAATACGTCCTGATCTAAGGCCGCCAAGTGGTTCACGGCTGACGGAGGGACAACAGAAATATGTGGTATTTCCACTGACCATGACGTGTGTGGCCGAGAGGAACCAGAACGAAGAGAGTTGCTGTTGTGAGGCATTTTGCATGGATACGGATGAATCAGTAGCGATGCCCAGCTGCAGGCCTTGATGGTGGTGCAGTGGCGCTATTGTTTCGGTGAGGGGAGGGTGGCGTTTTAGTACTGCATAACAAAACGGGACCTTGTCACTAGTAGTTTTAGTTTAGCCTCATGTGTCAGACACAGATACACACACTGACCTAAAAGCAGTTAATTGACATGTCCGGCATCAACGCTGATAGCACTTGAACCCTTTTAGCTGAAGGCATGGACAATCAAGAGTGTCCCTGCCCCAGTTTCTGTCCCTGTCTGTCCACCTTTATCCCCTTTTCTCTTTTAAGGAGGCACTCCACTAATTTTACACATAAAGATCACTTTACTTGGCCTGGGGAATACTACTCAGTCTCTGAAAACAGTTGTATAATGACTGGAGGGTGCTTACGAAAGTCTGAGAAAAGAAAGATCGTGTTCGGGCTGCCATTTTGGGACCACTACATTGGAACAGTAGTAAAACGGTTTGGCAAAAAAACTTGATCATTGGGCCTGTTTGACCAAATTTGGAACTTGTAAGCTGCGATTTGCGACATGAGATAATTACCTCCCCTGTTAATTTTGACACATATCAAAGGCCATACACCATACCCGCATTAGCATTCAACAGCCATGTAGGATTTCCAAATTTATCTGCAGTTTGCAAGTGACAAACATTTGTGTAATGTGATGCCACCACCATTTGCGATATTTGTGTAAGCAGGCAGCCAGTCAAGATGGAGGATAGAATTATTGCCATGGTGACAACTTTCCAAAGTTCTAAAATCACTGCGCAGTGTTTTGGCCTTCAAATCCATGGGTTCATCAGTCAGGCCAGCCTTCCTGAATCGTATTTAATTGTTTCACGGGTACTTGAAGGAACACGTCCCCATCAAACACAGCCTGTTACGTTGTTCTCACACGTTGCTATTTTGGATGATGCCCTTCAGAGTTAAATGTGGACACTTGCCAGGGAAGGGGGGTTCTAATGAAAGACGCTAACAAGTTGCATCTTGGGAAATGTAGGATCCAGTGTTTTTGGAGCTTGGCCATACTAAGCACTTTAAGTAGGGATATCTCGGCCTCTGTTGCAGTGATTTTGACGATTCTTTTTTTAATCAGGCTCTCGTAAGTTCCCAAACTTTATCAAAGTACAGTGCTAAATCACTGGAGTACCCCTTTAATGCCTTAACTTCACTTGTTTCATAGAGTGTTCCCATCCGCCATTTGATTACCACCAGTTTGTCCTCTCTCTGTCTGACATTTTCTCCCTGTCTCCCTTACTCACACTGCTCTCTCTCCCTCACTGTCTGTCTGTCCGTCCTTGTGCCCAGGTTTTTTGAGTTGGCGTGGTTCCTGTTTGTTTTCAGCCATTTTGGGGACTTGCAGTGCTCGTAACAAACTGCTTAAATGGCGTCCTCTTGCTTGCTTGCTTGCTCTCCCACTCTGTCTCCCTCTGCCTCTCCCTCCCTCTCCCTATCGCTGGGCTTTGTGTATGTAAAGTAGTGTGTATGTGCGTGTGCGCGTGTGTGTGTAGAGAGAGAGAGGGAACAACACTTCCAAATAAAAAGAAGATTGGATTCAGTGGAGAGGGAGGGGTGGGGGGTGGGGGGGGTCACTTGCTGGAAAAAAAGAGCAAAAACACTAAGAATCGTGTGTCAGAGGCAAAAACTGGAGTGAGAGAAGAGAGAGAGACCAAGAAAAGGGGGACTGAGTGAGGGAGAGCAAGCAAGTTCGAGTGTGAGAATCGCTCCTGCCCTCTGTCTTCACACACTGCTGCCTGTATGTGTGTGTGTGTGTGTGTGTGTGTGCACCGCCTCTCCCTGCACTCACTCTCTCTCTCCCTCTCTCTCTCTCGCTCTCTCTCTCGCTCTCTCTCTCTCTCTCTCACACACACTCAGACGTGCGCATACACAGACCAAGGGGGAGAGAGAGAGAGAGGGAGAGGGAGAGAGGGAGTGTGAGGGGAGAGAACACATCGCAGCAGAGATGCAGCAGGAGGTTTTCCGAGGTACGTTTTCTTGTATGCTTGCCTTCCTGAGAGACAGAGAGAATAAGAGGAAGAGAGGCTGAATTCTGTTGTTTTCCTGCTTGTTTTTCTGCTTCACTCCGCTGCTGTGGCGGTGGTTGCTTCGCGCGTGAAGAAGAGGAAAAGGTTTTTTATTTACTGTGCGTGTGTTGGGGCGTGAGTGTTGGTGGGTGTGTGTATTTATACATGTGTGTGTGTGGAAGTGTATTTATGTGTGTGTGTTCGTCTGTGCTGGGTCTGTCCGTGTATGAGTGTTTGTGTGTGTGTGTGTGTGTGTGTGCGTGTGTGTGTGTGTGTGTGCCAGTAACAGGCCTTGTCTCCCTCATCCTCCCCTCTGTCGCTGGCGCACCACGCAGTTCTTTTTCAAGAGCGATGACTCGTTTTGAGGTTGTGATGAAACTTTTAATTTATCGAAACCTCTTGTAGAATCTGTGATTCACCGCAGACAGGGGGCGGCCTGCACACATTAGAGCAGGCGTTAACATGATGTGAGCTTTGTTGTTGGGGTATTAACATGGTGGGCCAGTCTGCCACCCATGCCCATCAACTTATGAACAACATCAGAGGAGGTGTTTTGGGAGAAAAACTTGGATGTAGGTGACGGTAAACATCTCTCGTTCCACCAACTGGTTCTGCCTCTTATTCCAGTTTTGGGCCGCCCAGTTTGTCCTCCATTTTACCAGCCTGTTGTTTTGCTGGAGGTTGTCTCTCGTAGAGCAGCAGAGGGCATATTGATGTCACCAATCCCGTTGTTGCTGCCCTAAGCCTCACTTTTTTCCAAAACAACAGAGCGTCTGCTGCCAACCACTCCACATTCCTGGTTTCCATGGATGCCAAGCCAAGCCCCTGTGCTCAATGTATGGAAAACATGATCCACACTGTCACAGTGGTAGGGGTCATAGGTCAGACAATAGGAAGTTGTAGCTTCATGCTGCGATGTGCTGCTATGATGTTGTCACAGACATAAAAGTGCTAGCATGCAAGTCTTGCGGCTTGCAGGGGGGAGTTGGTTGGCCTTCTTTATGTCAGTAGTTTCTTTTAAATACCACAACATAAAGGATGTTGATATTAAACACTGTAGTCACGTTCAGGAAACTGGTGCAGCGCTTCATTTTCTCTAACCTGCCATAGTTACACTTGCAGTTTATGATGACGGTTATAACATGCCACTTTGGCAGAGCCTTACTAAAACTCAAATGCTTCTTGGTTGTTTTAGACTGAGAACTCCAAAGGGGCTATCTCACCCCCTTCAACCAGGACTATGCTTGAAATTGAAAATGATTTTGGGCAAATTAGCTCAGAAAGGTCACTGCTATAATGTTACTGCTCTCTAGAGGTAATTTTTTGGCCTTAAAGCTTCCTAATGCCTCCTATGATTCTGTTGCAGTGAGCAGAATTATGGGAATTACGTGCTGGGTTGAGACCTAACAGACCGTGGAGAGAATGGCGTTTTAGACATGGACAGGTTCGCTGGTGCGTGGAGCGGCATGCGAAAACACCACGATACGACAGTTTACACATGGGGAGGGGGAGAAGAGGGGGCACAAAGTCAGTCACACTGAGGGGGATCAGAAAGACAAGTAAACCATGAAATGTGAACATGGAAGAGATGTGTTTGAAGTTACCCCTACCTCCCCCGCTCACACCACTACAACCACCACTACCACCTCTGCTGAACCACTCCCCAACCCCTACCAACTTCCCTTCCCCTTACCTCCTCCCCCCTTTCCTCCCTCCCTCTATCCCATCTGGCTGGCTCCACCACGCTCTCTTGGCCGGGGGGTTGTGAAGAGTTCAGTAGCTGTTCTTGCTAACGATGCCCCCCCACCCACCCACCCACACACACACCCTCATGCGCACACATACACCCTCCTCTTCACAGACCAACTGCTGCTCTGATAGTCGGGCCCCTCCGGCTGCCCCTCCTTGGGGAGAAAGCCCAACCGACACCTTCCTCTTCCCACATGCTCCTTGCCGCTGGCTCACCGGCTGGAACACCGAGGCCTCCCACATTCCGCCTTGCAAGCACTCCCCTTAACCCCTCACACACACGTTCACACATATACACACACACAATGACGGCACATCACTGCTAAAGATAGCGTTAAAGGATAATTTTGGTCCATTACAACTTGGTTTTTATTTCTGTAGTTTTGGCCATCAGTCCTATCACTAATATGCACTCAGCAACCTAATTGCTAAGATCTGGTTACACAGTGACATTGCTAAAAAAGAAGAAAGAAGAAATACGCAAATTACAGACCGACTTCCTGCCTTAACCTGCTAACCTGCTACAGGTTACTGTAGCTTTTTGCACACAGGTTTCCTGTGCAGTGAGTGATAATTACCAGATTTTCAGGAGTGTTCACTGTCAGTTTTACCTCAAAATAGAGTCAGTACAACTTGTCTGATCGTGTGACTGCCCTTGCAACTTTGGATTTTGCTATAGCAACGTTGCTTTATTCCTAGATCTCAGGAACTACTTCGGCTAGTACAATGATGGCTAAAACTATGAAAGTAAGACCCAAGTTGTAATCAACTGGAATTGTGATGAGAAACGGCAAGAATACTGGGAAAAGCAGAGATGATCATTTCAGCTGTACTATATTACAGAAATTTTAATTAGGCTTTGGTACCAATGTTAAGTGTTTATATACATATTGCAATGTTGAAGTAAATTTATTGGCATTAAGATAGTATTAACGAGAAAATGTACTCGGTAGAGCACAGACCTCCGCCAAAGGTAATGTCAAAGACCATACAGCAGACTTCAGAGGAAAAAATTCAAATTCATAGTAAATGATCCAGATCTGCCCAAAACGTTAATGGGATCTTCCCTGGGCCATGCCCCATCCCTCCACCAAGTTCCGTGCAAATTGGTTCAGCACTTTTTGCGTAATCTTGCTGACAAACAAACAAACAAAGCAACAAACAAATACACACGGGTGATTACATAACCTCCTTGGTAAAAAATGTAATTTGCTATTTTCAGACTTTTTTGTCCTCAATTATAAGAAGTATTGGACTAAAGAGCTTAAAACACTTTATTTTAGAGCCAAATTAAGTTTTACTCAGCGTGCGTTTTGTCTTTGAACTGTTTAATATTACAGTGCTTGTGGTAAGGTTTTGGAGGAATTTCCTTTGAGATGGAAGATGGCAAAAAAAAAGCACGGTTAGTGAATCCTAACAGTTATTTGTCTGTCAGCACAAGCACCAATTTCAGTGGAATAAACTGATTGCTCAACGGCTGGTTCAAGGCCTTGAGCTGGCATAGCAGCCAAACTTCTCTTGCCGTCCTGCCTTATGTTATGCAAGGCCACTTCAGCAGTGATGTTCCTGGTGACTGATTGACCATTTAAATTCAGTGGATTACTGACTAATGGCTTCCAAGGTCAGAAAGTCATCCATGATTTCATTTCAGATACTAAAGGCAAAGTATCTCAAAGTCATTAGTAAAACTTTTGCCATTTTGAATTGGCCCAAAGATTAAATCAGACAAAATGTTAGGATTATTGAGCCAAACAGCTCTTTCTAATTTCCCCAGTGTTAACTGGTTTTAAAAGTTTCTGCTATTTCTAACAATTTAACATTGAAAAAAAAAATTCCAATTGACTGTTTACTTTTGCCTCACATTTGTCATTTGACATGGAATACAAATAGAATCACTACATGGCTTAACGTATGCCACTGTTCCTTCTGCCTGTCAGTGAAGAGCCTCTGTCATTTGAAATTGAATGTGTTTTGTACAATGTGTTTTATGTTTACTTGAGTCAAGTTAGTAATTTGTCCTGCACCCGCTGAGCACCTGTTCCTGCTGTGTGGTTTTGTAATGCCACAAGCATAAATAGATGAACACTTCATAGGCCGACCAACATTGTTTGTTTTTGCAGAACATCCTGTTGCAGAGAGGTGTGTGAACAAGATTGCTGTATATTTTGATTTCTCTTGAGGGTCCTTGCCACATTCATGGTCACATTTGTTTTTTGTGCCAAAAGTGTTTGATTTTCAGGAAGGATTTATGTGTGTTGTTTATGTGTAAATCCACTAATCTACACTAATAAGGAAGCAATAATAGTGTTTTTCTGCATGTCCTATGCGTTAATGCACACATTTCTGTGTCTAAAAGTAAATCCGGTATATTTAAATCGTGTTAAAAGCTGCCTGTCACAATCAGACAGCATGTCGTGCATGCTCTGCTTGTGCAGCGGCTGTGTGCGTCACAGGGAGATAAAGAAAGCGACCAAGGGGGCGTCATACGCATTTTCCTGTCCACGGCGCAAGCATCAGATGAAATGGTGAAATTTTTTGCCTTAACACTGTCTCTCAGTGTGTCCACCCACTTGTAGCAGGCTGGCGCTTGCCATAAGGGATTTCCTGCAGAACATCTATCGCTCAGCAAATGTGAGTGACAATGAAGGCCTGATTCAATACGGAGCAAAAAAATGGCAAGCCTGGCAAGTAGGATTGTGCTTTCATGTTTCTAGACACAGATCATCTTGAATAGGCATGAACTTGTGAGGCAATCTCTCTGGTTTGTTGTCTCCATACAACAAAAAGTATGTGCCACTGCTTGCACTAAGTATGTCATTACTAGACACCTCTGTTTTCCTTTTGTTGACTATATTTCATTCCACCTGTATCCTCAGCCTCAGTGCTGTTTTGCACTCAGATTCACCTTTTGGTTTTGAATGTCATTTACAAGTGGTCCCGTCCATGTTGAACCACTTTGTTTATGCCTGTCTGTCTTGCCTGTGGGCATTTATGAGCATCTGTACAGTATTGTGTACACATGCATTGTGTTGTCTATGTGTGTCTGTGTGTGGTTGTATGTATGTCTATGTGGTGGTTGTTTTTGTGTGTGTTAGTGTTTGCCTGGGCTCCTGTCTGTCTGACAGTGCAGTGTGTCTGACTGTTCCTGTTTCAAACTCCCCCCCCCCCTTCCTCTCTCCTTCTCTGTCTCTTGCTCTCTCACTAACCCTCACTCTTTTTCTCTCTTTCCCTTTTTCTATCACCCTTTCACTCTACCTCATCCTCACCCTCTCTCTCTCTCTCTCTCTCTCTCTCTCTCTTTCTCTCTCTCTCTCTCTCTCTCTCTCCCTCCTCTTCCCTCTGCAATAACAGTGCTGACCTAGTTTCTGCCTGTTCAGGGCTGCCTGTGGAATTTTACAGCGGCCTGCCTTCCTGGCTGCTTTGCTGCTTGAAAACGCAGGCAGAAAAGCATGACTGAGGATTTTTCTTCTCGTCACATCATTATGGCCTTATACTGTCTCCATTCTTCTCCCTAATCTGCAGACCTAAACAAATGGAACCATTTTAAATAAGTAACAGCCAAGTGCCTAATGCATGTGAATCTGGCGCTATTTTATGTATGGCAAAAATTGCAGGACTGCATCCACCACCATGACAGTTGAATTAGAATGGAAATGAGAATAGGCCTGTCGCTCATCTTCTGCAGCTTAGCTGAGATTGTAGCGGATGTAGAGGGCAGAAAAACACCCCTTCTCTGTTCACATGCATGCAACGCCCCCCCCCACCTTTGCTTTCACAAATAAATGGTTAGAGTCATGCCCAGCAAATTCTAGCCACTGCCAGGAATGGCTAACAAGGCTCTTGCTCAAATAGCAAGAGAGTGGGACTATTTTTGTGTGCGTTAGGGCCGTCGATCGAAGTCAACACTCTATTCTGAGGGAATCTTGATTAAATCTGAACCCCTTCCAATTAGGCATAGGGAATGTTGTGTCACAGCCAAGAGAGATGGATCTCTGGAATGCCTTCCTGAAGGCTTGGCTGTGGCACGCTGAAATCTAAACCAGCACTGCCGCAGATTCATTCCTTCCCCCTACCCTCTCCCTCCTTTCACTCACCATTCCTGGCTGAGCTGTTGGAGTTCAGCATTGCTGGGGCATTCAGTTTTCTTTGCCGTTTCTCAAAAGTGTTCCATGAGCGCCATGACTGCTTCTGCAAAAGCTTTGGGTGAAATGTTAATTTTTGCTTTATGTCAGTGTACATTTATGTTTAGTACATTAACCTAGGATGTTTATAGTGCTAACATATTCTTTTTGATATCTCTCTCAGATTTCGGGGGCTGGTCATGGTGTCCGGTGAGAAGGTGTGGGACCCCCTCCACGCGGGCCTTATTCAGTCACGTCTGAGTGAACAGCACCTGGCTACTGGGCTAACTTCCCTCTGCAACCTCACACATACTGCAACTGAGGACGCCACGTGCCACCAGAGTCAGCCATCGTTACCTTTGTCTTCCCCACCACTGTCATTAGTGGCTCTACACACCCTTCACGCAGTTCAGGCCTCCACACCCTTACACCTGCCTTTTAATTTGTACGGCTCAAAAAAGATCAAAGGACTACACAAACCTGTCCAGTCTCTTGGGGTGGCCTCTCAGCCTGAAGAAGAGGAGGAGGAAGGGGAAGTTGAGCATTTGGAGATGAAAGGTAAAAGGCATGGAGGCAGGGGAGAGGCCATGATGGAGGATAGGCTGGAGGACATGGTTGATGGACCTAAAAATGCAAAAATCACCCTAAGCTTCCCACTTAGTGCTGCCCCCCTCCCAGCCTCTCTGACATCTCCAAACCACTGTCGTAGCACCTCCTCGTCCTCCCCTTCCCCCCACCGACGGCGGCCATCCTCCAAGAGCTCAGATGAGGGGTCACTGTGGAAACTGGATGCTACCATGGACGTAAAGCACAGACCTTTTAAGCCTTCGAGGCATGATAGCTCTCCGTCCTCTTCCCCCTCCTCCTCCTCATCTCCCATGACTGTTCATGCACTTATCAGGAAGGATATAAAATCTCCGCCTCCTCTGAAGTGCTCCAAATTCAATCCAGAGACTCAGTTTCAGAGGTCGCCCCCAAGATCCTCCAGTGGGTCTTTAGGGGGCTGTTATGGTGGAGATGGATGGGATGAGAGACACAGGGTGGCCAATGGTACAGCCTCACCCTCTCAAACTGCCCAGATCCTCTTCAGTCTAGGCACATCAGCCTATCAGAGAGGTGGGGATGCAGAGAGGAGAGAAAAAATAACAGGAAGACCAGCTGGGAAAGTGGGAAGCCCTCATGGACCAAGCCTTCACCCACCCACCCTCCACCTCCCTCCCCCCTTACCGCCACCTCCTCCTCCCCCATCTGAGGGTCTTACCGCACCCCCTCACTCATCCTCCTATTCCCCTAACGACAGCCTGAAGCCCGAGCTGATTTGCGGGGTGTGCCATCGGCTTTTCAGCTCGGCCTCCTCCCTTACAGTCCACATGCGGCTGCATCGTGGGAGCCGTGCCCTCAGTTGCCGTTATTGTGGCAAAGTCTTCATCCACAGCAAGAGACTGCAATCCCATGAGGCCGCCTGCAAGGTGCCAGGCCTACCCTCCAACAGCCTGGGCCCTCCTTCTCTCACTGTGCAGCCAAAGGAGGAGCCGCTAGAGGAGGGTGAGGTGAGAGTGGAGGGGGGAATGATTGTGGGAGAAACAGACATCAGTAAGGCGCGGCCAGGGAAGAAAGCGCGGAGCCTCCTGGCACGTATCCAAGGTGATGACGCAGCAGCCGCAGAGTTACTGGCGGGTGATGAGAACCATTTTGTGAAGGTGGTAGATGGCAATGTCATTTACTTCTGCTCTGTGTGTGAGCGTTCCTACATGACTCTATCCAGCCTGAAGCGTCACTCTAATGTGCACTCATGGCGCCGCAAATATCCGTGCCATTTTTGTGACAAAGTCTTTGCCCTGGCTGAGTACCGCACGAAGCATGAGGTGTGGCACACGGGAGAGCGGCGCTACCAGTGCATCTTCTGCTGGGACGCCTTCGCCACCTACTACAATCTCAAAACACACCAGAAGACCATTCATGGGATTAACCCCAGCCTCATCTCCAGTGAAAAGACAGCTAATGGGGGTTATAAGCAGAAAGCTAATGCCCTCAAGCTCTACCGCCTTCTCCCCATGCGCTCCCAGAAGAGACCCTACAAGACCTACAGTGACAGTTTGCATAATGGCCTGCTACTGCCACCAACTGAAACACCTCCCCTCTCCCTGCCTGGCCTGGGCTGTGCTCTGGGCCCTGGGGACCTACAAAGCCTCATCAGTGGTGCCCACTCTCAAAGTGTTAAGCCTGACCCAGATGCCTTCCCCGATGACTTCCCTGTTTCTGTGGCCGCTGAACACAGGGACCTCTCTGCACTAACACCCCTCCATCAGACGGACATGCCCCAAGTTAAAAAACATGAGAATGAGGCATTAGAAGTAGAGCAGGGGAGAGGCAGTGGCAGCTTCAAAATGTCTAGTAGCAACAAAACCAAAACTCCCAAGACTGGTAAAGGCACAGAAACAAGCATGCCTTCTGTGATAACATATGGACATACAAAACCTTCTGTCATAGTTCACGGAACAGCAGTGTCATCCTCTGTCATTGTGCATAGCAACCAGGTCACTTCTGGAAGTGAAAGAAGCCCAATGAGCAGCCCGTCCCCTGAAACCATCAACAGTCAGACTTCACACAAGGGCAGCCCTAGGCCAATTAAGAAGCAAAGGGATAGTGCAGATCACCATAGAAAGAGATCAAGAGACAGTTCAGATACCGCAGAGGAGGGTTCAAGAGGTGGACAGGATGCAGAGACACAGAGATTATTTCACAAATCACGGAAGTCCCACAGCAAGAGTGACATCTCTAACTCAAAGCAGCTTTCAGCATCTGTAGGGTCACAGGTCAAAGAGGCAGGGCCGCTGTGCCAGATTACTGTACGTATTGGTGAGGAAGCAATAGTAAAGCGGAGCATCTCTGAGACAGACCTTAGGAGAGACAAGAGTCTTTCTCCCCCAAAAACCAAAAGATGTGAAACATCATCTGTGCGCGAAGCCAAGGAACCACGCCACTCTCACTCCCACCACCATCACCATAAACACCGCCTCCACCGCAGAGCCAGCATGGAAGCAGAGGGTGACAAGGAAGGAGGAGATTGTGAGGAGGAGGTCAGGAAAAAAACCTCCAAATCCCCTGACGAAGTGAGGGAGTACTACTTCCGCCAGGAGGTGCGTGAGCAGGAGAGTGACCATGACATGGAAGATAATTTATGGCGGCCTTATTACTCCTACAAGCCTAAGAGAAAGGCCCAGGCACATCTGCAGAGGGTCAAGAGCTGGCAGAGGAAACTGAAGTACAAGCGCTCCATCCGGCTGAAGAGGAGGGCAGAGAGGCTCAAGAACCGTCTGAATAAAGAAACAGAGAAATCACAAGATGAAGAAGAGGAAAGGAAGATGGAGGAGGCCCAAAAACTGTCAAAAGCTAACAGAGACAAGGGAGAGGGGAGAAAGAAAGATTATCTCTCTGACCTTTTAAAGGAGAAACACAAAGACGCAGAGGAAGAGGTTAAGGAGGCCTATCATGAGGCTTCCACCCTTCCTCTGCATTCTCCAAAGCCTCCTCTGTCTACCTCAGTGGCTCCTACAGGAATAAAAAGGCGGCCTTGGACTAACGGGAATGCAGCAGAGTGTGGTACATGTGGCCGCTGGTTCTCAAGCCCCAGGAAGCGAGACAAACATGAGCTGAGCCATCTGCTGGAGTTTGTATGCCTCTTCTGCCGAGCCACTTTCCCCTCCAGGGATAAGTTGGAAGACCACCAGAGAGCCCAGCACCCCAAGCCTACTGAGACCCCCACTGTACCCTCTAAAGTGGCACTTGGTGAACAAGTTGAAGGGGTCGGGATCAAATGTGTGCCAGAGATCGCAAAGTATGATGAAGAAAAAGGGGGGCAAGTGGGCTTAGTAGGGAGTAATTCTAGTCCAAGTCGCCTAAGCAGAAGAGCATTATCCCGACACACTTGTCCACAGTGTCATAAGGTGTGTAAGACTTCTTCAGCACTAACTCGCCATATTCGACGCCATGAATTAAGCAGTTCCCCAGAAAGAGAAAAGGAAGATAAAGCCCAAGAGCCGAAAACAACGGAGATAGTTGTTAACGCAGTAAGAAGAGACCTAGAGCCTGAAAAAGGTCAGGTTCCCAGTGCTCTCTCTGTTTCAGTTATCAGCTACTCAACACCGGACCCGCTTAGCAGTGGTGACTGTTTGGCATCACCGCAGCATGAAGACCATCTCAGTGAACTGACTGATGAACATCAGATGTCAGAATCCTGTGACAAACCTGAACTAACAGAGCTCACACATCCCACTCCAGAGAGAGAGCCCAGCCCACAGATCGCAGACCCTCCATTAGAAAGTCCAGTAAACCTTACACCCACTAAACATGAATTCACATCTGCCGCACCCTCTACTCTCCAGAGTGTGCTAGTCATGAATGGACCTGAATGTCTGGACTATCGCACCCCCAGCAAAAAGAACCTAGACAGCCAGATTCACAGAATACCCAGCCCTGTGCACATCGTGGCATCCAGCAACACCTCTCCAAATGTGCCCATGACGTCACAGACCAGAATAACCACTGCTGCTCCTCCTGTTTCCATGACAACAGCTCCCAGCTCTGAGGGGGGATTCGTGAAACGGGATGGGGTCATTATGGACAGGGAAAGGCAGGTTGGGAGTGGTATATTTCTAAATGCAGGTTATGAGGAACCACCTCTAGTCCAAGATCTCAGAGTTCAATCCCTGTCCAGGAGTCCTTCTCCCAATGAAGCACAAGACCTGACCATGTCCGCTATACTAGCTAGAGAGAGGGAGATAGAGAGGCAAAGAGAGAAAGAGAGGGAACTCCAGAGACAGAGAGAATGGGAGAGGGACATAGAAATGGAGAAAGAGAGAGAAAAAGAGATAGAGAGGGCCCAGCAAATGAGTAGAGTTGCTCATGCCCCAGAGGACCAGATTGCGCTGTTGGTCCCTAAAGAGGAGCCCTTGAGTCCTGTGCCGTCCCCCCAGCACATCCCCACTCAAACCACTATGAATGGACCCTCCTCACACAGGCACACTCCCAAGTCCCCTTGTCGGTCCCCCTCAACTATTGGACTGTTAGCTCAAGCCAACCGCCAGGTTCACTCCAGTTCACAAGGGCTCGACAGGCTCACTCTACCCACTGGAACAGCTGGTGCCGGTGACCGCCCCTCTGCCCACGCTCTGCTTCTCCCCCGAGCCCCTCAACCACCTGAGCCAGAGCACCAGGACACTGTTTCTTCCAGAGATTCCCAGCAGGGGGACGCCACCCCAGTGGGCTACCCTGCCCAGGATTATCCCCTACCCCTAATTGTGCCGGACAGCTACCGCTCTGGTAAGAAGCAGGAGGAAAACCTGCTCATGTCCTCCTATCCTGCTGGAGCTCTTCCCTTTGGCCCACTGGGAAAAGTGATGGTCCCTAATGGCGGGGACCTGGCCAAGCTGCCATTTTATCCGGACCCTTACCAGCTGCTCTATGGGCCACAGCTGCTGGCCTACCCCTATAACTTAGCAGCTCTTCCTGTGGCTCTGAATATGATGGCACCTGCGGGGGACAAGGTGGAGCCTCTGCCTTTCCTCCCAGCCATCTTCAACTACGCTGCCACTGCTGGGCCCTACATGGGCGCAGCCCCTCACCCCCTAGTGGCAAATCCCAGCCTGTATAGCGGCAGCGGTGGCAGCAGCAAGAAGCAACGAGACAGCAGCAGCAGCAAACCGTAGGACAACAGAAGCACTATAAGGAATATATTTCAAAGGGGACGGACTGGCCTGTTTGGAATGAGCGGGAGGGGTGCGTGCTCACTGGGTCACTGACTACACTCGCACACTACCCCTGCCTCTCTTTTATTCGGTAGAGATCAGAGCTAGGCATTAAATCAGGAGGAGGTGTGAAGGGAGGAGAAGGAGCAAAGAAACGGGGAGGAGAGGCTGATGTCATAGTGATGTGTCATTACTCCCCTCTCTTTACTCCTGCTCACCTTTCTCTATGTTTCTCCTGTCTTGCTGTAGTGTGTTGTAGTTCTAGAGCTTGATTAATCTTCCTCTCTGACTCATTATATTATCTATAATATAAGAATAAGAACTGCTAACAGGGTGCGTGTTGTGTGACAATTAGTTCAGTCTGCTTCCCTTTATAGTCACCGCATAACGAGGATAAACGCTCTTCAGGGAAGGCTTGTGTGGGCAACGATAAGGGATGAGACCGAAGAGTCCTTACTCAACACAGTTGGAGGTGGAGCGTTAAGCAACTCAAACCTTGGATATGTTTGTTTGTGAGAATGAGAATGCAGGTGTATCCTGTTGTTAAACTGTCCATGAAAGTTATATATGAGCATGTACATGCACATGTATGTAGTGATTTGTGCATGCAGAGATGGGTTTAAGCAGGTATTACTGCGTATGTATGTGTGTGTGTGTGTGTGTGTGTGTGTGTGTGTGTGTGTGTGTGTGTGTGTGTGTGTGTGTGTGTGTGTGTGCGCGCACGCGCGCGCGCATGTTTGTGAGTGATGGAGTATGTGCATGAATGGCTAGATCATTCCGTGTCAGACGCACACAGCATTCCTACTCTAGTTGGAATAGCTACTGTAGGTCAATGTATAGAAGTGCATTTAGAAGTGATTCCTCATATCCAAATCAATAAGAAGTCAATTCTATGGCTGAATGCAAGTCTATGACAATGACGGATCATCTGAGCTTCTACTGTCTCAACTAACCATGTGACTTTGTGGCCAGATGACACTGTAGGATCTGTATAGCAGTCACCATAGTTTATACCTTATGTGCACAAAATAGAAAAGTAGTGGTCACTTAAAGGGGACACTTGTAGCTGCTTTGGATATGTAGCTGGCCACTGGGTAAGAATCGAAGGCTGGTAGACCATTGCACTTCCGTTTTTCATCTCATTTCCTTCACATAAAAAAAAAGGAAAAGAATAAAAACTAGTCAGCCTTCACCTTGTTTAGCTTTTACCTCTTTGATTGGAAGAGGAAAAGGCTCCATTTCCTAGGCCAGGAAGAAGAAAGCTACAGCGAGGAAGGAAAAAGAAAAATGGATTCAGGGTCTTGAGTTATTTCTGGATAGGAAAAGAAATATATGGGCACAAAACTGTTGGACTCTGTGTCAAAAGGCCCCACAGAAATGATTTGGGGGACAAAAAAAATGTGTTCCTGCTCCCAAGCTAAGAGGAGACTGGAAATAGTCTGAACTATTTCCCTTCCTGCCCTGTGTCATTTACTAAGTGGTAGGAAAAGGCTGAGCTTAGCAGCCAAAGTGGTGGCCGAAACTCACCAGATGCCCTCCTGGGGCCTTTTTGTTATGTGTAATGTTATCTCTATATGTTTGTTTTGTTAAACTATGTTGTTGTTTATGTTGTTTAGCCCTCTTACCAGATGGAAGTGGCTTCAGTGAAAAGGGGGAGTAAACTTAAAAATATGAATGTAAATTTAGTCATGAGGTTAATGAAGTACAGCAGCATTAATGGTAGAGTTGGTTTCAGTTCCTTTTTGTTTCTGTTTTGACACAAATAACCTGTTAAAGAACCATATAACGTCTGGTATGCATATATACAGTAGTCCTAGGAACATGTCAGTAAACTTGGGTTCTGTATCCACAAAGCATGAGCAACACTTGCTTCCTAACCGTTTATATCCTCAGCAAATCTGGCATTGTGTGCACAGCTTTTGTTTCCGTTTCCTTTTATATTTTCTGGCCTTTTAATCTTCCATATCTCTGTTACTTTTTTTTTTTTTTTTTTTTAATTAATTATAGACCGCAGTTTGGAGAACTTCCACGAAACTAGCTACCACATTTACGTTTCACAGCCACTATTTAGGAGCTGTTTAATTCTCCCCCTTCCCTCAAGCATACACTCACGCACTGCACCTCTGAGTGAAGTACATATGTTTCAGTGTGTGTGCATGCGTGTGTGATGGTACCGGGGCGCCTTTTGGATCAGGAAGGAGTGTTAAAACACAGCGTGACCAACTGAAGGGGCAACACAAGCATCCCCTTGGGTGTGGTTACAAGCCTTTTGTGTGTGTGCGAACGTGTTTTGTGTACGAGAGTGAGTGACTGCGTGAATAAGAAAACCAAAATAAATCTGCCTAAGCAGCATATCCCTCGGCAGTATACAGGCCACCTGTTATTTTTTTGTTGTTTGACACTTTTCTGTGGGTTAGTTTCAGTGTAAAAAAGCCTTGCTGTCTCCAATACACTATCTCAAGCCATTCCTGTAGATGGACATATTTGTGTTTTTGGACCATTTCTTATGCCACAGTTTGCCATCACGGATATCATACAGACCAAAAGCATGCAAATCGACGTATTGTAGTGACTGGACTGGAATCTGGTGGTAATATACAACTATTTACTGTATGTTTTAGTTTAAATGAATGTGCCTCTGCTTTGATATTTAAATAATTATCTATAGTAAGGTGTGGATCTGCCAGATTTCAACTGTTACGGTGCCTTGTTATGGCATAAGAAATTTGAATAGCAAATAAACGTTTTCCTGAGAAATGACAGTATGATTTGGAGATAGATTTCATGGCTTTGTTTGCTATGAAGCTGTTCATAGATGTAGGAGTGTGGCTAAACTGTTCTGGTATCGTGTACATGTCTAGGGTAATACTGTGCCATATAGACCCCACAAAATATGTTAATGTTATTTTTAAAAGATGTTTTAATGTTGCCTGATGAATTTGTCTTTAGATTTGATACAAAGGCTTGTAGCCACAGCTCTCCCAAAGTCTGTAGTCTCCTTTTCCGACATTCTTCTTGTTCTCTCTCCCCTCTTGTTTCTGTCTCTCTTTCTTTCTCTTTGCTGCAATCAAACAAAATAAAGTATTAACCTGATGACCCAATAAAATCAGCAGTAGTCTGGTGTCATGTTTTTTTTTTTAATTGTCTCTATTAATCTTTACATGTTGATTCAGAGTTCATAATATGAACCATGTGCTTTAACGCTTGCGGATTCCTTGTTTCAGAGTGTTTGAATTCTGCAGTGAAATGTACATTTAACATTTTTTGATAGTGGGGATGCTTTGCACTACTTTTAAGCACAGTCAGTTGTTTGACACAGATGCAATTTATTTCTATAACTGTGCATATAATATCTTCTCTTTCCACTCGTGCATGTTTTTTTTTTTTGTATCCTTGGTTATACATTCCATGGTGTTTTCTTTTGTGTAATTTTAACAACAGCACACATTCATGTTTTCTCTCAATTTATAAAAAATACACCATGTCCTGTGAGCTGGTTGCAGACACATAAACCAGGCTGATTACAGCTTCCTCTTGGCAGAGTCAGGAACTGATTTTTTTACCATCCTTGAATGAACACTTTCCCACCAGTGACACTCAGTGGTTTAAACAGGAAAAGTCAGTTGCACTCTAAAATATGATGTTGGGGATGAATTTCATCTGAAATCACTGAATAAGAGTGATATTCAATTAATTTCTCAAAACATTTACCATGAAATGAAAGAGTGGGAAGTGTCCTAGTAGGCAATGACAATGGGTCAGCTTACACAATACCAGGACACCGAAACTGGAGCAGTTAAATGGAATTCAGCCAAAATTAATTATATTGTTTGCACATGCGCTTTTCCTACTGTGACATGTCAAAATAAAAGCCCTATACATTTAATCATGAGTGCACACATGAGAAAAAATGTTCTGCTGTGATTTGAAATTTCAGATTGACTTCAAATACTCAACAACAGAATAACAGATTGTTTACTGATTGTTTCTTTCTGTGTACGTGTGTAAGGGTGTTGCACTTTTCCTCGTTTTTCCCAGTTATCGCAGTCTTCCCGGAAGGAGACTGTATCATAGGAATGCAGACAGCAGAACAGAAGAAAGACTTCTGTGACTTGTAGCACGGTTCCCTTCTCATCTCTCTGTCGCTCTCTGCCCTTCACTCAACAACACATGCACACACTGAGTCATAGCCAGCAGTGGTGAATCAAGGTTCCTGTGTAATGGGTAAACACACATCCGCGGTCCGGCTAAGGTCACTCAACCGGCTGCAATTATGTCCAGACTACATGAATCACCACAAAGGCAGGAGATTGACAGAATATTATAACAGCCTGTAACTGACACTTTTTTTTATAACTTTCTTTCCTCTGCCCTCTGTTTGCTTGCTGCCCACTGTGTTTTTCTCACTGACCTACATTTTGGCAAACGGTAACAAGCACATAGCCATGAAGCGCTCCCTCCTGGGGATCGATAACTTGCTCTGACGATGGCATATATGCCCTCTGGACCCCAGGACACTGTGCCAGCACACATCACCGCTCCACTGACATTGTTACGGAGAGCCTCTGCTCCTTGTACCACAGCCCACACCTCAGGGTAGTTTGGACCACCCAAGGGCTCAGGACACTGCACGCTGAGAGGCCTGGGTGGGTGAGTGCACTGAAGGATGGCCGTGTCTTGCAAAACCATGGTAGATGAACTGCTGCTCACTTTGAGCCTCACTCTGCTGGGTTGGGGAGCCGAGGGGCAGAGGAACGGACAGGGTATGGTATGTTCAAATGCAATGCAACGAGTATAATGGAATTAAATTTGCATTAGTGTGTGTGCATGTGTGTGCTGTGTTAAAATGCTCTTATCAATCTCTATCTTCTCATTTAAAGAGCATGTGTATCCATTGGCCATATTAAAAAAAAGGAACAAGTGTTTAAGAAAGTGGATATAGTAATATAAGTATGGTTTATAAATGAGCTATGTGCAGTTTGTTACTTGAATTAACTCCCTCAATCTCTGTATATGTATGGATAGCTCCTGTGACATTTTTAAAGTATTGGTTCTGCTCATTGAAAACTCAGGAAAAGTACACACAGTCCACGAGTAGTTGAAAATATCTGTCTCAGAGCCTCTTAGGCTATTTTTTAGGCTTTAAAAGACTGTGATGATGTTTAAATACATTTTTTTTGCAAAACACACCCCCTGTGTTAATGCTATATTTTATAGGTTTTTTAAAAATGGAGGACAGACAAAGGACTATATATAAAAAAAAATCCTAAAAATCCTGAATCATCTCATACTGTATTCAATTCAGATGCCAGTTAGTGTGGTGTATCCCAGCATGCCCTAATAATAATTTGTTTAAACTTAGGACTTTGCTCATTTTGTGGGAGGACAAATCAGTGGCATAACCACAACACCACTAGCCCGTTTTAGCTCACTGAATGATTTTTTTTCCCCGGAAGGGTTTAATGATAGCCACTGTATGTTACGTGGTTGGATTCCATATGGGCCTCTTGTCAAAGAAATTTATTTTGCCCCTACTTACCACTTAAGAATTGGAATGACCACACTTCCCTTATTATGTTGTAATTAAGTTGTTGTTTTCTTTAAGTTGAATCATTAATTGAATAAAGTTCATCACTCAGTTTAATATGGTTTTAACCACTAACCAATCGAGAAATTGGAGAAGAAAATACGACCACAGGGATTAATGAATGTGAACTGTGCAGAAAAAGAGCTAAAGTTATGATTTAGTGTTAAATGAGTACCTGATGAAGCGCATGTCTTCCAGAAAGAAGTATCAGGCGGGGCTACCGTCTACCTCGGCCAGGACAGAGACATCTGGAGGCCACTGATCCACACAACAGTCAACCTCAGTGAGATCAGCACGTACGTCAGCAGCAGCAAAACGCTGTACCGTGAAGGCTTCATACCCACTGCTCAGTGGAAACCTGTGCTTTAGGAGGAAAAAAAAAAAAAAAAAAGGCTCTTGTGTATTTGAAAATTAGAACAGCACATATGAGCTAATTCAAATTTTTATCAGAAAACTTTCAGTACAAGCAATACAGGTGAACAAGTGAAAGCAAGTGCTCTCTTATTTTCAACAACATAAATAGTACATAACCCTTCATTTTATTGGCTTTCTCCAGCTGCAGGCTCCTAGAACTATCACTACTTTTAACCCCTCTGTCAGTGGAACTAGTCTGCATAAACTGCAGGGTACAATGTGGTTGGTTGGCATTTAGATCTAAAAAGGAGCTTCAGAACAAGTCATTGGAAATGGGGAGAATAATCTTCTTTTTCCCCTTCCACAGAATGTAATTCTATTCCATTCTATTCTGCTTCTGCAGCATCAAGTCGTCCTTTCAGGTACGGACATTTGACCCAGAAGGTGCAATTTTCTACGGAGACTCCAAAAACGGAGAGGACTGGTTTCTTTTGTCCCTGATAGACGGCATCCCACTGATGCAAATTAAAAAAGAGGGCATACTCCTCAGCGTGGCAGGCGGCCCCAGACTCAACGATGGGAAGTGGCACACAGTAGGTGTCCGGCGCAGTTTAATTTATTGTAAATTGATCAACATTATCTTGAAGTAACACTACTCGTATAAGATCTCTGGGTCTGAATTTATCATTCTCCTGGTGCCACTAAGCTGGTGTTGAGCAACCAAGGGAAGTTTGTGACTCTCGACGTGGATGGCTCCAGTGGACTGGTTGTGGGCACGCAGTCCAAACAGACAGAGGAGTTAAATTTAGCTAAACTCCGACTGGCTCTTGGCGGGATAATGATTGACAAGGAAAAACTGATTGTTCAGGTAAAGTGCTTTTTCGCCATGTTCATTACATTCCATTAGTTGTTTTGTGATGATTTGATACAATGATCCTCAATGCAGTGCATCTATAGTACATACATACTGCTTCTAGTATCCCCATAGAATGAACACAGACTTGAAAAGAGCAATATTAATAATTAAGCAGTGATACAAGAGAATATATTGTTCATTTTTCTGAAATGTTACAAGCCTACTCCTTTCTTAAAAAACATGCCTGGTGTACAAATGCTAGCAAGTAACTCTTTGGTTCCTGCAATTCATTCGGATTCAGTGAGACTTTTGTCAGTATCTCTGCTTCTTCTTATTTTTGGATATCTCCCTGCGTTACTGTCGAATGTCAGCCCTAGATTATGGGTCTAAAAAACCAGCTCTTGGATGTTCATTCTGAAGGACTGACACCCCAAAAAGTAATTTTCTGTTGACCTTGTGCTGGAAATACCTCTCCTACATGATTTTGTATCAACATTTGGTAAATTATCTGGATAATAAGACAAATATACTACCACAAAATGGGCCTATACCTTATAGATTGTTTTGTTTAATAGCAGTAAGGTGTAACCTTACCGTAAGGGGGTTTTGGTGTGTGTTTTTTTTATTTATTTAAACAGCCTAAAAGGACTCTGACAATCTATATATTTCTGTCTCTTTTATTGCCAATCTGTCTTTGTGTTACCCTACATGTCCATGTTTTATTGTTTCTATTTCATTTTATAAATATAATCATGTTCCTTGCACATGGGTACAAGAGAATAATACTATTTTATTCTCCTTTGCACAATTGAGCCGAGGAATGACCATAACATTTCTGAACCATCTACAGGTGCCAGCTCCTCCCCTCACTGTTTGTCCTGCAGTTCATTTGTCTAAATGGATTGTTGAATTCTTTGCTGTAGGTCGAGCCACAGATGGATGGCTGTGTGCGGGAAGGGAGCTGGCTAAACCTCAGCATGCCCTGGGAGACAGAGGTGGAGGAGCTCTGGCCCTGCTATCAAAACATCCAGCCTGGCAGCTACTTCCCTGGCAAGGGATTTGCCATTTTCAACACCTCAGGTGGGAACATTGTGCTCATTTGTACAAGAGATGGGCAAGTGCTAACACTTTAATAACAAGCTTTCCAACTGGCCTGGATAATGCATTCTTGCATGACAAGGCACCTGAGGTATTAATAATACATCCTTTTATTTCTAATTTGATTTAATCAGATTTAACACGTTAATGGACATGCTTTTTACTGGATGGTTAACAGGTCACTCCAACACGAATTCTATTAATTATGTGAATTATTCTTTTGTCCTTTTGTAGTTTTCCCCATTGACACAGAGAATGGGGTCAAGATTGAATTGGGGGGAGATTTCAGTCAGATGGATGGGACCATTTTCAGCATCAAGGCTCCTGGGCAAGAGCTGATGGTCGCTTTAGTGGCCAATAATAAAACAAAGGTTTGCATATAAATTAGACATGAGTCAAAGTGAATTCACAAATAATTCCTAGCTTCTGTTTTAAAACTGCTCATGGCACTGTAAGTGTGGCTTCGTGTAGACTGGAGACCACTATGAATCCATCCACAGAGTGTTGCAAAGTTATTTCTTCTGTCTCTCTCTTGAATTTGCAGGAGGTCACACTCACTTTTGGTGAAGAAAAGACCAGCCTGAAAAACACTTTCAAGAGTCTGGTGATAACCTTTCAGACAGAGTTACTACAAGTGTTTCAAGACGAACACAAGACCACTTCATTATTTGTCACTGCAATGACAAACCCAGGTTTTTGGACAGCATTGAGAGAGGGCCGTCTAGCCATTGGAGGTCTCCTAGGTGAGATTAAAAAAAAAGTGGGGTCCAGCATTCTACCAACTTGTCTTTACAGTCTTGAATGATAGCTACAGGCTTTTTATCTTCAAATTTAAGGTCTATAATAATGTCCGGAAAGAGGGATTTGATTGCAGACAGAATTCACAGATAAACCACACAATAAAAAAATTTATAACAAAGTAAATAACATGGAAAACATAAGAAAACAACCAGTTGCATTAATATAATAATAATATCCATGCAGAAAATCCATTGATTCAGAAAGAGAGGGAGTTCAGAGGCATGCAATCCAAGGTCATTTGTGCTTTCTTCTTCCTCTCGTTCACACTTTAGGTGAAGGTGAGGACATCGTTGACTCCCAGTTCTTGACAGGCTGCCTGAAGAAAATCAAGGTCCAAGGGAGGGATTTGAATCTGGATTTAGCTGTCAAACACATGTCAATCTACTCTCACAGTTGCCCTGCATAGAAAGTATGCAAGTACAGTATGTGGAATAGATGTTTGCATTGGATGCCTTTGGATCCGAATGACATTAGAAATACGGCGTTTGTAAAGTGCAAATTATCTACAACATTAATGTTGTTACAGAGCATAACAACATCCTGATAACTGCTAAAGTTTCTAATCAGGCTGTGAATACTCATTCTGTGGTGGAATGTGATATTTGTATCAATTAAGCTCTAAAATGTGGGGAATGTACTATTAAATATCTATTAAATAACTCTGTTTTTTTTAACAGAGGGAACAGATTAATCTGTGAGATGTGAGTCATTTTCTGACCTTGGTACCTGCAGCAGAATGTTTCTGAATAAAATATAATTCTCTTTAGCATGGCGCTCCTTCGATGTGGATTCTATTGCTGCATTTAAGACAAATAAAGGTTAATGGTGCTTTGAGGAGATTCAGATACTGTGATTAAACACCAATGAGAAATGCTGGCCAGGGAAAGATTTAAGACATGGATTTTGCCCCCTCTAGTGGATCTTTAGAACCAATGTTAGATGCACCATCCACATAATGTACGATGCGATCTGACCAATAAAAATAGCATGTTGATTAATGTCAGATCAAAGTTGCTGCTTATCATATGAGAAAAAAAATATATTTTTAAGGAGCAGGAAAGTCACAGTGTGAGAAAGTCTTACCTCCTTCTTTTCAATATGTAAGCTGAAAAATAAATATTATAAGCTTAAATATATTGCATGTAGCCCATACAAGAAAGCAGAAAAAAGAATGAACACTCATTAAATAGCTCAATATCACAATCATATAAAAAAATACATGTGACTGTTTTTTTCTGATATTTTCAGGGTTTTACATATTAGTAAGATTCTGGGGGATGTTTTCGGATAGTTTCTTGTGGATGAGAAGTTCCTGAGGATACTCTCGCTTGGTTTTTAATGTATTGAAAGTTATGGTAGGCTGGAGAGATATTACCCTAATTTTTTCACTTCCGTATTGTCCAAAATTTAAGCAGAAGCATTTATGGCATCATCTGAATAATAAATTGCAATTATTCATAGTTGTTAAACAAAACAAAATGAGAAATAAATGTCGTGGAATGACTTTAGGGAGCTGTTCCCACCAGACATCCTGAGAATATGGCTGAACTGAAGCAGTTCTGTGGGAAGAAAGGTCCATATTCCTCCTGAATGTTGTGCAGGTCTGATCCACAGCTACAGAAAGGATTTTGTTTGAGGCTATTGCTGCCAAAGGAGGTTCGACCAGTTACCGGCTCTATGAATGTTTAATGGGTATGTTCAATAAAGACATGAAAGATTATAATTGTTTGTGTTTCATCATCTTAAGCACATTGTGTTTGTCTATACTTACTGACTTAGATGAAGATCAGATCACATTCTATGACAAATGAATGCAGAAAACCAGGTCATTCCAAAAGGGTCACATACTTTTTCTGGCCACTGTATATGAACTAATTACCATAAATCAGCTTTAACAGACATCACATTCAGTTGGTGCAATATTATATCCTTAAACTAGGACCAAAAATTTAATAAAAACAGATTTAACCAAGAAATAGCCCTAAAATAAAATAAGAAGACTTCAATTTTTATGTAGTGTAAGTATTTGAATTTAAAGTTCAAATTATATTCAAAATCATTCCATAATTTATAAAAAATATATAAGGTAATGCTAAAAGGGTGTGGTGAGGTTCAATCGTTTCGATAGCAGAAATCTACCGGATGCCATAACGTTACTGTCGCAAACCCCGAGTGTCGTAAACACTGGCCGCCCACTGAAGATGGCGGCGGAGCTGCATCCGCGGAGCGGAAAGCTGATCGGCCTGTCCAACTCGAACCGAACCGCCCGGCGCAACCAGCCAGTCCAGGAGTTCAACCATGGACTGGTGCTTAGCAAGGAGCCGCTGAGGGACCGGGATGTCTTCACCGTCCGCATTGACAAGAAGGTAAACAACAACAGGCCGCCGCCGCTGCTCCCTCCTGAGCGGGGCGAGAGCAGCGGGAATGCGGGAGCAGCGCTGGTGGGACGGGCCGGGGTTCTGTCACTGTCCGCAGTGAGGAGCCCCTGCTGCTCAGGGCGGTTCACACGGCTTGACAGCGACAGCGGCTGTCAGGATTATTCAGGGGCGAATTGCACACACTGTCAGAGATCTATCAGGGACAGAGAGGCTTAATAGAGACATTTTTATGTGTAGAAATGTTGAACGGATCGCCGAGCTAACGACACCCTGCCTGTGGTGCCTCGGCACAAACAGTTAGCCATGCTAATGAGCCGCTAGCTGTAGCAGGCGGTTTGGTCCCAGGCTAGCCGGGGCTAGCCTTTCTGGAAGTTGCTATGGGGTCTCTGTTGTGTGTTGACAAGGAATTGGTGTGGTGCCACAGGGGTTCAGTCAAGCCGGCTAATGTGGCTCTGTCTCGTGTTCTTTTGTAGGAGTGACAGTCGTCGGTGCCTGTCAGCCTCTCTGCCAGTCTGCCCCAGTGGCTAATACTGCAGTGCTCACACCAGACCGGGAAGTCCTAGTGACTTAAAGGCTATGTGTGAACCTAAAGAGCCACTAATGCGTACAATTAGCAACTGCTTTCTGTTTCCAGTGTCAGTAATAATATCCAGAGTTGCATGTTAAAGGACTGAGCGTGTCTCCTTAATATTTACAAACATCTTGATCCGAGCACAAAGCACATTCAGACATTACCAGCTCCGATCAAGCAATGCAATGCATGAGAAGCTTGAGCACTAAAAGGAATAACTCATTTATTACAGGTATGTAAACATGCATTCTTCATCGCTGGGAAAACGGACTATCACTGTATTTTTTAATCACTTTTTATTTGTAACAATTTAAAGATATTTTGCAATTGAAAACAAGACTAAGCAGTGTATCAATTTCTTAAATCGACTGTCCATATTGTTATTAGATTTATCCAGATATGACCGACTACTCTTTGTTTGCAATGACGGCGATCCATTTTTTCCCATTTTCTGGGAGTGTTTCCCTCAGGAAAACATTGTTGTATATCCGTTACTACAGTATGTAATCTCCTTTTTAAAGTTCAAAAGGTTTCACACCAGTTTTTAGTTATAACTTTTTTGAGATACGTGTCACTTATTCATACTACTTCTGTTGTTATCAAACCAAGATACAGTACTTGTGGTCCGCAAAGATCCCATTATTACCTAAAATGTCTCTTAAGGTTGACATGTATTCTCCTATTAGCAGTCGTGTCCTGTCAAATTCCCTTCATTTCCTTCAGTAGAACATGTGGAATTCATATTGCTTTAACATTAGTGGTTAACTATGGTTTGTGCTATGTGCTCTTGTCTCTCCATATCATGTCTGATTGATTGTTTGGCTGTTTTCATTGTAGAATAGCTTGTCTCTTGTAATGGCCTCTGCTTCTGCAGTCTGCCAATGTACTGGGTTTGTCAACAACATGGCACCTCTGGAACCTGTGCCAATGCCAACTGGGCCACACTCACACACACACACACACATTCTCTCTAAATGACAGTGTGTTCAGCCAAGACCATTGGCCATGGATAGGTTATTCTGTACCATGCAGAGCTGAGCTGCGTGAGTGCCCGTAAAGCAAAACGTCGAGGTTAATAGCACCTAATGTATATAAATGGTTATTCCATCCTTCATGGTGTTCTCAGTCTGACAAGGCCTCCCATAAACAGCCTCGTATTCTGTCATGACATGCGTTGCCTGTCTGAAAATCAATAGTTTTCTCATCCCAGAGCACACAGATTGGCATCACTGCCCATCCTGTCCACTGACATCCAATAAGCTAAAGTGGAAGTTGGAAATTAATGCAAGAGAGCAAATGAAGTGATTTACTGGACAGTTTACCCAGAGTAGGATGCTATCAATGGTTTGGAGTTTGTATTTAAGACTGGAAAAAGTAACTTTGCGGTAGGTGGTTTACAAAGTGATCCAAAGGAATGATCTAGCCTGGCAAGAAAAAACATGCTATAGCTTGTATTATGTGTATTAATCGCAATATTTAGACTTTAAGCTGGAGATGTCCTCTAACCCGAATCAGTCACAGCCAGTCAGAGCTGAAACGGTTGATAAATAATCAACTATTTTTTTAGGTTTTGGAATGTTGGTTGGATGATACAAGCTATGTTAAGATGTCATCTTGGGATCTTAGAAATTGTGATGAACAATTTTCTGAAATTTTATGGACCAAACATTAATTGATGAGTGGTGCGGACCAAACAAGTAATTGACAAATTAATCAGTAATGAAAATTACACTTATATGGCCAACATTAGCCTTAAAATGCAACTTCAGTGCCATATTTTTATGTTATTATTTTTATTGGCAATATTACCTCTACTGTTAAAATGGCAATTTCATTTTCAAAGAATATGTTAGAGTAATGCAGCTGTCAAAGTGAAGGTATCAGTTAATTAAGTGTTCTGAAGCCTAACTTTTTTGTCACATTTGACTTACAAATATCCGTATTTAAAAATAAACAAAAAAGGAATGCGTCCCAGTTAAAATGAATTTAATGTGCCACTTTCTTCGTCCAAATTTTGTCAATAGTTTGACTCTTAACATGTTAATTTATTTCCAAAATATTGCTTTTTATTGTGAGAATTTTGTTCCTCTCTCCACTGTTCAGAGTTCAGTTGTAAGATTTTGTCTCTGTGTGTGGATGGTCTGAGAGATGACACTTTTTCTACTCTGTATAGTCTTAGCAATGCTTCTCGGGCACTGCTCTTGAATTTAAATCCAATGCAATTTTTCATTTCATAAAAAGCTGCTCAGTGTTCCTACTTGGCATGTATGGGTGCATCTTGTAGTCATCGGGCTTTTGAACAGAGAAAGACTGAGAGGCAGACACCCACAGGCTGCTGTTACATAAGTGAGTGAGCGAGGGCAGGAGATGTCTGTCTCCTCCACACGGCGACCCGGTCAGGCTGAGTTACTGCTAAATCTGTTAACCCAGATACTCGGGCTGTCGTAGCACACTGCCTTACATAGCTCCTGCCACAGAGCTGGGGAGGACACCAGGGGAACAGATGAGGGGGAGGAGGCAGACAGGACAAAATTTTCAAAATAATATTAATCTTAAAGGAAATTTTGTTTTGCTTTCTCTCTGGCACAGAGGTGAGCTGCAGAAAAACATCCCAGGAGCTGGTAGGGCTTCAATGTTATGCTCAAGGTCACTTCATCGGGGTGGATTTCTGCCAACGTACACTAGAGTCCTGTGTAGTGGCTGGGGAAAAAAGAAAAGAAGAGTGGTTGAATATTGATCTTACATCTTAGATTACTTTTGACTAAATTCTTGTTTGCTTGAGACACAAACTGCGTAGCTTTTTGTTGGATGTTTTTCTCCAAGGGGCAGCAGGTGGAGTGCAGCGAGCCAGGAGATCACTCCTCCTAGATGAGATGACGTGCGTCCATGCCTCTGTGTCAGCAAGCATCTGCTGGGTTCTAAATCTCTACCGGCTGCACTGAGTCTGTGTTATAGCTGACATTGCAGTCTGTCATCCACATTGTGGAGGCATAACAAATGTGGAAAACATCGAATTTACCCCCTGGAGATCAATAAAATATTGCATTATTGCAACCTTATGTTGAATTTTGAGTTTCTGGGAGGAAATGGATATATTACGCTTATTGTTATGTGATATGAGTCCAATGTCATGCAAAGACACAAGGAGTTTGGCAGTGAAACATTTGTGTGATAGATAAAAATGTAATATTTTTGGTGTTTTCATTTCTTGAATTTGCAGTGGAAGGCAAGATCATGAAGTGAGGCTTGCTTGCTTAAATATTGTTTGCTCTGTTTGTATATGTTTAAGGATTGCAGCTGGTAGTTCACATTCCTGATATTGTTTCTGTCATCATACAGGGAAAATAACAAAACTGGAGAAAGGATGGTTGGCTAAGATCCTTTCTCCAGATGTCAGTCACTAACCACCTAAGAAGCGTCCAGTCATTTAGGAAACCTGTCATCTGACAATTCACAAAGCCGAGGACTTAAAATTCCCTCAACTTAGATTAGTAACGCAACGATCCCCAGATTTTCTAGGTATCAAATGTAAACATGTGTATTACCAACATGTTTTGTCCATTCCTAAAATTGCATTTTGTGGTGGAGGCGCCTCCAGAAATTATAATTTTTTTAATGAAATAAAATATTTGGCTTATCAAGCTTCAGAGAAAATGCGCAGTAGTGCAGGAATGGCCACGTATTTAATGATCTGTCACCAGCTCTACTAACCTTAACAAAGGAAAAAAAGAGAGTATGTGCACACCAGGTGAAAGCTTACAAAACTAAACTGAAAGGTGGAGGACAGCGTTTTCAACGCTATTGGTCATCGCTAGGCAAATGGCCAACTCCACAAAGGATAAGGTAAATATAGGCACAAAACGGATTACATTCTTCTGATGTCATGGTCATCTAATCGAACAAAAAAAATATACACCACTTTTTAAATGACCCCAAGAATCGTATTGCAAGTCTTACACATTTATTTATTTATTTATTTTTGTTTAATCAGTTGACCATGATGTCAGCAGGATGGCATAATCTCCTTTTTTTTTTCTTTTTTTCTTTGATCTGGTATCCTGCACCAGGTCTAAATATAGGCCTGGATGTGCACACAACTACCTCTCTGCATCAGTATGCTTTCAACATCCCATTTTGGACACTGGATGGTGATACAACTGTAGTGTACGATGGAGCAGCAAGGAGAGTGCTGGTAATTAGAAGTAAATTTGTTTCAACCTGGGTTAATTTTTTTTCAAACAGCATTTCTTGCAAACTGCTAAAAATTCAATAATTTTTACTGCAGTTGTTGACACATGGCTGAGATTTCATTCATGTGTTACAGTGTGTCCACACTGTCCTGCTTTATTTTCAAAGCAGCCTCCCAGAGCTACGTTCCTCACTGACAGAATGACTAAAAATAAGAAGACGGATCAAACAATAAGGCACACTTCGCTTTCCATAAATATCTACCTGCAGTTTTTAGTACACGCCTTGCTCTTTTAACAGTAGTTCCCACATCACCGCTCAGATGCTTCCATATCAAGTCTTTGTATGAAATGAGTAACGGCTGCTGACAACTGTTTTGTTACTTCTTTCTCCTTCTGAATCTGTTGTTAACATCAGGCTCTTCTAACATTGGAAGGCCATGCTATGTCAGTATTTTTGACGTACTACAAACTTAATGGTTAAAATTTGTCAAAAATATAACAAAATAGTTAATCCTGTAAATACTAATTGAAGCTCTCCTCTATTACACTTCAGGTGAACTCGTGGAGCGGTTCGATTGAGATTGGCGTGACGGCACTGGACCCCGCCGCGCTGGACTTCCCCAGCAGCGCCACAGGCCTTAAGGGCGGCTCCTGGATCGTGTCGGGCTGCTCGGTGCTGCGTGATGGCCGCTCGGTCCTGGAGGAGTACGGCCGCGACCTTGACCAGCTCGCTGAGGGCGACCGCGTGGGCATTCAGCGCAGCTCCCGCGGGGAGCTCCACCTCTGGGTTAATGGGCAGGACTGCGGTGCGGCCGCCAGTGGCTTGCCGCCTAAGCTCTGGGCAGTGGTGGACCTGTACGGCAAGTGCACTCAAGTGACGGTGGTGAGCTGTGAGCCACCACCGCCCTCTGCAGAGAGGGAGAGAGAGACAATAGAGCAGGACGGGGAGGAGGAGGATGAGGAGGACGAGGAGGAAGAGGAGGAAGAGGTGGTGGTATGCGGGGGTCGGGAGGATGCAGGGAGCACGGCCCTGATGAATGTGGCAGCAATGAATGGAATGATGAATGGAGATGAAGGTAGCTATCATTTTATGTGCTTTTGTTTTTTCATTTTTTTCTGCCACTCAGTATGTTTGGATGTTTTCATCTGTTGTGTCCCTTTCACTGCTTTCCTGTCAGTGCCTGAGCTTAGCTGCAGTCACAACAGACCAGACAAGTTCCCCAACAACCTGGACCCAGACACGGGTAAGAAAGTGCTCCTCAGATCAGTTGATGGACATTTTTGCATTTGCATTTTTGGACATTTTTTGGAACAGCACTGACAACCATTCTCATCTTCCTTTCTGTCCTCAGTTCTAACGGAGCACCAGCTCTTCGACGTGTTCAACAACGCAATAGTATCTTTTTATCGCTCTGAGGATGAGGGCGGAGGGGAAGATGGTGGAGGTGGAGGAGCAGGAGGAGGCAGCGGTGGAGGAGAAGGAGGAGGAAATGCAGGCACTGACTCCTCGTCCAGAAATGAGAGAGGGAGCAGCAGCGGAGGAGGTGTAGTGAACAGTGACAATGGAACGGGGACAACGGGAGGAGGAGGAGCAGCAACTGGTGGTGGTGGTGGAGAGGGTGGAAATATAAATAACAGTCCAGCTAGTAATGGAGGGGTGGGGCCAGCAGCTCTGACAGGAGGGATGACCACCAATGACGCGCTGCTGTTCCACGAGAAATGTGGCATACTGATCAAACTGAGCAACAACAACAAGACGGCGGAGCGGAGGAGGCCACTTGACGAGTTCAACAACGGCGTGGTGATGACCAACCGGCCGCTCCGACACAACGAGATGTTCGAGGTGATAAATATCGCACAAGTCAATGCTGGGATGTTTTTTTTGTTATACATGAATAATGTAGTGAAATATAATGAGTTACTACTGACGTATTGGCAATTATCAGTCTGCAAGTCAGTTAGAATGGATGATATTTACTAACTAAATATCAAAATATTTCTGACTAAATGCCTTGATATTGATAATTTGACAATATATTTGAGGGGACTCAAAAATATAGATGCAATATATATAATTCAAGCCATTTTTTTGGTTATTTGATTAATCTTTCAGTCTGTGGGATGTCAGAAAATAGGCACAATTTCCCAGAGCTCAAGGTAATATCTTATTATAATATCATATACTGGAGTGTTAGAAATTCTGGGCTTGAGGCTGCACAGGGAAAACCACTTTATTTTGGTTGGACTAAAATAGAACTGAAAATGAATAATTAAAAATTATCCATAGCTGAAGAGATTAAATTTGTTTATGTTGTTGTTTTTTTTTTTTTTTTTTTTTAGATCCGTATTGATAAGTTGGTGGACAAGTGGTCAGGCTCAATAGAGATTGGTGTGACCACACACAACCCCAACAACCTGGACTATCCTGCAACTATGACCAATCTGCGCTCAGGTAAGACACACAACTGTATTAAACAATACATAAAATGCTTAATGAAGATCACTGGGTAATTAATTACACTCTGGCTTTCGTTAACAGGTACAATCATGATGAGTGGCTGTGGGATACTAACCAACGGGAAAGGAACCCGCAGGGAATACTGTGAATTCAGCCTCGATGAACTTCAGGTTTTTTACCACACATGCAGACATACACATGCACATTTCATTCTGCCACCCACCGTGTGAGTATGTCTGTTTTTATAATCTCCATCAACTAACAACACCGTGTTTTAGGAGGGAGATCACATAGGGTTGATGCGCAAAGCCAGCGGAGCGCTCCATTTCTACATCAATGGCATCGACCAAGGTGAGACACATCAAGACCCTTCATGAAGCAAAGAAAGCTCAGTGCCGGGGTTGGATGGAGTGATGTGATTGTGACGGTTATGAATAAGCACTCACCAATATGCTCAGACGTAAAGATGGGGCCTAGTAGAACATCAACATATCTTTTTGTTTCACTTGTTGTAAAATAGCTAGAATTAATGTACAACCTTCCTACTTATAATCAATACTTAAAAACACAAGTTGGACATAAGAAATACTGTAACTGTATGTAATTCTGTTTCCACACCTAACCACTCAATTTTTTCCCAGGTGTTGCAGCAGCCCAGACCCCTGGTGTGGTCTACGGTGTGGTCGACCTCTACGGCATGGCCGTCAAAGTCACCATAGTCCACAACCACAACCACAGTGACCGCCTCAGACGCAACAACGCTATCATGAGGGCTTTATCTCCCGATGTCGGTCGGCCCCGGCCGGTTCTCTCCCTAACTCCAGACACAGAGGGGCCCGACCGCCTGCTCTTCCACCCCAACTGTGGCCAGAAGGCTGCTATCATCAGTGACGGCAGGACGGCGCTGCGGCCACAGTGAGTCCACCTCCTTCCTGCTGGGTCATGATGTTGCGATCTTTGCCCCTGAATTATCTGCAAGCTTTCTTAATCTGTACATGCTTGATTTTAAATTCCAACCTAAAATTATTCAGCTTCCTGTTTCTAGACATTTCATTCATGTTCATTCTCGTTCAGTCCCATGAGAACAATTTGAATTATTCAAGCTTTTTATTATCATTTAAAACTATGGTTAGTGCCACTGTACAGATTTACGTTGGATGGTTGATGATAAAAACATGGGTCAGTGGGGCTTTTTTATTGTGTTTATGGCATCTTCTGTCTTCAAATATGTTGTTGATTTGTTTTACTGATACCACAATGATACTTTCACCTCACTTTCAGAAAGTGAAATGCACTTTCAAGAAAGGCAGCCAAATCCAAATGTTAAATGTTTTAAAACAAAATTACCTCAATGAGAATTTTGCCTAAATAAAATTGGACACAAAAGGAACTATTTGATCAAAGAATATATAAAAAAGATTACAGCACAGTACGGTTTTTAATATTCAGGACTATGGTAGCACATTTCAATTGGTACCAAAAAAGTATTGTCACTGAATTTGTCACCAGTAAATGTGTGAAAAAAGCCACCAAAGTTTGCAGCCAAGAATAAGTATGAATCCTTTACATGCAGTATCTTCAGCGCAAAAGATTGATGTACTCACAAGTTAACAACACAATTCTCACAGTGCGACTGATGACTTCAACCATGGCGTGGTCCTGAGCAGCCGGCCTCTGCGCTCCAATGAGGTGTTCCAGGTCCGCATCGACAAGATGGTGGACAAGTGGGCGGGTTCCATCGAAATCGGTGTCACAACGCACAACCCCGCATACCTGCAGCTGCCCTCCACCATGACAAACTTGCGCTCAGGTAAAGAAAACAGGAACAAAAGAAAAAAACTCATCTTTTAATCTTTTCAGCATTGGTTTCTACTGAGGTACGTGATGAATGTTGGAAGATTTAGAGTTGTATAATAAATCATAATAAAGTAATACATTTCCCTGTGAGTCACCAGAGAGAATGTGTGAGAGACCTTTCAAACAGAGACGTCACAAACAAAAAAACAAAAATTTGCTGTGTTATGTTTTCCAGGGACATGGATGATGACAGGGAACGGTGTGATGCACAATGGAACAACGATACTGGATGAGTACGGACACAACTTGGACCGGCTCAAGGTGACTGATATTTATTTTTTATTACTCGGCTGTCCGTCACTCCCTGCCTATTTACCCATCACCCTGAGCCTTTCATTTGCAGTCACGTTTTATTCACTCTTTCTTATGGTTTCTTTTTCCCTCCCACAGGCAGGTGACACAGTAGGAGTGGTGAGGAAAGAGGATGGCAGCCTCCACTTCTTTGTGAATGGTGTGGCTCAGGGCCCAGCGGCCTGGAACGTTCCTCCCAGCGTCTATGCTGTGGTCGACCTCTATGGACAGGCTGCTCAGGCCACCATCATGGACGACATGGGTGAGAGCGGGAGGCCGAGAAACAGTTAGGATGCTAAAATAACTGAGATTCTAAGTTACGCATCTAACTACTTCCCCTCTCTGCCTTTCTTAGTGGACCTCCCCCCGCTCCCAGAGGACAGCTCAGAGGGCCCCACGGCCATGTCCCCCGGGAGCCCCTGCTCAGTAGCCGGGGCCACCACGACCAGCGACCTGCGTTTCCACCACCTACACGGCACCAATGCTGTCATCACCAACGGGGGGCGCACCACCCTGCGCCAGAACTGCCGCAGCGAGTTCAACGACGCTATTGTCATTTCCAACAGGTGATGAAAGGAATGACAAAATAACTTTTGGTGATTCATATCCATCCATAAAACATTACAACTGGTACATTACCCGTGGCTGGAGACTCTTCCCAGACTCTGCTACTGAGAAAATTTGCTTGTTGAGTCCCACCTGTACTGGTTGGTGTTGCTAATGCTCTGGCACATTGGAAGCAACAGATTTCACATCATGATTATATTTCCATATATCAAAATCAATAGTGTAAATGCAGAGATATCACTTTTTAACTGCTGGTGCAATTTTCAACAGGCTTCCACATCAATTCTGCCATCTGTGCTGTAGTTTTAAGCTCAGCCACCTGCAGAAAGTGTGCTAATTAAATCTAATTTGTGACACAGATTGACAACAACCCAGCAGAGTATTTCAAGGTTTTAAGTCATAAAATGTGTGTTTTGAGACATTTACCAGCGTTAAAATGAGTAATTATGATACACACAAGGTATGTTTTTGTTAAAATGATCCACAAGCAGTCATTGTTATCAGTGATGTGGTCAGGACGTCACCAGATACAAACAGGTAATGAAAGGTGAGTAAACCAAATGGTCAAGAGGGCACTTCATCTTGTGTGGAGAAGGTTGGGAATCAGTACTGAAATGCGGTACATAACAGTACATGAGAAACATCTCGGAAACTTTTTCCCATGAGGTTGCAGGAAAGACTAAAGAGCATTCAGCTGCCCCAGGATTTTAACTTGGTTCGTCCATGTTGTAGGTGCCTTCGAGATGGAGAGCTGTTTGAAATTGTTATTCAGAAGATGGTGGACCGCTGGTCGGGTTCAATAGAAGCAGGTGTGGTGTTTCTGTGTGTTTTTATTTCTCTATCTATTCTATGTGACCTAACATTTATTTTTATAACAGCATTTTAGAGGTTACAAATGTATGTATTTCCTGTGTAATCACTGGTGTTGTACTCCTCCCCTCTCTGTGTGTCCAGGAGTGACAGCCATCAGACCAGAGGAGCTCGAGTTTCCAAACACTATGACTGATATCGACTATGACACTTGGATGCTCAGGTAGTGATGCACTCTGTGAAAATGAAGATTCAAAAGACTTATTACCCTGTTTATGTATTTTCTGCTGTTTATTAGGTTCTTAAAACATGCAATTAGCTGTTACTTTGATGTTCTCAGTTTTAGTAGCTGTAGTTGGTTTATTTACGTTTTAAACCTTTTTCACCTGGAACCCTTAAAACAAGGAATTACAGACGTGAACTTTTCTTTTTTAGATTATTTTTCTGTAATTATTGGATGTCACGTTGAGCTGCCAGAAAAAGGAATTTATTAGAAAACCTAAAAACACAATAAGGTTGTGGAACTTAGACTTCTTATATTTTTAGCTGTTGTCTATTGTTTTTCCTTGCATTAACAGACCTGTATCAATTTCAGAGCATTAACAGATTCAAGTTTTTTTGAATTATGGTTGTGAGGCAACACATTGTTTGCATTTGGATTACGGATTGCACTTCTAAAACCTCAGCAGAGTTCAGATCCTCCATTCAGAATCTTTTTTTTTTTTCTTTTCCCCCCTCCTTTTTTCACAGTGGAACAGCCATAATGCAGGATGGCAACACGATGCGCAACAACTACGGTTGTGACCTGGACTCCCTAACCACGGGCTCACGGATTGGCATGATGCGCTCAGCCAGCGGTGACCTCCACTACTACATCAACGGCGTGGACCAGGGTGTCGCCTGCTCCGGTTTACCTCCAGGTAAAGAATAGTCAATAAAAATCAGAAATGTGAAACTAGGACTTGGCTGCAAACACATTAGTTTAGCACTAACTTGAGTTGGGAGTGTATGATACCAATACTTTTATTTGATCATCTAATACTTCATCCATATCCCGCTCTCGCTCTCTCTCTCGCCCCCCCCCAGAGGTGTATGCAGTGATCGACCTGTATGGTCAGTGTGTTCAGGTGTCCATCACCAGCTCCTCGGGCCCGCTGGACAACAGCCTCTGTACCAGCAATATCACTGAGAAGAGCTTCCCCATTCACTCACCAGGTACTCAACGGGGTCCTTACAGAGGTCTGGAAAGCCCTGGAATAGCATGGAAAAATAAAGTCTGATTCTTTCCAGATCTTTAAGTATTGATATTGTATAAAAAGTCTGTAAAAGGTTTGGTAAAATAACTATTTTGTATAGTTTCAGCCAACTTAAGATTTGTGCTTACATGTTAACATACAGTGTTATGGGATTCTGAAAATGATTAACACATTGGTGTAGCATTAAACCTGTTTTTGCATGTATATGTTTAAAAATCAATGTTTAGGAAATAAACAAAATGGTAGAAGAAAGAGAGTAAAGACATAAAAAGTCACATATCACTTGTCCTCAAAGCCTCATGTCCATCTTTCTTTTTGTTTTGTGTGCGTGTGCATGTGCGCATGTGTGTGTGTGTGTATGTGTGTGTGTGTAGTAGCAGGCGTTGCTCATAGGCTCCACAGTAAACACGGTAAAAACGTGGTGCTTCTCGGAGAAGGCTGCCAGGCCGTCAGAGTTGGAGGTTACGCTCACGGAATTGTGTTCAGTGTGAAGGAACTCAAAGCGGACGAGTTGTTTGAGGTAAGAGACGCTTTTTTACGATAAAATGCTCGGAAACTGAACCTATTAACCAACTTGTTTTTTTTTTTTTTTTTAAATAATATGCTACATTTACCTCTTAAATACTGGTATCTGCATATATTAGAAATACATTTACTTTGATAAAAATGACTTTATAAATGTTTTTCTTTACTAACTAGTACTTATTTTCTTCCCCTTTGATTCCCTTCTCTTTCTACTTCTGTCTCTGCAGGTGAGGATTGATGAAGTGGATGAGCAGTGGTGCGGTTCGCTGCACATCGGTCTGACCACACTGGCACCTCCGGAGCTGCCGTCCTGCCCGCTGTCAGGTCTCTCCCCCTCCCTCCCGCAGCTTCGCACCAAGGTCACCTGGCTGCTCTGCGGCTCTGAGGTCCGTCGCAACGGCGTGCTGCAGCGCCAGAACTACGGCTGTTCACTGGACCGGCTGACGGTAAGCCGCACCCACTGCTCTCTCCCAGCTGTGACCTGAGCTTTAAAAACAGATAAAAGCCACATCACTCCAATCCTTACCTCATTTTTTATAGACTAATATTCTGTGATTAGCAGTTGTTGCATGAAATAGACTATTCCCATTTTAATTAAAACCTAATCCATTTTATGAGATAGACAAGACAAATGATTTTTCATCAAACGAACAATACTGACTGATAAACTCTTGAAAATCACGGTATTGCTTGAGGATTCTTATCTGCAATTAATTTTTATCTAGAGTCTATTTTTAAGTACATTTACAGTGTATTTTTTAAACAATCACCAGCGGTTTATATCAGCACATCACTACACTTTGTACAGTCTCTGTATAAAATAGGTGTTGTGCTCTTCTAGAAGACAAAAAACTTTGTACAATTTGGACAAACTAAGCTGTGCACATGAATATTTTGTCTCTCCTCTACCTAAACACTGTACACATTACCTGAAACAGTAGACGTTAAGACTACATGTGTGTTTCCAGGTTGGGAACCGTGTGGGTGTGAAGAGGTGCAGTGATGACACCATGCACGTCTTCATTGACGGAGAAGACATGGGACCTGCTTCTACTGCCGTGGCCAAGGTACACTCTCTCTCTCACATGCGCAAGCACACACATCTACAGTGTACACGTCTACAACCCAGTAAAAGCTACTTGGCTCCAAACTGCCGTTCAGCACCTTGCTCTTGCTTCTTGCAGAATGTGTATGCAGTCCTGGACCTTTATGGGCGGATAACAGCTGTGTCCATTGTCAGCTCCTCGTTGATGGAGGACATGGAGAGCGTGAAGGCGCCCTCGCTCTCCTCAGACAGCTGCAGTGAAGGAGAGGAGGACAGCACTCCTGTCAGGGAGGTAGGAGCCCAAAGAGAGTCTGTCTGTCAGCAAGATATCCAAAAGTTACAGACCGATGTGGCAGACATTCGGACAGTTTGGCCCAAGAATTGGTTGATCAGATTTTAGTGTCGATCCAGATCGAACACCTTTGATCAGCTCTTCATCTCACCTCTTGCTGCCTCCAGGTTGAGGCTGAGCCGTGTGCGCTGGTCCCCACCGTCATGGCGTTCCTGGAAAACCACGGCAAAAACATCCAGCTGTCCAACCAGAACCTGACAGCGGCCAGAGTGTCGAGCTACAACCAGGGCCTGCTGGTCACCGCCCAGCCGCTGGCTCGCCAGCAGCTGTTCCAGGTACTGCATAGTTTGGTGTCTGTAGGGTTGAGTTCCTTTATTTTTGAGAACTGACTTTGGAATAAAAGGCACTTAGTCTGGTGTGGTTTACAGATGTAATACTACATACTAAATAAAGCTGTAAAAGGACAAATATACAGTATCTTGTTGTGATTAAAGATTTTCATAATGGAGACTGAAGTGGTCTCAGTTAAATAGGTGACAGATTCAAGATCAATAACAAATATATCAATATTTTTTTTTTTTTATACATCAGTGCATAGGTTTTCTCCCGTTGGCTTACGTCTGATGTTTGTATGACAATTTAAAGATACTTTTTAACAAGGAAATAAACTAATTAGCATAATAAAAATAGATGATAATAATAATAATAATAATAAGTGTGCTTTCTTTTTATTTTCTTGGTAGAAGTGGTGATATTTTAGGCTGCAACTGTTCCAGATTGTCAACGGCCTCTTTTTGGTTGCCAGTTTCAGATCGACCGTCTGAATCCGTCATGGACGTCGTCGCTGTCGTTAGGGGTGATAGGTCACTCCCCTGACCGGCTCAACTTCCCTTCCACAGCGTGCTGTCTGAAACGCTCCGCCTGGCTGCTGCAGAGAGACTCTGTCTTCCACAACTCGCTGAAGGTACGCACACACACTCAAAAAACACTGTCAATGTCTGTTTATTTTCGTCCTACACGAGAAACAAATAATCCGCCTCAACTGTTTGAATGATCTTTTCTTATTTTTCTCTCGTGTCCTCCATTTTTACTTCCTCCACCATCGTCCCCCCAAACACTTCTCCCCTGGCTCATTTTCTCTCTTCGCTCCTCGGATTTTTCTTTTCCTCTTTTCCCTTTCACCGCTCTTTCCTCTCCTGCTCAGATATGTGAGAACTATGGACCTAATCTGGACACTTGTCCAGAGGGGACGGTGTTGGGTCTGCTGGTGGACACCAACAGTTGTCTCCACCTCTATGTCAACGGCATGGACCAGGGTGTGGCGGCGCAGGACATCCCTTCACCCTGCTACCCCTTCATCGACCTCTACGGCCAGTGTGAACAGGTCTGCACACACATGCCGCACCACGCACAAAATAAACAGTCACGTCTGTGCACCTTGTTTCCATTCTGGTATCTTATAGGGAATGTTTACCATATTTTTTGAAAACAGAAATTAAAAACTTAATCTTATTACTCAATTTATCGTTTTCCTATAATGAAATCCTATAATTTTAGAAAACAATTCATATTTTGGGGGCTTTCAAGTATAATACTATGACAGATTTTAGTAAAATGAAATTGGTCATTCATTTATGACAACTTTTGCAGGAGTTTGTGGCTGTAAATGCAAACTTTTGTCTCCTCTAACTTTGTCTGTGATCACTCCGTTGTTTTGTCAGATGATGGCGCAATTATAAAATAATGATTTGATCGGCAGCGCAGCAATTTTAAAAACACTATTTCACACTTGCTTCCCTCGTCAAACAACTGTGAAATCGGCTGCATTGACACACAGCATGGTTGATCACAGAGAGCAGGAGCGGACTAAATGGAGGTTTGGCACTCAGTAGAATAACCAGACTGTATGTTCTGCTTCTGATCAGATGTGGGCTGTGACACAGTGTCGTTATTTACTGACTGAAAATAGGACAGCAAAGAAGAGATGTAGCACCTCTCCTATGGTTTTGGTGTTTCACTGTGGAAGTAGATCTTTATGGAAACAACTTGGAAACACTAGTGTGGATGCACGTTGTGTAACAGCGTTTTAAAAATGTGATGGCTCAGTGTGGATGTAGTGCAAGTCTAGATCACACTTAGACTCATCAAAGTTGGTTTGTAATGGTCTGACGTCAGTTGAAGACCAGTTAAGTGAGGTGTTACATCCCTGTCACCTACAACCCACGATGATATGCTAATGAATGTTTTGTCGTTATGGCAGGTCACTATAGTCACAAACAATGTGCCAGCTGTGGGTGGAGAGAGTGGTGAGACCCGTTGTCAGGGCGACATGGAGAAGGCCGACATGGTTGATGGTAAGATTGCAACAGTTTTCTTTTTTCTTTTCATTGAAAAACTGCTCAATCTTTAAAGTATTGAGTTCTCTATATTTTGACTGACTCTCTGACCGTGTTCTCATATGCAGGAATCAAAGAGAGTGTGTGCTGGACGCCCCCTCCAGAAGTCAACCCCAACAAGACCTGTGAGTACCAGGCACTGTGCTCGCGCTTCAAGGACCTGCTCACGTTGCCAGGTGAGTTGTTTACCGCAGCCTCTCTGCCGTGAGCTCTGTCTCGCAACTAAAATCATAACAATCACGGCCTGTCTTCTCCACCGCCGTTCGTTAAGATGGTTACTTCAACGAAGATGCCAAGTACAACCTGTGCTACTGTGAGTCGTGCCACAAGCTTCGAGGTGACGAGGCGTATTACAAGAGAGGCGAGCCGCCGCGTGACTACGCCCTGCCCTTCGGATGGTGCCGCTTTGCCCTCAGGTGAGAGGACGGTGTCTCATCCAAATATACGACAAAGCAGAGAGGTACATAGGATAGACTGGCTAATCAATCTGCAGTTATGAGGCGTGAAGCTGGTGCAGTATTACCAACAGCTGTAGCTCGGTGCTTTCGTACCGGGGTGAAAGTTTAGAAAATGAGTGAATCCCCTTTTAATCCCTCTGAGTAGGTTTACTTGCCCTGTTTATTCGCTCTGCCTGTGGGTGGATGTGTGTCTATAACTGTATGTGCCCTCGTTGTGCAGGATCAAGCCCCACTGTGAGGTTTCTAATGCACTGAAGAAGTGGCACATTGCGTACCACGGCACAAGTGTAGGAGCCCTGCGACGCACGCTGGACCACAGCCAGCTGCTGCCTGGTAGGAAGATGACTGATTCCTTTTTACAAAGACGCACCCTGTGTAATGGAAATGGTGTTTTTTTTTTTTTTTTCTCATTATGGAGCATTTTCACATTTCTTTTTAACTAGTTCTTTGACATACAATCATTCCACAAACCCAGGAATATTTGATTGACCTTTTGACTCTAGTACGTGTTACTGTTGTTGCTGAAAAATGCGATGCAGCGCATTCTGCTGTTGCACTCAACCATTAGAGAAGAGCATCAAGTGAATGCCTGAAAGTGTACCTGACATGTTGCAGGGACGTCGTCCATCTTCTCAGTGTCTCCGGTGAAGGCAGAGGGGCCTAACGGCTACAGCGAGCCAGAGGAGAACAGCGCCCCCGGCAGGGAGGTTCCCAGAGTGCGGCTCTCCCCCACCATGCGCTACTCCGGTTTGGAGATCTTTGCTCCCAAAGTGCAGTAAGTCCACCTGTTTTTATGTGCAATTTGTACACAGGAATTCCAGAGAAATGCCAAAAAAAGCTCTTCCTTTGCAAGAGGACACTCACTCTAACTCTCCTTGTCCTCATGCAGATTTCGGGACCCCCGCTCTCACCGCTGCCACCAGGCACAGGTGGGATTCCAGGTGTGTGTGCGTCCGGGCTCCTACAAAGTGGGACCCCAGACTCTCGGCCACAGCGAGCCCCTGGACCCTCGCTTCAGCAACTCAGAGATCGAGTGGATCACTAAGGAGCAGGGCGGCACGCTCCTCTATGGACTACTCATCCGGATCGAGTGAAAGGAGCAACGAGGGAGGCATTCGGGTGGAAGTGGGGAGGGTCCGTGTGGCACTCCTTGTACTTTTAATAAACTGACAACCAAATCCAACCCCTGCCTTGAGCAAGAGACTCCTCTGGAATCTAGCAGTTCCTACTGTGGATTGTTGACAATTCAGCATTATTGATTTTTTTTTTTTTTTTTTAATTTGGTTGGTTTTTGGTTGTTTGCTCTCGGAGTCTTTTTAACGGCCGGGGGCTATGGCGGTTTCAAAGAAGAACAGACACTGCCTGCACTTTATGTTTCGGACACTCGTGGGCTATTTTTTTTAACTAACTTCTCATCGACACGACATGCTTGTTCATTTGCGGTGAGGTTTTTTTTTTTTGTTTTGGGTTTTTTTTGCCACATTTTTGTTCTCATTCTTCCCAAAATCTTATTTTCTTCCACCCTCACAAACCGCTATTTTTTTTTTTCAGTTTCTTTTGGCACTTATTTTAAACACTTATCACCTCTGCTCTGGTCAGTGTTTTTATTAGAGGAGGAGCTGTCCCCTGCCAACCTGCATGTTAACAGACTGTCACCTAAAAAGACTGAAATGTGGGTCAAAAAAAAGGAGGAAAAAAAAAAGAAGTAAGAGTGACAATGTTTTCACAAAAATCTTTAAAAAAACAAACAGAAAAAAAAAAAACAGGAAGACACTTGAATCTGAGACTGAACCCAAGGGTCTTGTAATTGTGACTTCTTTGGGAAGGGGGGGGGATTTTAAAACTGGAGGAAGAAAAAAATGTTTACACATGTACCACTGTATGTTGCTGTCCTCTTCATGTCTCCACATTAGAAGTCTGGCTACTTTATTAGTCCTGTTTGCATCTCTTTTAAGGCCCAGCATCACTTCTTACTCCTCTTGTTTAATGGAAAAACAATCACAGACTTAAAACTGTGGAGAAAACTGGAAATCGTGACAGAAAAATTTGACTTCTGAAAAAACCTCCTAAATCTTATGGGAAGCCACAACATAGTGCGGGATATTGAATGGCAAACTATGTTCCAGCTTTACAGCTGTTGTGCTACAAGCTACATGATGAAATATTTAAAAAAAAAAAAAAAAAAAAAAAAAAATGTATATATTTACTTCTATATTTGGTGGGTTGTGATACACCTACTGCTGCTGGCACAAGCGCAAAGATTTAAAGGAACTTTTATACGTTTTGGGAAATAAGCTTATCCGCTTTCTTGCCAAGGGTTAGATAAGATTATACCACTCATGTCTGTACAGTAAATATGAAGCTACAGCCAGCCAGCCCTTTGGGCACTCTCCCGGATGGTTCCCATAGAGAGGTATAGGGAGGCGGCTGCGTGCTGCTTTTTATTGGACATTGTTTGTTACATTTAACAAACAAACCACTAAGTCTCTATCCTTGAAGTCTGTTCTCCCGTTAACCCGAAAAATCTAGTTTGAAAACACTTCTGACAAGATATAAATCTCACCTTTGTGATGCTTGTGGAAGGCGCTGCAGTCGAAAACGGATTGGGTCAAGCCACACAAACGCGAGAGAGTTTTCAAAGTTTTTTTTTACTAATACATGAGAAAGTATTTTGATGAGGACTAAGTGACTGATTTGGCAAATGTGGGTCTGCTAAAACGCCCCCTACTCCGCTCAAGTGCAGCAAGCGGTCGCTTCCCTAAGCTTTTTCTGTGGGAACCGTCTGGGAAAGGTCCCGAGCCGGGCCAGCAACCGGCCCGGATGTAACAACATCCACCTGTTGGCCACTGATTGACACATTTCATCTCGTACGTTTAAATCCCTACATAAGCTTAAGTGTAAAAAGAAAAACCGCCAATTATCTGCCAAATTATTTCATGGACCAGTCGCCAGGCAACCAGTGGAGTCTCCCTGGGTTGCCTGGCAACTGGTAACAGTCCGGGCCAACAAATTGCTCGCCACAGAGCCACCTGTACGGCTGCGAGTTAACGATTCTACACTTGAGCTTTTGCACAGAAAGAAACAACCGAGATATAATGTGTTAACTAGTGAGCTTTAGAAGTTCTGGTAGGTGGGTTTTACCTTTAAACAGAGAGAGGCCAGCGGTCTGTGGCTGGCTGTAGCTTCGTGTTAGCAAACATACAGAGGAGTGGCGTCTTATCTTCAGAAGCGAATAACCGTTATTCCTAAAATGGCGAGCATTTCTTTTAACAGTGGTTAAATGGACTGAAGCCAAAGGGTTGAAAGGGTTTTAGGCATCGCTCCCGCTCTAGCCCTCTCCTCCGTCGTTTACACCCGACCCACTCACACCTCCGCTCCATCCATCCGTCATGCATGACTGTTTACCGGGCAGGACCTCCAGACCCAACAGAGAGGCGACCAGATCAGCGGGACGTCGAGTCGTCTGCACACCACGACCTTTACTGGTGTTTACATGTGAATGTTATCAGTTAGGGCTCTGCTGTTCTATTATGTCGTCTAACATTGATTTACATTTGTCAAAAATGTTTATACAAGGGGTTTTATTTAATCCAAAAACATCCACCTAATGACTGATTGTATTTGAACAGCTTTCCAAAGCGTCTCTTTCTTTTTCACCGTTCTCAGTCCTGTTGCCAATTTGATAAACCTGCTACAGAACATGTAACCCCAACATTTTTTGTTTTGTTTTTCCAAGGCACAGTTTTGAGGAGTTACACTCAAAAATTGTAATTAAAGAAGCTCAGTCACCTTCTAAGAGCAGCTGTGATTTGACTGATGGAAGATCCGCGGGGTTTGGCAAAGGACAAACCTCCAATCAAAAATGTGAAAAATATTATTATGGGTTCTTTACGGCCCAGTGCTGCTTTGTACAATTTGATTTGTATTTTTTTTTTTTCCTTTCTTTTTTTTGTTCGTTTGTTTTACTGTATGTTGCGTTGTACAGGCTGTTACATAACAAATCATATCTTCCTGATTTATAGAAAATAAAAATAAACTGACAGACAGTATGCACAGAAGGATGGTTAAAAGTGTTGTTTTTTTTTGAGGGGAGGGGCTGTAAAACAAAAATGCCATGAAGAAAAGACAAAACCTACTGGTGCTTTTGGTTCCTTGTTTTTTCAGTTTATTTAGAGTAGGAAAAAAAGTCCGGTCACTGACATGTTATTGCAGTGTTGCATACTTGCTCAATCACACCTTTTCCAAAATGCTGTAGACTAATTACTCAGTAAGGCCAATAGTGGGTTTTTTTTTTTTTTTTTCATAGCTTTTTACAGAAATAATGGCTGCTTCAGGGGCAACTCTGTCCTGCCGTTTAAGAACAGACACACATGAAGTAGTTTAAAAACGCAGAGACTCGGCTTAGAGTTCAACAACTAAAAAAATAGACAAATTACTAGTTTGCTGTCCCACAAACGTAAGTAATGATGCCATACTTGTAGCTAAGTACAGTAACGTACCACTGACGGACAGTGATCTTGTTGGGTTGCATAGTCGGTTTAGTTTATTAATCTGTTGTCAGCTGTAAAGAGACACTTCCGCACCAGCTGGACTTTTAAGTTGGACCCTGAGTTTTGTTTTTTGTTTTTTATGTCTGCTGAATTCGAGCTGTTCACTAACCCTCAGCTCTTCCTGGGCCTTGAGATTCATTTCAAATAAAAGTCCAACACTTTGGGAAACACGCTTATTTTGCTTTTTCCGAGAGTTAGATGCCAAGATGGATACCACTGTCATGTCTGTGTGATTAGTATGGAGCTGGATATATAAGGGTCACAATAATGATGAAATCAGATGATTTATAGAACTCACAATGGTTTAGGAGGGGAATAACTATTGCTGGAACTTTGCCTGTGTCTGAAATCACTCCCAATTAACTATATAGTGCGACACATTCACTGTCCACCATTTCATGTGAGTGTCTGAATTTTGGGCGTGTAAACCGCTGGACACTACAAGCGAGAGGAAGACGATTCATACGAGTTAAGCGTCCAAAATCCTAATTTACTGCTCACAGTAATAATCATTGCTCACCAAGAAAAGAAAAAAAAGTTACAGCACATAACTTCAGTCTTCAGTCTCGGTGCTGAGCTAGGTTTATGGCCCCCTCAGTCTAGCTCCACTTTTAACACCCAGGCATTGGAGTGGTATCGATCTTCGCATCGAATTCTCAGAGAGGACGCTACTGAGCATGTCTCCCAAAATGTTCAACTATTCCTTTAAGACTCCTGGTGTGAAGTTTGATTAAACAAATCGAAATGTGGGCTAACTGTAAGGTTGAGCAACAGGACACGTGTCGTTTTAAGTCTCAGAACTGGAAAAAGGAATAAGGGGCAACGAAGGTGTTTGCTACAAAATATCACTGAATACACGTGAAGCACTTATACGAGAGGAAATCAAATTGCAGCTGTTGATAGTCAAGTTTTTGGTTTTTTGGGGAGAGGCGAGGTCCGGCTTTAAGCAGCATTGTGTGCATGTTGACAGAAATTATCAAATGTTAATGATGAGATGAGAGGGTTAAAAAAAAAAAAAAAAACCTCCAAATGAGCTCTGAGAACAGCTCCAGGAAGAGACACAAACGGACAAAGACGATGTAAAAGTTTGGTTCAGCTTCATTCGAATATACATCTTAACTTCCACACGCACACACATACATACAGTCTTCCAAATATGCCAGAAACCAACAACAACAAAAATCCCACAGTTTAAAAAAATAGCGAAAAGTTCTTTGTACACTTACACATAACAACTGTTAACATGTTCCAAAACCCTGACGTGCGACATTCACTCTCAAACATAAAGTTGTAAGCATCAAGCTACATTGAGTGCTTGTATAAAAACGCATGATCACAGTAGTTCAAATAAAATGGCTCCTTTTTGAATAAATAAACAGTTGTGACAAAAATACCTTCATTACAAACAATCAGCACAGGACTTCCACGTCTTTTAGATTTGTCATGATCTGAAAAGAAACCCTCCGGAAAGTCGACTACAGCAGCTGTTTTTGCTCACAGCTCGGAAAATAAAAGTAAAAAGTGGGCCTACAAACACTTGTGGGTGAATAACCTCTCCTGAACCCACCAAAAAACACACACGCACACGCACGCACACACACGCACACACACACACACACACACACACACACACACACACAGCTCATTGCCTCACCTGCTGCACCACATTAAAAGGTGAGCCAACAAGACGCCTCCTTGTGTAAAAAAAAAAAAAAAAAAAAAAACACACGCAGGAAAGGAACCTTAAAATACACTGTTGTTTACAAACTCTTCATGAACAGTAAAACTTCCCTCCTTTTTTTTAAAGTTTAAAAATCCAAGATTGAGCATATTGTAACTTGGATACACGTTCGCCCACCACGTTGCTTCAGGTGTCTGAGGATATTTCTCCAGTGCCCTCTGACCCCGCTACCCGGACTCGGTAGACTCCGAAAGAGCTGAATCGTTTCTAATCTACTCCAGTGAGCTGACAGTTTGCTTCTGTTGGGAGAGTTTGGCAGTCGGAGTTGGAAAAAAGGGACTGTTTTGCGAGACTGGCTGGGGTGATGCGAACCGATAGGCAGAACCGGACAGCGAAACTATTAAGGGGAGCATTCAACGTTCTTTTTTTCTTTTTTCTTTTTTTTCCCCCCCTCTCAAGGAAGGAGGAAGTGGAGGTACTAAGAGGAGAGACAGTTAAGGACAAAAGAAGGGATAGTTCTCCCAGAATTCATTGTGGCTGGTTGTGGGAGGATGGTGCAAGGGGTTTACAGAGAAAGAGAGACAAAGGGAGGTCACTAAGCAGAGGAGGAAGAGGAGGAGGAGGAGGAGGAAGGAAGGCGAGCAGCAATTTGATTGGAGATTTGTTTTGTCTCTCATCATCTAATTTATAGTTTTTTTTTTTGTTTGTTTGTTTTTTTGTTCGTTTTCCTCCAGATAAGCGGCTTCAGAACTTCTTGGGGCCCCAGGCCGATGCTTGTTTCGGGGCCACGCCTGTCCCAAACGTAGGGAAATCCTCTGCACTGCTCATGTCAGGAGCCTGGAAACAAACCGGCACCAAGAGTTTGACACAGTACACAAACGGCATGGACTCTGAAAGTTGCTGCCTCTTTTCATCAATATACACTCAAGACAACTTCTGTCTGCAGCTCCTTCTCTCAACCAATTAATATTTAATAAGAGGAATGAATAAAAGATCAATTGTGTTTTCCTGCATTGTAGGTAAATGGAAGCTAAAAATCTGCCCGTCCCACCTTGTTCCCTGCTGCGTTCCAGGGGGCGTCCCGCACCACAAAGCCCTTAGCCGGACCCCCGCTGCTATCGTCCACTCCTCCTGCTCCTCCGCCGCCTCCATAGCGAGATGGAGGCTTCATGTACGCCGCCAAGGTCTCCGTCTCTGTCACGCTGAGCATCTGAGAGAGGCGAAGAGAGAAGAAACCCGTTCTTAAAGCGGCCTTTGCACACTCAGAACTTTCACCTCCTTTTGCTCTGCCCTGCTGTTACTGAGGTGTTTTTGTATATTTTCTATTTGCTGAGTTCACACTACATTTTTCTGTGGGTATAAATCGGGTTTATTTACAAAAAAGGATGAGGATGGCCACACGCTAAGTACCACCACCGTTTGTTTTCGTCTTGAAAAAGACCACTTGTTTGTCTCCCCTGTGAACATACCAAAGCTTTTGAGCTTTAGTGCCAGAGGGAAATTGCTGACTTTCTATCCATCAGGGGGACGGTGTGAAACTACTGCATCCTCTCCCTGTGAACTCACATATTCCTCCTCCAAGTTGAGCAGGTGGTCGATGGCGTTGTCGACTGTCTCGGGAAGCCCCGTCACAGTCACTTTGTCAGGCTCGTCGGAACCTGGCTGCGGGAACCGGATATCCACCTGAAGACATACACGAGAAGAGAGCATGGTTAAAAAAAAAAGTGGAAAAAGACATCCGGCATAAAGCAGACAAGATATGATAACACAAAATAGGATCAGATGTTTAATCCTCCATATTCAGAGTAAAAATTAAACTGTGAACGTGTACGCAGACACGGAACATAAAATTCCCAAACCAACATCTAACCTTGAACTCCTCCATCAGCTTGCGGATGGCTTTGCCGCGGGCTCCGATGATACGAGCGTGGGTCCTCGGGTCCAGGTGAACGTCTTGGCTCACCATCTCCTGCAGCTCGGCCACCAGCTGCTGGATGGCCTGACGCGCCTCCTCCACGTTACGCTCGTACCCTGAGATCACGATCAGATCCTGGGGGGGGGGGGGGCAGCGTTGATGGAGAAAGCAGGGAGAGGAGGACGTGTACAAACAATTTGGATCGGACAAACAAGGAGTCAGGAGTGTGTGTTAAAAGCTGAAGGTAAACCAAGTTAGAGATAACATCAATTTTTCCACTAACAACGGGACACAAACATCACGTAAACTACATGACACACACCTGCTGCTCGTCTCCTTTGTCAGGGAACTGGATGCTGACGTCGTGGTCTTTTCTGATTTGAGAGATGACTGCTCCCTTGCGACCGATGATCTTGGGATGAAACCTTGGATCCACAGACATGGTTACCTTGAAGCTGCGCAGGGCCTGGGAAGGACACAAAGCAGCAAGGTTCAGTGAGGGCTCAAATTCTATGTAAGGGATTTGCTGGGACCTGAAATGAAATCTGGATCCGTGTCTACCCTGTCCTCCTGCTCGGCCTGCAGCTCTTTGACCCTCTCCAGCAGACCCTGTTTGGCACGCTCCACGTTGGCGGCCAGGCCCGTCACTTTGATCATATCCAGCTGCTTCTCAGGCTGCGGCACCCAGATGTTCACCTGCACATACAAAAAAAAAAAAAAAAACAAAAACCCAGATCGCTTACATTTTCCTCCATTTTTAGGAAATCCTCTTACTCCAACTTTTAAAATCAAAATGACCATAAAATGTATCATAACAGCTAAGCTTGTTTCACACAGCTTTTTCTTGTTTCATCACTGATGCAGGCCTTGTTGACCTGCAGCATGAAATGTCTATCGGCCAGAAGGTGGCACCTGACTGACAGCTAACCTCGTACTCCTCCATCATCTTCCTGATTCCACTGCCCTTCTGGCCAATGATGTAGCGATGCAGCTCATAAGACACCTCCACGTCGTCCGTTATAGGCACCAACGCCTGAAGGAGGAGGCAGTGACCGGATTATTGTTTAGGAAAATGATGATAGAGAGATGTCTGTAACTGGGGGAAAAAAAGAAAAGAAAAGAAAAAAAAAACGTGCCCACCAGCAACGCAGCTTTAGCCAGCTCACACTTTTCTGCCCGCCCAGCGATGGTGATGATGTCACACTTGCGGGGCACAAAGTCTGCCTCTGGGCTGACCTCGCCGTTTTCTTGTGGTGGAGCCTCCTGACCTGTAATTTTACCATGAAAAATGGATCAAAAAGACATTCTTTGGCTTGAATTTTTCTCGTGCAAAAAACACAACTTTGAGCATGATTCCATTTAGCTGCATTTAGTTGTTGGCAGGTGCTACTTTTTAATCTACATTGATAGTGATTCAGCAATAAATAGTTACACTATTTCTGGTAAATATAGCCGTTTAGTGACAACATATATCAGAATTCCTATACCTGAAGAGAACTTTGTTTCTGTGCTGTCTTTGTGGTGGCAACATATTAACAGCTGTATTAGTATTACAGCTGCAAATACACTTCTTTTGTGTGTTGACCTCTCTGACCTGCAGCGCTGTCATCTCTCTCAGGGAACTTGATCTGAACCTCGTGCTCCCTGGTGATGTGCTGGATGCGGCAGCCTTTGGGCCCCATGATGGCGCGGTGGTAGCGCTGAGGGATGGCCACCTCCACGCTCACCTGGGACTCCTGCTCGGGAGAGGGGGAGGAAGAGAGCGGACAGCGGACAGGTAACTACGGTGCTGACAGCAGACGCGAATCGCGTCCAGGAGGACTGCTTCCATCTCTTCTGGATGTGAAATCGTGAGCGAAATATGAGACCCTGGCTGTTCTCAGATTGCACTCAGTGTGGCTGCAGTGGCTGCCATGGTAACCAACCATGGCAGCCACTAATAATATAATAAGTGGTTTCACTACCTGAAAAGTTACAGTTCCCCAGAAATTGATGTGTCTGGATGTAGAGTCCTTGAAGACAACATTAAATGTCCTTATTCACCTCCTGATCCTGCCTAAGATTTAAAATGTTCTTACTATTGGCAGCATCAGTGAATTTTCACAATAATTAGATTTTACTACTTTGATTTAGCCTTGACCTGAACACTGATATTGATCCGTACAGGTATCGTTTGCCAAAAGTCATTTCTCTATATAGGCAAAAAATCCTTAATTTGGATAAGTTATCTAACGAGAGTTTCTGAAAGTATTTTTTTCATATGATCAAAAATGATAATATAAAATTTCTTTAATGTATCTCACCAGGTCCTCGATGATCTCCTGGATGCGCTTCTTCGCAGCCTCCACACAGTCTTTGGCTCCCTTCAGGGTGACCCGCTGACTGTTGGCTCCGGTGCGAGGGAAGCTCACGGCCACGCCACCGTACTCCTCAGCCAGCTCCCGCAGCACCTGGCCTCTCCGACACACAAAGTGGCGGTGGTGGCGGACGTCCACTACCATGCTGTCCTCCACGACATCATCCTGGGGACGGAGAGAGCAGAAAAGTAGTAAGCGGAGGGGATTTTTTAGTAGGGAAAGGGGATGTTTAAGAATATGACACTGAAGATTTAGAGGCTTAAAGCTACCACTCTATTTCTGCCGTCCTTTAGGTGGCCTCTCCCTCTTTTTCCCCAAAGTTGTCTTTTTAATTTGCATCTTTTCAATATTTTTTTCAACATATTCATTATAAGCACATGCACGTGTATAAATACCAGGTTTTTGACCAGACTTTCCAGCTCCTTCTGGGCCTGACGAACCGCTTCCTCTTTCCCTACGATGGTGATCAGTTCCTGCTCTGTGTCATCCGGCGACGGGAAGATGATTCGGGCACCCGTCCTGTCACGCACACGACGAATATTTGCCCCACCACGGCCAATCAAAAATTTATGGTACTCTGGTTTTGCCTGCAGTTCAGCTGTGAAGTTGCTGACTTGCTGAAAAGGGTGGGAAGGAAAGAGGATGGGAAAAAGATGTAAGTATTTGCCCTGTCCTTCCCTTCTCTTTATAGTAGCTCAATGCTGAGTCATTTTAAGACACATCTTGTTTTCATTCACTCTTTGTATCCACCCCTTGTAACCATTCTTCAAACTTTTCTCTCCCAACTCCACCACCGACCTTTTCCTCAGCCAACTGCAGCAGCTGTTTCTTGGCCTTCTCCACCTCTCCTGCGGGTCCTCTGATGGTGACCTTGTCCGAACCGGAGCCCTCAGAGGGGAAATGGATGTGCACGCCACCACAGTCTTCCATGACGGAACGCACAAGGCAGCCTTTGGAGCCGATCAGAGAGTTGTGCAGCCTGGCTGGGATGGTGACCTCCGTCTCCTTAATGTTGGCCTGGTGGGATGAAGAGAGACAGATGAAGACTGTGAGTTAAAGCGACATTGTGCAGGCAAAGGTCGAAAAATGAAGAAGATTTTTGTGGCCAAAACACATTTGTTTGTGCCATTTTGTCTCTTTGTTAATCCCTCATTAATAGATTAAGAAATATTACAACAAATACTCAGACCTTAAGATTTTATTCTGCTCAAATTAATCTTAGCTCTTAAATTTGGTGGGCTGTAACTTTGGTTATATTGGAATCAAACTTTGGAACCAAACATGCTTGGAAAATTAATTTGTGACCTAAGAAAGTATCACTTGACAAAAAGATCTTAACTCAAGGTCAAGCTTTTTCCAGTATTTTTTTTTAAAGAATTATTATTATTTTTTTAGCCATTATCTACCTTTGTTGGATAGAAAGATTTGAGAGATGACAGGAAATGAGAGAGAGAGAGAGAGATTCAACAAAGGTCCCCAGCTGAATTCAAACCAGGGATGTTGTGGGGACGGGTTGGCATGTTAACCCTGAAGCCATGGGATGCCCCTTTCCAGAGCTTTTAACCACATCTCACGGTCAGCCTCAGCAGATGTAATTCGCGCAGTTGTCTTTGGAGATAGCTCAGTAGTTATTATGTGACCAGAGTTTCATACTTAAGCCAACTAATGACAATTGAGTCATTTCCATCTTTTGAGGAGGAATTCAAGATGTGGTTGAGTGAGCCAAGTGAGCCTTGGATCAATATTTTCATCTCATGTGAACTGGAAAAGTTGAGGAGCACGAAGGAAGGTAAACAGAAAAAACCTTTGTCTTCAAAGAAACCCTGTAAACCGCACAAAGGACAAAAGCAGTCTCTGAAATCTCAGTTCTCTCACCAGTTCTCTCTGGATGGCGAGGATTCGGTCTCTGGCCGCCTCACAGTTGCACTTCTTGCCTGTGATGACGATCATCTCCGAGTTGCTGTTCTCTGTCGGGAGGTCGATCTTAGTGTTGGTCTCTTCCCGGATCTGGAGGCGTAAACAGCATTTGTTATTTTCTTTCTTTAACGTGATGGAACATTTATTGTGATGAAAGTATCTCAGGGCTGAACAGAACTACCGCAGTAACTATGTGGATTGTTTTCAATAGACTCATAAGCTTAGACCAGAATTATTGCATGTGTGATGTAATAAAATACGATATTTGAGTATCTAATAATTTTAAGTGGCTTTGTCAAATTCTCAAAGACCACTTCAAAGTCTCACCTTTTTGATGTTGGCGCCGCCCTTACCAATTATGTTTTTGTGAAACTGCTTGAAGATGGGAACAGAGAGCGAGAAGCTGTTCTCAATCTACAGAGGGAAAGAAAGCTGCTGTGAAGTGAAGATTAGAGAGACTGAGACAGACAAAGAGGTAATGACAGAAAATGGTGGGTCATACCAGGTCGGCAATGATTTTCTGGAGGAACTTGGCACACTTCTCCACCTCATTCTTCGGACCTCTTAGCTGGACAATGTCACTCTTCTGCGACGGGTCGGGGAAAATGATAATAACCTAGGGGGAGATGAGATAATACTCGGCAAATTAAATTACAACTGAGTTAAAACAAATCGTTTTACAATGATGACTAGGCGAGATAAAGTGCGGTAAGGGTCGGGGCGAAGAGTCACCTCAGGGAACTTATCTCGAACTTCTTTTATCTTTTCACCCTTCTGGCCGATGATTGTCCGATGGAACTTCTGCTCCACGATCAGGTCTTTGGTGCGCTCGTTTTCCTGGAAACAGGAAAGAAGTGTGAACATTTAACGAGTAATATTAAATGAAAGACTGAACCAACCTAAACTTTGACCCTATTCTCACCATTCTCTGGACCATCTCAATGAGTTCTCTGCGTGCCAGCTGGACTCCTTTGGGATCTCCTTCGATCCGGACCAGACCACTTCGCTCCGAGTCCTGGGGAATTCGTACTGACACTTTATACTGCTCCTTGATCCGATTGACTGCAGGGAGGAAGAGTGAGAAGTGAGCAGGAAGGAAAGGATGAAAGAAATGAGGAAGGGAGTGCATTCTCAAAGATATGTCCCAGGTTGTCACCCACATCTTTGGCGGATCAAACACCAACCACTTGTAGTTTCAAAAGGTGGCTGTAGGAAGATTGTAGGTTCGTATTTGCACATTTGCTGCCCTCCAATTGATTTCATATGGTTAAAAACCCATCCAACTCTGACCACTTTTCCTGGTGGAAAAAAAAGCATCAAACTGTTCCTAAAACTTGCCACACCACTCCTGCATCATACTCCCCTGCTCCGCTATACACAGGGACAACTTTTCACTACTAGAGTCCATTTTAGGTGACATGAATGGAGGCTGTCCATAGCCACTGTGCTCCATGACAGCTGAAATTGTTTCTACGACTTTCTACGACTACCTTTCAACCCCTGAAGACTATCACAGTCAGTTTCTAACTATTACAAGCCTGAAGGGAGCACAAATAAACGGCAAATAATCACAAGTCTTCTCACTGTTGGCTCCATTCTTTCCGATGAGGTGTCTGTGGAAACGCTGGTCTATGATGACTTCAGTGTAGTCCATCCTCACCAGCTGAACAAAGAGGGAGATTTAAGATTTTTTCACTGAATTTGCACATAGTTCTCAGTGGTACAGTATTGAATCCTGTCAGATCTGTCTTTTATTTTTTTGTTTCTTAGGTGTTTTATGCTACGCGTGAATAAAAACACCGAAAAGAACTTTCAGCTTTAGCGCCGCTCAAGTAACAGACATTGTAAGTAAGACATTGCAGGTGTGTTTGTTGCATCTGAGTCATCGTTAAAAAAAATTTGCAACTAACAGTAACTCTGTGAATGTACTACATTTTCCCTTAATGAATGCTACCTACAAACAATATAAATTTCATGACTACTGAAGACCACTGGCCTCTATGTTGAATAACCACTGTGCTGCAAATTCTCACTATTAGTTCACTTATTATATTTTTGAAATTTTCACCGTTTCAATAATGTAATAAAAAACCTTTGATGTTACATCTTACTGGTAGGGAACTTCAGTATATCAACAAATATATTTTTGGCACAAGTTGTTTTAACAAATTCTGCCGACAGCAATGCTACCAGAGAACAGTTGTAACACAAAAACCGCACTGAAACACGGCTCAGATGTTAGTGCAGGTGTGTATGCGTGAGTACTGACCAGGTCCTTGATGATCTCCTGTATCTGGGCCTGAGCCTGCTCCACCTCCTCTGTTGGCCCCTCCAGACTGATGCGCTCCTCACCGTCCGTAAACTCGATGTGAACCTACACTCACAAATAAAGACGTCCCGATTAAAAGAGCTACCTCTCCTGCCTCAACTTGTGTTGGTTCTCCTCAGAGTCACAGTTAATTAAAACCCATCTCAGTCCATGTTACAGGTTTCCAGCATAAAGTATCCTCTGCCGTGCTGCTGTCACTTTTTGATGTCAATTTTTTTCAAACTTCTTCGCCTCCTAATGAGCTCTTCACATGCACTGTTCACCATTTTCTATTTTACTGCTGCCATTTTACAAGAGCCTGCCATTCCTGTCATACTGCCGCAGCAGGCTTTGTGTTTTATCTCTGGCTCCTTTCTCAGAGGATCTCTCTCCTCTCTCGCTCGCGCCTTACCCGCGGTAGCTGCTGTGTGATCCGACCGATGTTCTGTCCTTTCTTGCCGATGATGAAGCGATGAAGCCAGGCTGGAGCAGTCACCTCCACCACCATCACGCTCTTAGCCTGCACAGAGACCGAAATATTTACAATCCGAAAAACTCACAGAAATCTAACCAGTCTCAAAGAAGCAATCACTCTTAAGTGACTACAGCCTGATTCACTTGGTTGCTTGAAAATATTAAAGGAATAGTGTGAAGTTTTGGGAAGTACACTTATTTACTGTCTTACTGAGAGTTAGTTGCGAAGATCAATATCACTCTCTCATCTGTATGGTAAATATGAAGCTACAACCAGCATCCAGTTAGCTTAGTTTGGCATACAGACTGGAAATGAGGGGAACAACTAGCCTGGCTCTGTCTGCACCTCTAAATCTCACTAATTAACACATTCCAAAGTGTAAAAACAACTTTTCCCTGTATTAATTTGGTGGAAGTTTTGCCTCCTCCACATCCACCTCTACTCAACTTCTTTTCCTTTCTTTCTTTTGTATGAGACAATATTTCTGGACAATTATTAATTTATGATGTACATGCACCTTATGGGATTTGATTTTAAGCTATTTTGATGCTGTCTGGCAACGATGTTATTCTGACTAAGAAGAGCAAAACTCTAAACATCTGATCATACTCGTTCTCCGTCCGTCACACACTCTCCCCTCTCCTGCTCACCTTGGCGTAGACCTGTGTGAGTGCTGGTCCCAGCTTGTCAGGCTCCCCCCTGAGGATGATGGTCTCTGAGCTGGAGTCTAGAGGGGGCATCTCCACGGACACCCCCGTGGCCTCCAGGATCTCCTGCAGGGTGTTGCCCTTTGGACCTATGATGTACTTATGCTGAGACTTCTTCACCTCTACAGAGATGGTGGTGGTCTTCCTCTTCTGCAGGGTGTGCGGGAACAAGATTGTAAGTTATGAGCGGCATGGAAAAAGACACCAATAGAAAGAGGAAGCGCAGCTGGAGGAAGTGGCCAAATTCACGAGCAAAGTGAGGGATGGATGGGAACACAGCAGGAGACAGAAAGAGAAATGAAAGACAGGAAACAGGAAGGACAGAGCAGATAGAGGTTGGAGTGAATAGAGGGAAAAGGTGGATTTAGAAATTGAAAGACGAGGGGAAATAAATGGGCAAAAGGTGAGCAGAGAGGGAGAGAAGACAGACTGAGTGTGATTGAAAGCAAGAAGAAAATTTATTTGTTTTTGCCTCTCATACATATGCACTAAATTACATTAGCATTCTCATCCTGTTCTCTGGTGAAATCCAATTTTCTCTCCACATTATCTCCGGCTTGCCTATCACTGGTGCTCATCTGGTGCCCACATACAAACACACTTCCTCTCCATGTTTCAACCATCCATCTTTTATAGTTTCTTGTAACAAAGATAAAAACCTTCTCATTCCAAAAAACACACAGGTTGTCTAACTGTACCAAACATTTTTGTTATACAGTAGATGAGGTTTAAGGTATAGGTGGCAAAATGAAAAAGTGGTTAAAGTGAGACTGTGGTAGAAACAGAGAATGTTGATGTCAGCAGTCACATTTGTCCTGCCATATAGTCTGAAACTGGGCCACAACCTGCTCACGCACAGCAAGTCATTCTGGGTAACAGCAAAACCTGAATGTATAAAAAGTCAACGCAAGTCGAGCCCAGACTAAAAGCTGGTATAAATTACTGAGCAAATCACAAAACATCCGAATGAACCAGGAACAAGAGCAGGTAAGAATGTAAAAAAAAAAGTGCGACTTGACTCACTTTCATTAACTGTCCTTGAATGTTAGTGTTTGGTTTTGTTCCTTGTTTTGCTTTTGTGTTTCTTTCTATGCTTCCTTTGATATTGAAAAAATAAATAAATAAATAAATAATTCATTAAATGATTTAATTTAAAATGCTTCGAAATTTTGATTAAAAAGACCAAAAACCACTGTTAAAATTATCATCAGCAGTGATAGAATGAAAAGATTTTTAGCACTGACTGATGGTGTAACTTTATCACTCACTCACGGACACCGCTATTGCGGTCCTGCCAATAACAGCAATTTTTTGCAAATATGGAGATAAAAGCTCTGTTATTTATGCTATTGCTAAGCCGCTAATTGCATTAAAAAGGTAATCAATCGAATATTACAAATCAATTCTAAACTTAATAAAGCGCCAGGTTAAGTTAGTTAGAATAGGGTTATATGATCTCTATGATCGCTGGAAACCGTCCTTCCTGAGGAAATGTACCTTGTCGTCATAGATGGCTCGAATGCGGTTGACCGCCAGGGCTACAGCCTCCTTCTCCCCGGTGATGACGATCTCGTCCTTGGGCAGGCTGGGCGGGGGGATGCTGACGCGGGCCCCTGTCTCCTGGCTCAGCTCCTGCACCAGCCGGTTGTGGGCGCCGGCGATGAAGGGGTGGAAGGCTTTCTCCAAGGACAGACGCTCCACCGCACGCTTGTCCTGGTGAGTGGGTGACCATGGGTGGTGGTGGTGGTGGTGATGGTGATAAAAGGTATCATTAGTATTAATTTACTTGTTAGTCCATTGCGACACCAGACATTTTCAGACTATTTCTGATTTTTGTACAACATTTTTAAAATTCACACTGCAAATTGACCGCCCAGCTGACCTGTTCAGCAGAAATGAGAAGGATCTCATGGCGAGCCTTCTCGATGCCCTCCTTGGTGCCGGTGATGCGGATGTTGGCGCTGGGGTCGTCGGGACGTGGAATAGCGATCTTTGTGGCCGTCTTCAGCTCCAGCTCCTGCAGCTTCTCACCGTTCTTGCCGATGACAAAACGATGGTGCTCCTTAGGGATGGCAACTGTAGCTGAGGCCTGGGGAAGTGTTAGGGAGAAATTGAGCCAGATTTGCATTGTTATAAAATGGAAACAGGCAGTAAAAAATTGAATGAGGGCACTTTGTCTTGACTGAAATGATTTTATTAGAATCATATAAATCTCTTTAATGAGTTATGGTTCAGACATATCCATCAATTGTTGATGTAGAGGCTTCATATTCCACATTTATTTTATGTTAGGGACAAGAATACTAATTTTCCAGCTTCTCACATTTCTAGTTTCTAGTTTCCCATGGACAGTAATTGAGTAATGAAAGATGTGAGTTTTCACATGAATAAGCAAAAACAGAATCATTCGACTTTGCGAAGAGGACAGAGTGTTTTTTTTGCACTATTGTATCAATAACAGCAGCTCAGCTAAACAGGTGGACCTCAGTGCACCACCTGAAGTGGAAATCAGCTTGTTTGCTGAAGGCCAGAAAGGCCACCCTTGGGAGCTGACGGCCAAAAAAAAACAGAAAACCCCTCAATAAACAGTAAAAGTAACAGGCAGTGGCATTAAAAGCTGTTTAGTCCCATTCCTCAGTTTCAGTGGTGAAGTGATTGTTTTGCTCTCAAAGAATGTTCTCCTTGCCAGCAGTGTTTTCAATGGTATTAGCTATCAAGACAAATAAAACCCTGCGAAACTCCTTTCTTACATTTCTGTAATGCTGATGAGTTCAAAAATACAAGAATTTGACATCTCCATTACCAAAAATTGTTCAACACCCACACACGCTGCTTGCACCACTATATTGTCAGACAATGTATCACGATACAAAATGTTAAAATAGGCCTTTTAAAATTGTCAGAATTATGGTAATTTCTCTCATGGTAATAATCTCATGACAGACTACAACTGTACAACAAAGCTTACAAAGTAATATCACAAGTTTAAGCCAAAGTAGCCAGGCACTGATATCCATTTTATCTGTTTTATTTAACCGAGTAAAGTTTTCTAAGCCTATACTTGCTGCATTATTGGTACTTTCAAATTCCATTCTGATATTATAATTAGCTTTACTGTGCTTTATTATCTGCTTATGTAACAAAAAGGAGATTTTTCAATAGATCTAGTCGAGGAAACGCCCCTGCCATGCACTGAGTACCCCAAGACCCCAAAATTTACACATTTAACATATTATAAGCATGAAATTTACCTGTGTCTGCAGGCGAGCAACAATTTCCTTGCGAGCCTTCATGACAGAGTCCAGTTTGCCTGTGACCATGATGGACAGGCCCTGGTCTTTAGCCAGGGACAGCTCGATGTGGGCCCCCGTCCGCTGCATGATATCCAGGCACACTTTCGCCTCCTCGCCCTCCCCGAACTGGCTGTTGTCCTTGTAGCGACGCTCCTCCAGGGGAACATGGAACACCTGGGGGCAGAGCACATTGGGGGGGGGGGGTTAAAATTCAGGCTGTGTATCTCATTTGTTTATTTTCCAAAACGTGTGCATTTTATTGAGCAGCCTTAATGGCATTAAAATGGCTTGGGGCAAAATTTGGTTACGATCAGAAAAGTATCTAAAGAGCAGATAAATACATGACATACATAAACTGTTTTACTTTCTTTTTTTTTTAATAGTAAGAATGCATTTAAATTTTTTTCATAAATGGTAGTCTTTTTTTTAGTCTAAACAGTTTGCAAATCAGAAATTAAGAGCAGGTGGTGCAAACTTTTTTTCTTTCTTTAATATGTGTCTATGCATTCACTCGTAACATCTGTACATGTATATTTTTAAATGTCAGTGTGTCTGTTTATATATATATATATATGGTCAGTGGCTCTTTGACCTGGGTGATGACAGAGGCTTTGATGGGCCTGATCTTGCTGCCCCATGCTGAAGCCGGCTCCCCGGCCTTCTCCCCTGGTGCTCCCTTCTCTGGCAGCGGAGGGAATGCCTCCAGGTAGGTGGGGATGTAGGCCTCATCCTCTGGGACACAGCCTAGCCCAGAGAGACAGAAATAGAAAAAGGTAAGGATGAAGGAAGAAAACAGTACGTATGCATGGATGAATACAAGAAGATTCAAATGAAAAGATAGATACCAATAACTATATAGAGAGGAGACATAGCTCTGAAATCATACCTCTCTCAGAAAGAAAGCATTAAAAAAAGTATCACAAGCAGAACAAGTAAATAGAAAATGCACTGCACATACATAAGGCAAGTAGGACAAATACTAAATAAGTTTTGCTGATCTCTTGGGCTGATAGGTAACCCACGAGCTTGGGCTAGTAAAATGAAAACATTGGAACAAAAACAAAAACAAGATAAGTAGATGAGAGGTGGACGTTACCTGTAATCTCCTGGTCCTTGAGGCCACTGCGATGCTCCGCAAAGCTCTCCGGGGTCAACACTGCCACTGAGCTCATGGTTCAAGACTTATTCCGCTATTCCACTAAGGAGGGGAAGGATGAAGTGCAAAAATAAGACTAAATCACACCCTATAATCTCTGAGGAGGGAATTAGTTGCTGTAACTGCATGAAATTTCATATTTATAGAGCACTGACTGGATGAGCCAACAGCAAAAAGCCATCAGAAAAATCCGACTGATGTCTATTTCATACTGTCTCTTACGTTCTTCTTCCCTCCCTTGAATGCACTGTTGTATATTCTCCAGGATTGCTTTCCACAAGCCTCAGAAGATTGAGGTTGCCTCAATGGAGCTGCTACACTGCACTGATGCAGCACCCTACACCTGAGGTGCTCCAATTAACACTTTAAAAGTCTCAGACAAACACATGGCGACATAAAGCCTCAGGGACAGGGTTATCACAAGTTATACACTAAGACCTGACCCTGACTAAAAACAACTGCTGCTGACATTCCTTGTGATACAGAATCACAGGATCTTGTCAGATTACATTACTACAGTGGGTCAACCCAAGTCTCCCCTGAGCATTTTTAAGAAAGAATTGCAAAAAAACACAATCTGCAAATCTTTGAAGTGCTCTAATGACTGTGTATGAGAGACCAACTTTTTTGAGCACGAAAACAGTCTTGTGATTTAGGTAGAATATTGTGTTTTTATTGCTGCTAACTGCTGGCACAGCAATAAAATCAAAATCATTTGAATGTTTAAAAGCACACATTTACGAGATCCTCAAAAAAATTGGTCTCCAATTATTAGTTAATGGAGGACAACAAGTTTAGTCTCGTACACCTCTCACTTGTTTTTCTGATTTTTACCTTCAAGAAAAAATAATGTTCCAAAATAACGGCAGAGCTGTCCAGGATGACGGGAATCGAGCACATGTAATATTTTTGCTTTCATATCTTTGACAGCCAGGATGTTTTTTCTCACTCATAAACAGGCATGCAAATTCATCTGCGGATCTGCTGTGTGACGCTTCTGGCTGAGGACAACAGTGACTTTGTGCTATTATCTCAAATCTGTGAAATGTTCCAGTAGGGTTGTTTCTCCTGAACTGTTACTATGTGCTCCCATTGTGTATTCACACCATAACTGTCATGTGAAATCTGCTCCCGCTGGTAAAGACACTGCCTAAACCCTTCTAAAAGCCAAGAGAAGTGACTGCAGTAGAAAAAGTACAAGACGCCACTCAAGGAATAAGACACAACGCACCCTTTTGGAAAATATACAGTAACAATGAGCACAAGCTCTGAGCTCAGGCAGAAGTAGCTTAGTCTAACTACATTGTTCAAAGTGAGTTCAGGCTTACCTGCAAAAGGTCAATTGCCAGAGAGTCCGTCCAGTTAGCGTCTACCGTAGGCGCTTCAGTGTGAGTGTTTGTTTCAGCTCCTGGATACACAGGAGTTAGAAAAAAAAAGGGAGACTAAAAGTGAATGCGGTATATCAAAAAGCTCTCCAGCACAGAGGCTAGGTTAATACTTTGAACACCCACACTGCACTGCACCTTATACTGTCTGGATCTGATTCACTCTCCTCCTTTTCCCTCCCCTACCTTCTCCATCTCTCTCTGCCAACGGTCTTTCCTTTATAGTTTTACAAATGGCCCAGGAAATTTGTGAGCCATTGTGACCACATTAGCTGAGTTTTTACTGTACTTGGTGAACAAAAAGCACGATGCCTCTCATTTTCTCTAAATATTTTTTTCAACTTCAGCCCCTGGTGTCTTATGTTGGGTTCACAGAGGGAAAATAACTTAACTCAACAGCAGCTGGTTGGCCAGACATCAAAAACTCATGCTGTGTGGCCAAAAACTGTTCAATTTGAGTTCAAATTTTTGTGGCGTTCCCCAAGTTTCCAAAGATACCAAAAATGCCAGGCTAAAATTTGGGAAAATGTGTCTAAAAATAATGTGAAAGACATGTATAATATTACCATTTGATGCAACAGTGCAACCATAAAAAACATGGACTCTTGGGTTCGAATATTTCCCTCATTTAGCTTCAGTGAAGAGGTGGAACAATCTGATAGGTGATACTGCCAGACACTGTGGAAAACGGCCGTTTTAGTATTCTTAAGCTACTCAGGTGAAAACAAAAGGGCAATAATGTATGTTAAGAGCAGTTGTGGAATGTAATTAGTACATTTACTCAAGTACTGTACCTGTAGTTCCACTTTAAGCTACTTTCCACTTCTACATCACTACATTTCAGAGGAAAATATAAGTATAAGTACTTTTTATTCACGCTATATCCTCCTCTACATTTGACAGCTTCTTACTATTCAGAATGAGACATACATGCATACAAAACCTCTAATGACCTTAAAAATATGATGTATTGTCACAGATGAAACTGCTCAACAGCAAAATGAGTAGGTAAAGTCAGATCCACCTAAACCTAATACAATAGTAAAATGCAGCTTACACTTTAATACGCTAGTAATAATTAAACAATTATAAAGTAACGTAACTCCTATATAGTGACTACTTTTACTTTTGATACTTCAAATACATTTTGCTGAAATTACTTATGTGGTTTTACATAAGTAGAATTTTTAATGCAGGTCTTTTCATTGTAGTGGATTTTTACATGTTGGTTTTGCTACTTTTACTAAACTAATGGATCTCAATACTTCTTCCACCATTTGTTAAAGGGGTTAAAAGAGTGACTATAGTCTCAAGTCTCCCACTGTGGATCATCATCTTTTACCAGAATGTTACTTTGCTAAAAATTACATTGAAATCCAATAAAGCTAGGAAACTTATAAGAAACAAAGAGCGTTTGGCTGACTGCAACTGTGCCACTCTGTACCATTGTGTTAGCAGTTCCCCATAGATAAATAGGAAATATAGACGGCGACATTAATCCGGACGTACAGGCTTCTGGCTAAGCACCTCACCAAACGCGCCTCCCTCTAGCCGACTACCGTGTTTCATCGCTAGCTTGGGGATGCACTGCATGGCTGGTCCTGCTAGCTCGAAGGCTATGTTATCCTCTGCTAACATTGGCGAACAAGAGCCAAGGGTTTCAAACATGAGTTAGCCGTGTTCGCTAGGCTAACACAGAGCACTGTTCTCCGACCTAAGCCGGGGATGATCAGGCGCAAGGACTTTCTGATAATCGGCTAAGAAAAAAAAAAAAAAAAAAAAAAAAAAAAACAAGCCGGGAGGGCAGATAACCAGCACCAGCCCGCTAGCTCGGGAGGCGCTAACCTTGCTAACCCTGGCTGCTTCTCATTAAAGTCAAACCAGTTTTCTCGCCACCGTATTTAGACTCTGGCTTCCTCCACTGTGCTCACATTTGAGTAAAAGGCGAAGATAAAATAAACAGAGGAATCCTACCTTTCAGAGAAAAAATATAGCAGAGGGTGTGTGTTTGACAGGTGATGGTGTAAACACAGACGTGATTGGTCTAGGAGCATTTCCTCCGCCGGCGGAACGATACGAGCATGCACTGCGACTCACGGAGTTTAAAGCAATTGCCGCAGTATCTTTGCGCGAGAGGAACATCCAAGTTAAATAGATCCGCGTTGTGTTTATCTCATTCCTCTCGCTCCGCTGCTACGATCCGCTGGGGAAGACTGAGATGTGGTGTCCTGGCTGGTGATCGATGACTGAAAGAACGTGTCAAGTTATCAGGCCTTGTAACGTCTCACGTCCATCAAACTGACCGGGTCTACTTCTCATTCATAATGACCCGGTGTGCTCTGCGGGAGTCGGAGAATCATACTTCTCCTTAAGTTATGTGCAGCATCGATATTATGAACGCCCAGTTTCACCAGGAAAGGGAAAAAAAAATGATAATGTATGTATGATGAGAATAAAAATACTATGATGATTAAAAAGGCTGAGATAGAGTCGTAATTTTGAGTTACTAAGTCAAATTTTTGAGCTTTCAAGTCAAAATTATAAGATAGTAGGTCAAAATTTTGACTTAGGAAATTAATGATAACCTAATATCTAACTACCAGTAATTTTGGCTTTGTAAATTAATAACTAATATCTATTTAATGATAATGAATTTGGAGGTCAAAATGATTAAACAACAGTAAGTCTTTTATGAGATAGACAACAGTTTGAGTTAGATAGTAAAGGTTACGAGGTAGTAAGTTAAAATTGTGACATAGTAAAAAAAAAAAAAAAATAGCCGAAAAAAAATTTGTTGCAAAGCCAATTATTAAATAGTCAAAATTATGATGGTAAAAAAAAATGAGTTAGTAAGAATCAATAGATAGTAAGTCGAAATTGTAATTACAAAGTCAAAATGAGGAGGTAGAAAGTCAATTAAAAAGAAATGGATTACTGCATTAAAATTACGAGATAGTAGATCAAAATTGCGGGATAATAAGCCAGAAATTTTAAGTTTGCCGACAAAATTATCAGGGAGTAAGTTGAAATTATGAGCTAGACAAAAATTTGAGCAACAAAGTCAACGTTAAGGGATAGAGCGTCAAAAATAGGATAATAAGTCGAAAATAATAAAATAGAAAGTTAAAATCTTGGATTACTAAATTAAAGTTTTGAAATAGTAAGTCAAATTTTTGAGATAATAAATCCAAATCCTAAAAGTGTAAATTTAGATTTTAATTTGGCAAGTGGTAAATTAAAAATCTGAGTTACCATTCATGGAAACGTTGTAATTTACTAACTAAGAATACTCACAAGTTTTTTTTTTAATGTTTATCGTGTGTTTTTTTTTTCACCTTTTTTTTTTTTCCTGGAAAGGTGCTTCCGTACATGAAATACAAATTATCAGAACTATTAAAAAACTTTGTGCCAACATTTACTGCCCAAAACCATCCTCTGACTTCTCATATGGCAGTGAAGTCAATAAAACACTCGAAGTAAACAGTCATCCCCGAATAATCCAGGTTCTCCGATTTCACAAACACTCCTCGTCTGTTCCCACCCGAGGCACTTGGTTGAGTGCAGGACACAAAATTAAAATACAGAGGTGAGGGGGGGAGGGGGCGTGTAGAGCGGCCAAGCACCTCCTCCTGTGCACCTGTAAGGCGTGTGATCGAGCCCAGACACTTGATTTCATGTACTGGCACCGTGTGATGTTCGTTTACAAGCAGCGATCGTCGTATCGTGTCGTACTGCTGCTTCATAAAAAAAAAAAACATTTGCCCAGTGTTTAATACTGAAACAAGCCAGGGCTTTTTACTGTAAGTAAAAACCCATTCGAGCACAATGCTCGTGTGACATCGGCCGTATAATATATATGCTATATTTAGAGGTTTTAATAAGAGTTTCTGGGGTGTTAGTATCTTGCAGGAGCAAACACAACGTTAGTTTAAAATAGGGAGCCGGAAAGTGCCGATAGTGTGACATTTTATCCTTCAGAATAAGTGTCTCCGAGATAAAACAGGCAACTCATTCATCAAAGTGAGATTTCTGCTTGAGAACATTTTATACAATAGAAAACATTATTAGATAAGAATAAAAGGGTAAATCATGTAGGGGTTAAAGAAAAGACGTATAGATTAATATTTTAGGAGTAAGGGTGTTTCAACATGTATTGCATGTTGCACATTGTTTACAGAGTTTTCAGTTGTCAATCATTGATCACAATGATTTAAATCAATTTTGAATCTCATGCAAAAAATATATGGGGATAGAATTCATGGTTCTATTCCTATTTGTAAGTAGATTTGTGTATAAATCACTCAGTTGTTTAGTTACCAGCACTGTAACACTATAACACAATCCCCGTCTTATTTTCTTTTTGGCTTTTTCTTATTTATTAGTTTAAATCAGTTTTATTTTGTGTTTGTTCATTGCTATCAGTTATTGTCTTTACTGATTCAGGGTATCAGTTTTTTAATCAATGGTTTTTACCCTTTTTGCTGTTGAATGAGTCTGTTCTGATTTGACTGTTTTTGAAATGCTGCAAACCAAATTTCCCATGTGGGGCAATAGAGACTGAAATGAACTAAAAAGCTCTGCCAGAAGAAATACAAGTTAAAAAAAAAATATATACATATATATAGTATATAATTTATCATAAATGTTATATATAGACAATAGCCTTTATGTAGTCTAATTGGCAACATTTTGTATTTTCCTTCTACTCAGCTCGACTTCAGCCCTACTTAAACTTTATTGTCCCTAAGTGAAAATATGTTTTGCTGCCAAATGAAACGTAGAGAAGACAAACAAACCTGAACATAAAACATAATAAAATTCATAAAGCGCATAATAAAAGTAAGTAATACATTTTAAAATTGCTAAAATCCATTACAAAAATTCATATTAAACAATGCACATCATTTATATCATTAGCTGATTCATCAGGAGCATTTAACAGATTGAAAACATAAAATAAAAGTCCTGCAAAATTACAGTTCTAAAATAAATGGACCGCTGCTTGCATGTATGTTCAAGATCGACAGCCTTCATTTGTCAGATACTGGAGCAGAAAATCACTGCTGAGACGTGACGTTTTGCTTTGCAACATTTTTAACATTTTCCTGCACACCTCAGGTTTAAATCAGTTTGTTTTTCGCCTTATTCTGAAATCCCTTACCGGAACCTCCAAACATTACTGCATGTGACTTGGCGGTTTCAGCCCTCGCGGGGGGGGGCGGTTGTTGCACTCCTACCTACCTCCCTTTCCTCCCATCTCATACATGTTACTGGTAACAAAGAGGAGACAACAGCAGGGGGATGATGGGTCTTCTCACAACAACCCTGTCAGCGTAACAATGAGAAACTGACCCGGTTTGCTTTTAACGTATTGGATCGTCTTAAGATTTTCATTTACGTTTAAAGTACACTAAAGTAGCTGCGACCCGGAACGATTTTAACCTAACTCTTTCTTTCTTGGGAAAGCTAAGTACAGTATGTTGGACTGCCAACGCTAGAGCCGAATGACTGAAGAGACACATTCAGACATGTCTGAATAATATTGGTGAGTTTTCTTTCCAGTAACTTATGTTTTAAGTGAGATTAGTTCATTATTTCTAGCTTAGCAAGTGTAGTTTGGTTGACTTTGGAGATTGAGTCTCCAAGCACCTGCTCCCCTTATGGAAAACCGCTGAAATACTTGTAAACGGGTTTATAAGAGTGTAGTGACATTGTTATACCACAAAGTAATTTTGTATCCCTCTGGCATTACTGCAGCAGTTTGTGTTGCATAATATTTTGACTTTATATTCTCCTATTTTTATCCATTTCCCATTTTACGGACTAAGACATATATCAAGCGATTAAAAATTAGACTATTAAAGGCAAACGCTGATACTGAACATTTTATGAATACCCTGTCCACGACACTTATTTCATCTTTATAAGTATTTATATAGGAAAACGAGTTTGTTATCACACTATCTAAAACTGACATACAGTAGGGTAGACCACTATCGGCAGCTTAATGGTGTCTTAAGATTGTGATATTTGCTAATAGCGCAGTCTTATAAAACGTAAACAAAATATTCACATATGCATGTCTATGGGAGGGCTTTTTGTGTACTACCCCTGTCACCAAACGAACCCTATATCATTGTTGTTGTTTTTTTTTTTTCCTGCATTCCCACTCCTAGTGTGTGTGTGTGTGTGTGTGTGTGTGTATATTTTCCTTTTCCCGACACACCTTTTCCGTCCCCTCTTCCTGGCCAACGTGGAGCTTACAGGCACATCACATGTATTATAGTGGTTGATGTAAGTCAAGCAAGAGTGGCCCTCTTAAAGCCCACCTACCCATTTTATATACACACTGACCCATTAGTCTCCAGAGCAGATGGCATTCTGTACACACACACACACACACACACACACACACACACACACACACACACACACAGACAGCAATGTGTTAATGGAAACCCTCTTTAAGCACTTAGGGATTGTTATCAAGCTGGTCTGATTTAAGGTCTCACACCATATCTGATATGTATTGAACTTACCAGGACAAATACACTCACTGGAATGGATGGCTGGCCCACTGACCCAGTCGGAGTGTGTCAAGTCCAGTAGACTTGATGATGCGGCTATTGAACTAACCAGGCCGAAAGAGCCAAAGGGAGACAAAAGACTTGAAATCCTGTGGTGGTTGACTGAAAGAAAGTCGGGGGGGGGGGGGGGGGTTAACCTCTAGTGTACTCTGTGTGGGGTAACACACATATCAGAATGTGTGTTATCTAGATGAGTCTAGATGAGTGCCTTGAGAGTGTACACACCCTCCTATTAGAGGTTTATATGTCACCCTGTGGACAATCATAATAACCAGAGGGCCAAAACTGAAACCTTTAAAAACCTACATTAGACCCACGCACACACCCACATACATACATTGGTGGATTATGCCATGTTTCCGGATGTCTGAGATTATATGTCTGAAAAAATGTTCACTTAGTTGGGATTCAAGAATTAGAAAACTAAAAAGAAAAAAAGTGTCCGAAAACTAAAGGACGGACAGGTTGATGGTGCATGGTTAAAGAAGGGCATCATTTTTCAATTAAATTCCTGATGTTTTCACGCGATGCATTCCTGCTTTGTCATTTTGTAATTATTTCATACATGGCTGTTAGTCAACCCAGAAACATTTTCCTGTCAGACTGAAACATGAAACCCTGTCTTTCTCTTTATTATAAGCTCACTGACTATGGAGCATGAACAGTCTCCATCTGTCTGGTCTGACTAGCTGGTTCACTTTCTCAGTAACAACTACTGGTCGTGTGTTATTGACTTTAGTACGATGTGTGGAAAAAACTTTCAAGTCAAGAGCCGATTATAGTAGATGACTATCTGCAATGCTTTTGTTTACCTGCTGCTATTAAGGCAGTGCTGTTGATTAAAATGTTGTCCTGTCACGACTTTACATGATATTACAGGCACTTTAAAATGAAAGGAATCTTTAATAAAGCAATAAACAGCTTTGTGAATCTCCCATTAAGGGGTTCTCTTTGGATTTAGTCTTGCTCTTCACTAAAGTCGAGGGACTTGCGGGGGACAGATTAAAAAAGTAAAGGTTAAAATCAAGGCAGCAGAGGCCAATATATCCTGACTTTTAGTCTCTCCCCCGCAGCTTTGCTGTCCTTGTTTTTAGCTCTATGTCTTTCTCTCCGTCTTCTCAAACCTGTTCTTGGAACTTTGCACAAGTACATTCAGAGCAACGAAAAACTGAAGTCAAACTCCTTGTATGCATTAATCGACTGACTGTTTCAGCATTTGCTCTGAAGCAGTTAAGTCTATTAATCAGTTAGTCCGTCGACAGAAAATGCATCAACCCCGTCCACAAATCACTTCAGTCCACTCAACTAATAGTTTGGCGAGATATTTCAGTCTGGACCATAGTGGTGGACCAACATTGACATGGATTTTGCCAGCCACAGAGCCACACCACTACCATGGCTAAGAAATATATACTTGGGTTTATAGGACTGCCAGCTGTGAGCAAGCCTATCTGTTTTAAATATGTATAGACTAAACAATTAATCAGTTAATCTAAGACATACTAACCACGTTTATTGTTAAATTGTTGTTGGTTGCTTGATGATGTGTTTGTGTGTGTGTGTGTGTGTGAGAAATGCATGCAGCTACATGCTAAATCTATTCAGATTTAAAATTTGAAATTATTCAAATTTATTCAGAGCCAGACAAAGCAGTGCACTAGCGTCTCTTTCTGTATGTCGGCTCTCTTTTCTGCATGACTCAGAAGCTGACTAACCCTGGTCTAGTTTGGTATTGCATCAGCTGTTGCACACACATCAAAAAAAAAAAAAAAACATATGGTCAGAAGAATCTGCAGCATGGCCATTTGGTCACCCAGAATGGAAACTGAATTTCACGTTATCGTCATCATATTTCTTTTTATGGACACTTACAGACTGAAAAAAGGTTAAGAGTGGTTTGGTTGACTGACTTATTTAAATGACTAGAGTTCTTTGACTATGGGAATTTGACAAGGATTGAATCAGCGTAGATTTAGTTGAAGCAAAAGTGTTTGTGTTTGTGCATTTACGTGCATCTCTGTGTATTAGTGCAACATTTCCAGATTTGTCTTTTGGTCACTGAATTCTTAATTGTCTTTTTTTTGTGTATAAGTGATAGTGATACACAATTAACAACACCTTTTTTTAATGTGGATGTCTATGTCAAAAGAACTTACAGTAATGAAAAATGATTTAATTTTCAAAAGCACAACACAAACGCTCAAGGGGTGTACGAGCATGTATACACTGGCTGAAAGGTAATACTGCTACAAAGTCATTGAGGCTATTCATCCTGTCCGGGCATCTGTGGAAAGGGTGGAGTGATTACTGATTTGTATTGAAACAGTGGTTAAAAAGGGGTTAATTATTAATTGGATTGAACCAGTGCATCATTTATCATATAATACCATTCAAAGTGTCAGCTTGCTACACTGGTTTTACACATTATTCAACAGCAAGCAAAAGAAGAACAAACATTGTATTTGCTACTTCTCTGTGTCCCTGTACAGAGAAGTTCAGGCGTAAATAACATCAGATTTGAGAATAATCCCAGCTCTGTTTTTTGCAGACTTTCCATAGATAGACCGTTGTTACTGACAGCACTTCCCCACCGGCACCCCTTCTCTGACACTGCTGACACTTTCAAGCCTTTAAAGCAGTAAATGAATAAACATAGTCATGCTTTCGATGTCTGAGTCATTATTAAATAACAGTTTAAGAAAGTTGCACAGAGATGTCAGGGAATATCACAATGGAAAAATCAGTGGTCTTTAGCCGTAGCTGGATTAGCCCTCTCAGCGTCACCTTGTAGTGCAGCAAACAGACTTGTCATGTTCAGCCACTTGGCTGGTTTTACATAACTGTTTTATTTGTGGGAATGTATTCTCACCCGGAAGGAGTGAGCGCTTTAATCTGCAAAGTTCATTTTCCTCAGAGGCCTTACGGTGCAGGATTTGTTGCACAGAGCTCAAAGTCTGATTTTAGGATTATGCTGTCATGGAAATACTGAATTGTGTAATGTTTATTGCCTCGTTGCAGATGTTTGTTTCAGCTACAGAAAATTACTATAATTATAGTGAATTGTGCCTTTTTTTAAAGGGTCACACGCCAAAAAGGTTGGGAACCACTAACTTAAGCCTTTAAGGCGTTCACCATGTAATTGCAACATCCCCAGTTCAAGCCTGGCCAGGGACCTTTACTGCATGCCATTCCCAATCTCTCTCTCCCCTGTCAGCTCACTATGTCCACTGTCGAAATACATAAAATAAAGACAAAATCCACAGAAACTTGAAATTAAGCAATATCTACTTTTGACTCCATATCAGAGGGCCTGGACTTCTTTATGGGGCCTGAGGACGTCAAAGAGATCCATTATTTTCACAAGAACAAGGAAACAGCAAAAAAAAGGGGCGAAAAAGTTGTAAAAAAATAAAAAGAATTTTCTGTAAGAGAAATGCAGTATATAGGTGTTTTTCCAGATTTTTTGAAATCCGTTTCTCACCTCTGCTTGAGGCTAGCCGCTGGAGGCTTCATTAGCCGCTACTGGCATAACACATCCCAATCTCCGACTCAGCTGTTGGCATTCAAGCTGTGTTGTGGGTAATTTAGGCGCCAATGTTTTACACGGAAGAAGAATATGAATCTCAGGTTCTGCTGCATCGATGTTGATCTTTTTTTTTTTCATTTTTACACTGTCCATCACGAGTCTGACAGTGTTATAGGAGAGTAATGCTAAATCGGTGAATTACTCTTTTTAATAAATCAGACATAACATTTGATATAATGTCAAACTGGTTTTGAATATTCTTTTCCTTTCTCTTTACTTATCAGGTGATGATGACTTGCTCACATTGACCTTTGCCCTCAAAGCCTGACCTCTGATTGGTCAGGAATTAGAGTGAAACACACCATAAGAGAAGACCACCTCAAGCTACAATGTCTGTCCAGGAAGCATCCCAACGGCCCACGTTGCCCTTACCCCTCAAACCGGAGGCCAAGCAAAGACCGGAGATCCCCCCGAAACCATCGACACAAACCAGCTCCCCTCCCCTAGGAGACAGAGGCAGCAGTACGAGCGCCTCTGGTGGGAAAGTCAAAAGGATCGTAAACAAGTTTAGCAAACAGGAGTCTGAGCCGAATGAACCCGGGGAACAACCCACCAATGGTACCTCAGACCTCACACCAAGTAAGCGGTTCAAAAGGCCGCCTACCATAAAGCCCAAACCAGGTCGCACCAGTCTGCAGCTCCAGATAAGGGGAGAGCAGGCGCCTCCGCTGCCTTTAAAGAGGAGTCGCATCCTGCAGAAACAGAAAGAAAGTGTGGGAGGAGAGGAGGTGGACAGCATCAGTGTGGAAGGAGGTCGATCAGGTACAGTGGATTTTAACTTGTGTTTCTATCTTTGTTTGAATCTGCTGCTTTTTATATTTGTTTTTGCATTTTACTTTTGAATATATTTCCAACTATTCTATATGTTTTATGTTGTGTACTTTCTTTGCCCTATGTGGTTATTGTCTGCATATCAATCCAAATTTAATTTGGAATAATATTTTAAAAAATTAAAGATCAGATGACACCGTAAATTCTATTTTATTCTCATGCAGTGTTAATGCATGAGAATAAAATGATGCGTAAGTTAAGTTAGAGGCAAGGTTCAGAGACACTCGAGTGTAGTTTTAGATCAAGGTCAATCCCATCGATAAAACTGAAAGAAAAACCTCATTTTACAGTGTGTGTATGCTTGTAAAGACCTTTGCATATGAGTGTGTGCGTAGACTGATTGGTTTGACAGATATATTTACAGTCTAGTCAGGGTGGTTTCTACTGACAGCTGTCGTGCCACTGGCCTATCTGTTCCAACAGCCATAAACAGGTTCTGTCAGCTGATCACCTGTGTGTGTGTACTTGTTTATGTTCCTTGATCTGTCATACTGATCAACTTTGTCCTGACTCAACGAAAGGGGAACCCAAAGAAGTGACATTTTATTGGTTGCCTAATTAAATAGTTTCCTCCTTAGTTACACATGCTATCACTTCCTTTTTTTGGTTCCCTGTCAGAGACGGGAAGCCTTTATATGAGTCATTCTTTGCCAATATATGCTTTAAAACGGAATATTGGCTTTTATTGGTGATTAGAGCTGCAAAAAACAGTTATCTTCACTATTGTTTGACTATAACATAAAATAAAATAGTGAAAAATGCCGACCACAGTATCTAAGGTAATGTCTTCAGATTGTTTTTTTTTGTCTGACCAACAGTCTAAAACCTAAACATATTGAATCACAATGATATAAAACAGAGAAAAGCAGCAAATCATCATATCTGAGAAGGATCTAGAGAATGTTTTGCAAAATAAGTTAAACTATTAATCTAATATCAGAATAGCTGGGTGCTAATTTTCTTTGGTAGGCTAATTGAATAATCAACTAATCATTTCAGCCCTACTGGTAATATTTGAACAATTATGGAGTTTGAATTAAATTGATCTCTTACCTGAGCAATAAAATAAAAGTATCATGGCCTTGTGTTAAAGTGATGCAGTTGGCTCTTTATTTAACTATAGTTAAAAAAAGGACGGTCACACAATGAAGAAGGCATAGCTGAAACATGTTTTTCCCCTCTGCTAAATTTTGACATTGAAATTGAAATGTGTCTATGGTTGAACTGTAATTTTAAAAAAAGACATCTGTACTGACTGATGTGGAAAGTGTTATACATTGAGCTCAACTTCAAAAAAAACAACAACGTACTTTTCTCTGACTTTTTTCTTTGCCTTTCATAATCTTACTCGCTGTCCAATTTAACCTTCATCCTAATTGTCCTCTTTCATTCCTCCACCACCTCCATTTCCTTTTATGAATATTGGAATTTTCCCTTGCAATGATCCAAGCTTTCCATGAATATTTGAGGACACCACTTGCGCTCTGCATAGAGATGAACCACTGACTCAACAGTCTGGCGTGTGCTGCGATGAAAGTAGATGGAGAAAAAAAAAAAGGCTCTTAAACAACGTGAGCTGCCCTTTCTGGGGATACACATGTAGGAAAGAAGTCAACAGGAACAGCTCCTTCACACCAACAGCAAAAAAAGAAGTACTAAAAAAATGTTAGAGAAGTTGATTTATTTTCTCCCCTCTTCATAAGCATTTCAAAGCAGCTAATATGTGCTGTCTCTTTTTGATGCAGCGCCTGATGGAAAGGAGGTGGAGGTTAAGCTGATTGGAGGAGGTGAAGCGGAGTCGGAGCACAGTCCAGACACCCCTCTCAGTCCCTGCTGCGACCCAAGCTGCAGCTGCGTGTGCCACCTCCAACGGCCTGGCATGAAACTAATATGGGTGCCCATGGACGTGGAAGGTGGCGGGCAGAAGGGTGGAGGTGGAGAGGAGGATGATGCTGATGTGGATGAGCAGAGGGAGGAGGAGGGGGATGACTGGGGGGTGTATGAGGATGTAGAGCCAATAGGGGAAGGGGACAGTGAGGCAGGGGACGAGGTGGACAGGATTTCTGTGGTTGATGAGAGTGAGGTTTTGAAACAAGAGAAGGCAAAGTTCAACCAGTCTTTGGATGTTTTGATCGCTGAGGTTCACAGGAGGCGGTCGGACCCAGGGCCTCACAGTGTCCTCACCTCCCTTGCTGTCACTCGCTCTCAGTCTCCTCCTGTTCCCCCAAAACGAGCTAAGTCACCCCCAGTCCACCTCAGTCCCACCCTAAATGAAGAAGACAATATTTACGAGGCCACACTTCCAGTGGTCGACCCTGTTCCTAAAACGACCACACCTGTGTGTAAGGAACTGGATATTCCTCTAATCAAGGTGCGCAAACCAGCCCGTCGGTCTAAACTGTCCTCCAGCACCTCAGACCCTACATCCGAGTTTCAGATTAACAACGAACCCATCTCAAGCCCACACGACGTGCTGCCTGCTGTCCCGCCAAGGATGCCTCTGATTCAAGACAGCCGCAGCCTCACGCCGGTGCACCGAGGTGGCATTCCTCTCCCTCAGCCCACCCTGGAGGAGTGGCGACTCTTGAGACCTTCGTCACCTGGCAGCTCCGCTGCCAGTGGGCTGAGCACCCAACGAGCCATCACTCCACCCCCAACCAACCCCCTCCTGCCTCACAGACCCCCACCTCCACCACCAAAGACAGATCCACGGAGGCTCAGCAGTGCCTCACTGCAATCCCTAACACATAAAAAAGGTTTGTACTGAACAAACAGTATCATCTTTGCCGGAGATGAGCTATGAGTGATTCAGATATTGTTATATTTTCTGTGTAGCTGAAAGTGATGACACCATTTACTTCTTTTTAGAAGGAGAGGAGAATGGAAGGAATGAAGGAGAAAAAGAGGACATAATGGAAGAGCTGTGAGTTATAACTCTGGGAACTCTCTTACCCCACATCCTACTAACAAGTATTGTCTGTGTTGTCAAAATCGGAAATAGCCTTTTCCAGGGTCTGTTCCTCTGTGACATAGACTGCCATTTTTGTCCAAAAAACTACTAAAGACATATAAATGACCCACACCGTTGCACTTTTTCTGGACACAGGGGCTGTAGTTTACTTTTAATCAATCCCACATACGCCGTCCTGCTTAGAAAAACCGGGTAGTGCAACAAATGTGTATTAATCCAAAGCTGAAAATAGTCCCCAACATTTGCTTCATTTACTGCTGTTTGAGTGATGTTTTCGAAAAACTACAGTGCCCAGCTGCTTGAGGAAATTGTTTAGCCTTTTTAAAAAGCTGCAGACAGAGTACAGAAATTAGATAATATTCAGAGACTGAATAACACGTTGTTGGTTTTGGCGTTTTTGTTGAATTTGTCGATAATAAGAAAAATATAGAATTTCACCAGCCTTACCCTTTAAGTTAGCTTGTTTTGTGTGTATGGAGGAATGAATAACTGTGTAATTCACTCTTTTGTTTATGACAGTTTGGTTCCATTTCAGACTGGTTGATCCTTTTGTCCCTTTTCCATACTTCCTGTTTCAGGAATAGCTCCCTCAGGAGGGGGTCTTTGTTCAGCTGGGAGTCCCGCCTGCAGGATGGTAAGGCTGACACCTGTAACAAACAGAACATAAAACGAGATCGAAAGTATAACTTGTAATGTTATGAGTGCATCATAATAATCATGTCTGTGGTTGTCGAAGACGCGCTCGTATCATGTATTGGGGACAACGTGTGTACTGGTTACATACTGGAGTTTTTTGTTAGGAACCTTTTTGTTTCTTGTTTCAGAGCCTCTGTACCAGACGTACCGTGCCACTGTCATCACCAAGGAGATCCGACGCCAGACGGTTTGCCGTAACATCAGTAAGACTAGTGTGGACTACGCTATGGACTTGACTGCCCGTCCCTCTGGGACTGGTACTGGTACCATGATTGGAAATGGACCGCACAGGGGCAACCCTGTACCCACACCAGGCCAGAGCACTCTGTGGCAGGACCTCCCGGCTGTCAGGGACAGTGGAGTGCGGGAGCAGCTCACCCCTGAACAGTGCAAGTACCAGGAGGTGAGAGATTTAAAGAGAGGAGAGGACGAAGAGGCTATTGTACAGAAGAGAGATCCCATAAAGAAAAATCAATGTGGCTAAGAGGAGAGAAATTGGAGATGCTGCATCAAACTATAAATCACATCTTAAAGTAAAAATATGATTTTTTTTTTTTTTTAATATAAATTAGGGACAATGCTCCCTCACTGTATCACTCACTGCTGTAAAATAATATTGATTCACCGTATCTGAAGTTCATTAAAAGCTTTTACAGCTTTTTTTTTTTTTTTAAACTCCTTTAAAGTACAGGGAGTGATGTGTTTCTGTTTCCTGGAGCAGCAACAGCATTCTGTTCAGAAAAACTTGGTGGCTGGTGCGTACAACCACAGCCAAAATGCCTCAGCAGACCAAAGAATACACATCTGAGGACATCAAGAACCTTGCAAATGGTTGTAAACCAATTAATTATTTGATTTAATCAAACCATATAAAAGGAGGAACCAGGAAAAAAAAATCTATCAATAAAACAGATTAGAATAAAAAGGAATTGTTAGTATGTAAAACAGTTATTACACAAATTCATAAAAAATTGATTAAGCAGGAAATCAGCATGGCCTAGAGCTAGAGCTGAAAAGATTAAACGATTTAAAGACAGAAAATTATTCGGCAACTATTTTGATAATCAGTTAATCATTTAAGTAATTTTTTGTGCAAAAATGGCAAAAATTCATTTTCCGATGTCACTTTCCACTATAATGGGAATTTTTTTAGCTATTTGCTTACATTTTATAAAAAGTATGATTAATCAATGGATAAAATGATCAACAGGTCAATCAGTATTGAAAATAATATCAGGTCTGAAACGAACGATTATTTTCATTGCCAATTAGTCTGATGATTATTTTTTCAGTTGATTAAACATTTGGTCTATACAACATCGGTAAATAAAAAATGCCCGCGACAATTTTCCTAGATCCCAAGGTGATGCCATTAAATATCTTGTTTAGTCTGAACAACAGTACAAGAATCCAAAAATACTCAATTTATTTATTTTCCTATTTTTTCCAGGTCTTTTTAAGTTGCTTCTGGGGACTTGTTTGGGAGAAACCTTGCTAATCTAATGCAGAATATAACAGTCGTTCTTACTGTTGATCATCTGAACTTGTGTAAATCCTTCAAAATCCTTTAGATACGAGTCGTATGGAGCAACAAGTCTCTGAAAATTATTCAGTGGGACAAATCATCGACATTTCCAGCCTGAGAAAAGAACGCTGCATTTATTGCTCGTAGGGTATCATTTAACGTCTGAAGTTAATATTTGTGCGTTTTCCCTTACAGAGTATGTTCGAAGTTTTGACATCAGAGGCCTCTTACCTTCGATCCCTGCGAGTCCTGACCGAACATTTCATGGACAGCCGGGAGCTGGAGGACACGATGATCATCAGGGACAAGAAAACCCTGTTCTCCAACATCCTGAGGGTCCGAGAGGTCAGCGAGAGGTGAGGATTGGCAGAGGGAAGGATGAGGGGAGATAAAGGAAAAAAGGGAAATTGGAAGGTGATTCATGACTTGAACTGGCACAAGCTGATTCAGCGTATGTAATAAGTCATTTGCTGACTTAAGCCATGTGCCAAATAAAGCATTTAATGTTTTTTGTCTGGTTGCTCTTTTTGCTCTCTTGCACTACGAGATAACACACATTTTTCTGGAGGTTTTTGGCGAAACCTTTGCTGTCTGATTCCAAAGGTTCTTGAAAGACTTGGAGGACCGCATATTTAAGCTCCTGGTCTTCTCTGACATCTGTGACATTATCCACTACCACGCCCAGCACAAGTTCCCCGCCTACATCGACTACGTTCGCAACCAGATCTACCAGGAAAAGATCTTCACTACACTCATGTAAGGAGCAGCAGTCTGTCTTCTCCATCTGAATCAGTTGCTTCCATAGAATTTAGTTGCGGATGTGAAGCGAAGGCGAGAAAGGAATGCAGGAATCAGGAATTCATGCTGGTTGGGTTGTAACCGTGCCTTCTTATATTTTTATCCTTATAATTCATTTTTCTCACTAGTTTCAGATTTCAAAGATGATTGTTTTTAGCTTTGAGTCAAAGTCCCAGAATTCAGCCAAACCTTCTCATATAAGTTACGTTCACTCACAGCATTTTGCATATGGCAGGAAAAATCAACACTAAAGCAGGCATTAATTGTCAGATAGGGAGATTGGATTTTTTCTCTGCAGGAGCGCAAAAGATGAGTTAAAACGTTGACGTTAAATTAAGTTTTAAACACTAAAACCAACTTTCTCCCTCCTTTTCTCTATTCCATAAGGATAGAAAAGGTACAGCTGCGTTACATGCCATTAATTTGTGCGTATGTGCAGACTTAACCATGTGCGTTTTCTGTATGTGTGTCTACAGGAAGAACAACGTGCAGTTTGCTACGGTCATCACTCGTCTCCAAGAGTCCCCTCAGTGCCAGCGGCTGCCCTTCATGTCCTTCTTGCTGCTGCCCTTCCAGCGAATTACACGCATCAAAATGCTCATCGAGGTGGGCGACATCACGGGACAACTAGTTGAATCTTGACGTGGAAATTTAATACAGACAAACACAGCCAGGAGGCAATTAGCCTAGCTTAGCATAAGGACTGGGAGCAAAGGGAAAAAGGCTAGCCTGGCTCTTTGTCTGACTGTTGTTTGTTGATAAAGAGTTACAGCACACATCTCCCCGTTAAATTGTCATTTTTATATTTCAGTTCACAAAATACAATGTGTTATTTAGTGAGCTTTAAAAGGCATTAAAAGGAGAATTTTTAACTTTAACCAGAGCCAGGCTAACTTATTCTCCTGCTCACAGTCTTCTTGCTAAGCTAGGCTAATCCCCTTCTGGCTCTATCTGAATACATAAGGTAGAGGCACGATAGTGATATCAAATGTCTCATCTAAATCGCAAATAAGATTACTGCCCAAATTGTTAAATCATTAAAAGCAGGAACATGATTATACGCACGTCATTTGTAGATGCTTTGCCAAGGCTTGAAAACAGCTTTACTGAAAAAGTAATGACTGCACACTGACTCCAAACTACAGACTTAATCATAAAGACAATGTTTCAAGCCCGTTTGGATCTTTGTAAGGTAAAATTGATAAATAATCTGAATTGGGATGGAAATGTCTAAACAAATTTATGGTTTGGAGTCAGTGTGCAACTCTTACTTTTTCACTACAGAGGTAGAAACCTGACTATTCACTGCTGTTTTTTCTTTTCTTGAGAGGAAAAAGCTCAGGAGGTCAGTGTCATGGAAATGTGATTGGAGTGTGAATACAATGCAGTTGACCTTTGCAACCTTGTGTCTCAACAAAATGCTCCAGTACATTTTGTGTACATGACCCTGGCATTAGTCTGAGTTCATCACGGTGTGTTGCCGTGTGGAATGTTTTCATTCGGGCAGTCTTCCACAATCACTCTCATTGCTACCTCTTGACCTGTAAGCAAACACACTTTGACACACCTTGTCTGAGCCCTATGACTTTGTTTGCATTTAGATGGAAAAATGCACCCTGATGATGCTGTTTGTCCATTGCAGAAATGGAAATTTGTTGTTTGTCCCCGCAGAACATCCTGAAGAGAACAAAGGAGGGGACGAAAGAGGAGGAGACTGCCTCCAAAGCTTTGGCTTCTGTGTCGAAGGTAAACGTCCCTCACTCCTCACCCTCCCCTCTGCCTACAAATCCATTTTACCATCTGACTTTCGGGTGCTTCAGGAGCCTCTGGAAATTTGACGTCAGCCATTGTCTTAGTGAAGGATTTCCTATTGAGTGAGCTCTGCAGTGACAGTGACTCATACATAAATGTCAGTGAGGACGATTGGAGTATGAGTTTACTCTCAGAGAGAGAACCTGAGGGGTTTTGTCAAAGGAATGAACCTGATACTATCAACGAGACACAGCCAGTTTTACACAACAGCCGAGGGGGAATATGAGGTTTTTAAGTTTCGAAAGATAATGAATCTCTTGACTGATGAGGTGGTTATTTCATACATTTGTCTCTCTTTTTCACTCTTACAATCACAAAGATCATCGACGAGTGTAACACTCAGGTGGGAAAGATGAGACAGGTGGAGGAGTTGATCTATGTCTCTCAAACACTGGAGTTCGACAAGCTCAAGGTAAACGCAGGCAACGATACACGTGTCCACGATTTCAGCTCCTTGGACATCTATTTTGGAAAAGAGGTAAATGTTTCTGCCTTTGCTTCTGTCCTCATCAGGCCATCCCAGTCATCTCTCAGAATCGATTTCTGGAGAAGAAGGGTGAGCTGCAGGAAATGTCCAAAGGAGGTACTCTCTTCAACATGAGGGCCAAGTTCACTCCCGTCTACCTCTTCCTCTTCAACGATCTGCTCATCATCACCTCCAAGAAGGGGTGAGGCATTGATTGGTATTAGTGTTTGAACACTGATGAAAGAAAAAAAAACCCATTGCCATGGCAATAAAGCATTACACAGCAGGGCTAAATGAGGATAACATTTTTAGGTCTTGATTTTGACTTTTGCAAATAAGGCATTGTATGAATCGTATTATATGTAATTGTCCCTAATTGGCTAAAAGAAACTAATACAAAAGAAGGCAGTCTGACAAAAAAGTCTGACACTTCTATCAAATTGCTAAATATTTATTGTTACAATTACATTAAAAATAAGCAAATTGTTCTTTGGTGGCTTTTCAAAGATATTATGTTGATTTTTTTAAATACAGGTTTTTAATACATAATTAAGACATAATTTCTCAAAGTATGAATCTTTATGTGAAGCAGACATTGATACAATCCAGTCACATTACTCTTGGCCAGTGCCAAACACTGTCACCACTCAACACCAGGGGCTGAAGTAGCTCCAAACTTCCTGAAATGTAGCAAGAAGTGGTGTTTTAGGAGATTTGAGGGGAAGAGAAGAGTATTTTCAAATATGCTATTGGTGCCTGATAGATGGCAGTTGAGAAATACAACTATTATTTTCTATAGCTGCTATGCAGATGATATTAAGTTACACCTCCCATTAAAGCCTGATAATTTCAGGTCAAAATCTTCATGTCTCTTTTTTCTTGAACAGTGCGGAGCGTTTCGTGGTTCTAGACCACGCCCATCGCTCTCTGGTGCAGGTGCAGCCAGCAGATGAAGGTGGGAGCAGCGGCGGCCCTTACGAGCACTGCTTCAACCTCACCCTGCTGGAAAACCACCAGGGACGCATGATAGAACGGCTGTTCAAGGCTCCCTCGCAGTGGGTAGTCCTTAACGAAATGCAAACCTCATTTTCAAAGCTTCACAGGCCTGTGTGAAGTGTAGACACTCAGAAATGTTGTGTCATAACATCAGGCATTTTGAAACGTGACACAAATATGAGGCCTCATTTCATCGTTTTGTTTGTTTGTTTTTCCCAAGCTAACTGTTTTTGTCAACAGGTCAGACATGCACAGGTGGATGGCGGCTTTCCCCAACCCCACCAACCCGGACAGAGACGAAGAGGAAGTGATTTATGAAGACTGGGGTGAGGAAGCACAAACACGCCCACAAAAAAGCGAGGCATCTATTTTGCCTCAGACACAATCGTTGTTTTATAGCCGTAGTTTTTTACGGGCATGTGTATGTGTGTCAGATTGTCCTCAGGTGCAGTGTTTGGAGCAGTACATTGCCCAGCAGGCAGACGAGCTCACCCTGGAGCCCACTGAGATCGTCAACGTCATCCGCAAAACCAACGAGGGTAAGAATGTGCGGGGGAATCTTGGGCCAAAGAAAAAGTTTTCATTTAACACCATCGCAGAGACAAGATGGCCTTATAAATTGGAAATAAGATACGAGAAGATTATCACATTCAGGATTGTAAACATTTCCTCTAATACAGACAACCCATCTGCGACTTCCACTGCACAAAAGTGATATCAATCTCTCCATTCGCCTATATTTGGCATTATCAGTGTCTGCAGCTCTAGACTCAACAGTTTAAAATGTAGTACAGATAGGTTTCCTATTAAAAAAAGTAAATTATATTGACATGATTCTGTATCATTAACATGCCCCCTCCCTCAACTCTGCTTGTTTATACACCCTGATCCTCATAACTGCGACAATCCTCAACCCTCCACCTTAGCAGTTTGATTTATTTTATTTTTTTTACTTTCTTGCATGAACAATACAGAAACCTCCAATCTACCCCTATTTGTTCTCCTCCCTGCTCCCCCTCCTACTTCTTCTCTTTTTCATAGGCTGGTATGAAGGGAGTCGTCTCTCAGACGGTCAGAAGGGCTGGTTCCCCGTAGGACACGTCATAGAGATCACCAACGAGCACGTGAGGAGGCGAAACCTCCGAGAGCGCTACAGGGTCATACAGGCTGCGAGCGCGGTTGCCAACAGCAAGGTCCGCACCATTCATTAGGGTCAATGGATCAAGGATGTTTACATTTAATCATTTTTAAAAGGATGATTAATGGAAACTCTTCAGAAGTCAACTCTTGTACAAAGATTATTCAGGGAGTTTATTAGTTTTAGTGTCAGTTTCGAGCCATCGGGAAATGAAAGAAAAGAAGAAAGGCGATAACCATGAGACATCATAACAGACCTGCAGTCATCACCTTATTTATACTACTGGATTACGTGTGTGCGCAGTTAAGCAGCTGGGAACTTGAAGTGGATCATTTATTATACATGCTAAAGGAAACTATGTGGTATGTGTACATCTGCATTCAAGAACAATGACGAGCGTCTCCAGCATTTCAGCTGTAGAGTTTACCTCTTCTCGTGTGCATGCAGCCCTGCATTAACGTCTCCTCCTGCACTGCTGTGAAACCGCCAAACTGACATGCTAATCATTCTAGCCATAGCTGGACCAGACTGTGCAAATGTCAAACCTGCTGGAGAGAAAAAAGAGATGGGTGTTCCTGTGAACACCTCTTGTGTCAAAGTCGTCACACACGCACACTAAAGTTAAATACTCTCATTCCTGCCGTGAACAACAACCTGGCAAGTGTCACGAAGATGGCCAGAATACAGGATATGACACATTTTATGGTATTAAATGAAACACGTAGGACAGTTATACCATCTATGTCAGCAGATGCAAAACCTGTAAAGAATCTTGTCAGTCCTGTGCATTTGCATTAACTCAAAACCCAGAACCACACACCGAGACTTCTGTCATGACCATATCAAGCACAAGAGCTTTGAAAATGCATGTAAATGGTGGCTGAGCTGTAGCTGTTATCTTGTGTCACTAGCCATTGTGGAATAATACTGTTGCTCCACCTGCAGCATGTCGTCAGTGAAGAGTTTGTACTATTTGTGCATAAAGTGTAAATTTACAATATGTTGTAAATAATGAGTGGGGGATTCTCCCCTTCAAAACACTACTAGTAATTTTAATAAAACTTTGTGTTTTTTTTAGCTACAGAAGGTGTTTGTTTCTAAGTAACAGGCTCGGCTCAACTGTGGATCATTTTTATTGAACACTAATAGAAAATAATGAGGCGTGTGTGCAATATTCAAAGTTAGACATGAAAATACAGTTTTCATTTTCATCCTAGTGGGGAAATAAATTCGCATCCTATAAGCATCCCCATAAAGTGTTTTGATGCAAATTTACTTTTTCTGAACATCCACCGCAAAAAACAAAAGGGCAAAGAGCAAGTAGTAAAAATGTAGTAAAATCCTTCACAAACATACCAAGGGACAAGGAGACCCGCAGGTTTAAGACCGTCACTACAGGATATCCAAAGTTCCCATGTCTCCAAGGCTAAGGAGTACATGCACAGCATCCCCCTCCGAATCTGAGAGCATCCGTTCCCTCACCTCTGAAAAATCTCCAGAGACACTTCTGTCCTCAACAGACCTAAACTCCCCCCAGCCTGGTTCTCCATTCTCACTGACACATGTTAACCTGATATAGCCAATGTCACTTTGAGGAGAATGAGTAGCTTTTAATGCGGGTAAAGCTGCAGATTCTTGTCGGTTTTCAGTGCCTACTGGTAAATCCTTATAATGCTGGTATGGTGGAGCATCAGGAAGTGTTACTGCTGATTTCTGGTGGCACTTTCCCCAGATTCTGTCCTCCTCCATGACACTAAAGCGACTCAAGAGGGTATCAACTGCTTCAAACTCCATATCTGACCAACCTCTTCCCCGCTGCAACTGACTCCCCAAACCAGCCATCCTTGGATATTGCACATCACTACAGGGGGGCTTGTATACTTCCTCAGCTGATGTGAAATCCATAGGTTTAGGGTGAGTAAGGAACGGACAGGGATTCAAGTCTACTGGTGGCTCTGCAACACTGGAAAAGTCCATTGGTGCAGCAGTAAGGGTCTCATCACTTTGTCCAGGCTCCTGGTGGTGCAGCTTCAGGAGGTTAGTGATGGCCTGGTCCTCCTCCTGGGTAAGCTGGAGAACGGCCCGGCTTGGCCGCACTGGGGAATGGACGGGGTTCATTCTCCACTTGGGGCTGCCCAGGTCTCTAGTGGGGTGTGGCCCGGATTTGAATGGGTCTGGACGAGTTGGTGGGGCCAGGCAGGCGGACATGACCGGTAGTGGAGTGTTGAGCCGCAAGCAATCGAAAACCTGATGCGGAGAATTGAGGATTGTAAGTTTTAATAAAAGTGTGAATGACCAAAAAAATAAATAAATAAAGGTGCTGCCCATTGTACAAGGATTTTGGTGCTTTCACAAAATACGAACATCACTAGTCCCTGAAAATGTTTACCTAAAGTGAAGAAACATAATGCTGATGCTATATCTTGACTGTCAAAACAAAGTGCCCTCCCCCCCTTTTGCCCTTGGTCTCAATTTCTTTCCGGCCCCCTGGTTTGGGTTCTTGGCTCCGTCTGACGGGACTGAGCCAATCTTATTAAACGTCCTCGTCTGTCTGATCCCCTCCATAAGCTCTACCCCCCACCTCGACCCAAAGAGCACAGAAGCAGAGCTGCCCCCGGGGAACTACAGTATGCGAGAACCCTCCTCACCACCTCAACGTGTACTAGTTACACTCCAAGAATCTCCACTTGGGAGTTGGGATTCTTGGAATTAAACTTTGGAGAAATCAATGTGTCAAATACTCAAGAATTAACTGTTTAATGTTATTTGAGACCGAAGGGTAAAGGACTGACTTAAAAAACACATCTACTATATATAATTGTACCTTAAATACCATTAAAAAAAATTGTAACATTTGGGGAAAACAAAGTGAACGGCAGGACTTGGTTTGTTCTAGTTCTGATAATGATCATGACTGATCAAATGTAACAGGAAATGTTCTTAGAAATGAAACTGGGACTTAACCAAACCTGGTCTAGATTAGGTCCCAGATTTAACTGATGCATTTCCAGAACTTCATCACAATTTGGATGGGAAGAGTGTGAAAATGTGTTCATCATGCCATCCAGGGACTAAATCCCATAATTGTGGGGTTATGAATGACTGTACATTGGTATCCATGGTGACCATGTTTTTGGACGTGGGTTAATGAAGTCCTGGCCTTGAGCACGCTTAGGTACGTACCCCGAGATCACTCACTATGTTGGGGATCCTCCTCCCACAGCTCATGGCGGGGTCGGTGTAGAAGAACTCAGCCGGGGTGATGGGAAGGACTGAAGAGAAGACACCAGATTGTCACCGGGGCTGCGCAGCTGCACGAGGCCTTGACACAGGTGCGGGTTAACGCTGACTCACCTGCTCGGTCGTTACAGTCTCCGTGAGGGTGGGCAAAGCCTGCTGCCATGTAAAGGGGCAGGAAGGAAGGGTGGTGCAGGGTCCTGGTGGAGAAAGGGGGGACAACTGGCCGCCTGGGTCCCTGTTGGGAGGAGAAACATGGAAATCTGTCACCTGGGAAAAAATCACCATCTAGAGCCGGCGTTGTTGGCAACTACTTTTTTCCAAAGTAAATTCTGGGCTAAAAAAAACAACTCACGGCTAAATGTCCTTCACTGTCGTTCATGATGGACTTTTCTGTTCAGTTTCTAGCTCGGAGAGTCAAAAGTGGCGTCTGCCTCAAGTTGGTGTTAACAGAAAGGGAGAGAAAAATCAAAAAACACTAGGTGCTAGTCGCTGCCTGGTGGGGGGAGAAAAAAAAAAAAAAAAAGACTGACAACTAGCGCCACCTGCCGGAGGACTTGTGTAGTGTAGCTTTCGAGTCAGTGCAACTGGCTTCCCCAGAATCCTGCGTTCGACCACGACGGAGCAGACTGCACCAGGTGCCAACAATGATCATGAAAGCCATTTGGCCACAAAGGAAAAACGTGACATTTCTAAACACCATTTCTAATGAAAATCACAAGTCAGTTTATTTTCAGACATTCAACCAAAAGAGTCCTTCCAGACTTTTAAAAATACTCTGCTTTGACTAATTACCTCCGCCAATTTGAATTTCGGTGTATATTGTTTGACATTGGCTGAGGTCTGCACTCATTTTCTAGGTAGTGTGATGGTTTTATTTTAAAAAAAAAAAAAAAAAAAAAAAAAGTTGTTAGAAAGCCTAAACAAATCAACATCCCCTCTCCCTTAAATGGAATGAATATGCAGTTTTTCATTTTAAACTCTGACACAAGATGTCTCCTACACTAAAAACCCCATTCTCAGTTTATGCGTAATGAGACCTCAAGTTTCCACATAGCACTTGTGTTAGGGCCTATTACTGGTTTGAAAACTAGTTTTAATGTCAAATCATTCTCACAGGTTCAAGCTGTAAACTCAAAGTGCGCATAGAGGGGGGGGGAGAAAATTTTTTTTTTTTTAATGCCTTCAAGGTAATAGAAGGTCCCTGTCTTGACACAAACCTGTGGCATTTTGGGGGGGTCATGGGTTGCATCTTGACCCTTAAATCAGTGGTGCCCCTAGATGTGCAAATTTGAAACACTAATCATAATATAGTCCTAACTTCCTGTTTCTACATTACCATTTGTAGTAAGTGTTGACAAAAAGCGATACGAGAAATACAGCACAAAAACAACTTTATTTAAAATTCCAAGTTTTTCCATATACACTTCAAATTTGTACAGCATTTACTTTGGTTTGCGATGTTCCTTCAGCCCCTGTGAGGAAACAGCAAAAAGTTAAGTGAGACCTTTCCTCTTAAATTAATTTTAAGAGGTTACGTTTTCACCTTTTCAGGCCATTAAGATTATGAATCCTAGAGACTTTGATGTAGCGAGCAGGGAGGTGGCCAGCAGGCAGGAACGGTACAGGTTTTCTGGTTGGTCTTTTGGTAGCAAGTGTGGTTTGAAGTGCTGTAGTGGGCTTGATGGTCAGGATCTGTGGATCTACAGAGGCAGAAAGCAAGCACATGCTCAAAAACCCACAAATGTGATGAGTAATTGGTCATGTCCAGCAAGATAGTCGCATTTTGTACCTGCTGTAGACTGCGTAGTGTGGATGATGCTGCCGATGCCAGCTGCGTCAGACTCAAACCTGTACACTGAGAAGAGACGATGGAGACCAGCCAGAGGATATGTACACTGCACTGTCACCCTGTAAGACAAGGACAAATTTACTGCTATGGACCTGTTGGCAGAACGATTTATAGTACTAGAACATTGTCTGTCCCTGCCCCCCCTTTAAAAAAAAAAAAAAAAAAAAAAAAAGAATACTCACTTCTCAGTAGACTCTGCAGAGGCTGCCTTGCTCACACTGATGTACTTGCCGTAGAAAATCTCATTTTGATACGTCACATTTTCCTTGCCAAGCTAAAAGGTTTAAAGAGTTTTTTTTTTTTAAAGTTAGTGACTTAAGCTTGAGGCAGCATCTACAGGCAGGATTGAAGTTTTACATTGCAAGAGTCAACATTAGTTGGTTAAATTGCCAACAGCACTACCTTGACTATGGATCCACAGCTGTTGAGTGAAAAAGAGAAGAGAGCCCTGGTGTCGTCTGCTTCTTTGGGGCCACAGTATTTGTCTATGAGGTTGGTTCTAGCAGGGGTCCTGCCACTTGGGATGGCCAGAGACAAGTCAGCCACCACAGTCACCCTCCCATCAGTCGAACACACTGCAGAAAGATGCTTTTTAGCGCTTTCCGTCAACTGCGCACAAGAGCCCAACTGCGCTTACATTTAAAAGGAGCGGGACGTTCTTACCGATAAGTTCAGTAGAAGTGAATGGACAAGTCTTGACAGTTGAACTCTGGACCTCTGAGCTTTCATGATCCCTCACAAGGATCTCAAATGTACCAAGGAATCCCTTCAGAGTAATGTCCTGCAAAACACAGCTTGTTATCGCTTTCCATGTTCATAACTGGCACCCTACACCATAAAAGGGGACACAAGTGTATTTCTAAAATTTACGCATTTTCCTCACCTTGTATTTATATCCATTAGTGAAAAGCGGCACCTCAAGCAGCAGACTTTGGCTATCGTTGGCCATGATGTAGCCGTGCTGGGCTGCCAGCTCTGACGTCAGCAGGTCAGAGCCGATACTAATGTACCACATGTAGTCAAAAGGCCGGCGGTCCAGTTTGAATCTGATGCCAGACTCAGAACAGACAGCCTCAAACTGTGGAGGAGCTGTTAGGTACAAGACAGTGTTACGCGTCAATGCTAATACAAACTACTATGAGAAGTGCTGAAACTAGTGACTTACAGACATCTGTGAAAAGTGCCACAATAGTTGTCAGGTGGTAAAAAGGCTCCTTCTCAGGCAGCATTGTCAGTGTGTAATTGATTTCCAGCCTGTACTGAAGAACTGCATCTTCTTTAGAGAACTAGGACAGAATATATAATTACTAACCTCATCTAGTAAACAGTATGCATAAGCCAACCAATGTCAAAGCACCTTTTACCTCATGTATGACAACTGGGTCATCAAAAGGAATCCTCAGAGTGTAGCCATGGGTGTTGTTGGGATGAACAACTTTTGCAATGGCGTGCATGCTTGCATTTGTAAATGGCACTGTAAATTCTTGTTCGTTCAGCTGAACAGCAGCCAGCTCAATGTCTTCAGGGAGATCTCCGAGGTAGATGGTGAACAGCCCTTCTTCAATAATGGTTTGGTTATCAGTGAAAACTGGGCGTGGCAGCAGGGGAGTGGCCAGTCTCCTTTGAACTCTGAGCCTGGTCTCTACATGATCCTCATCCACCAAGATTTGCTCAAAGTACAGATTAAAGACGTAAAACTCGTAGAGGTCACCATTCACAAAGCTCTGTGGGATACATTAAAAATGGTAATAAAATAAGCCATTTCCACAGATCATATAATTGTGCATTCTTATCTTGCCACAGGAAATATGGCAAGTGCAAGCAAGAGACCCTCCAAGCCATTTGAGACATCAAAAGCTACTCATGGCAATTTTACACATTAACTGCTTAAGATTGAGCCAATTAGTTTTAATGAGGCCAGCATTCAATGCAGGTTTATGTCAGTTTCATAGTCTGTTATTTTGTAGTTTATTGCCAGATAATTATCCAGCAACTAGAGATCTGGGCATGTTTTATTGTTCCAATTTGAGGGCCTAAAATGTATGATTACACAGTTTAATTTGGACTGCCAAGGCTATAGTGCAGTGTCCCTCAAAGACATATCTACACCTTATGTCAGTGCTTTCTGACCTTTCTGTAGCCTCCTTCAGCATTATAGGGGATGCTGATCTGGACTGTGGTGTTGTGCTTCTCCACTATGTAGCCTCTCTCCGCTGCAACTGGCTGCGCCACAAGTTCACCATTGACACCGATGTTGACCTTTGTCTCGTGCAGACCAGACACCAGCGGGTGCAACACCTCAGGAGTCTCCCACGTAATGTAACCTCTGTCGTCATATGACCCGTCATCTGTAGAAGGTTACAGCAATATTATAGCTTTGTTTGCCAAGTTTAATTAAAAACAATTTTTTAAATATGCCATAGCGCAAGTTTGTAATACTGACGCATAGAGCAAGCAGCCACCAGGTCAACCATAAGGACAACCCAGCTTTGTCTGGAGAACAGAGTTGCATGGACCACCTCTACTGGAACACCATTCACCTGGGGAGAGACTCAAATTAGAAGCCTGTTTTTGGCTAAATGCCCCACCCCAAAAAAAAGGAGACCCCCATTATGCATCAGCCGGTTTACCTCAGTGCTGAATGACTCAGGTTGTCCATATGGTGTACGAAATACAAGCCTTCCATCTGTCAGGTCAAATGCGTAGCCCTGCTTACGAGCTTCAGATAGGCTCAAGGGCGTCAACTGCTCCTCTGCTCTCTGGAACATCACCTGCCAGTCTGAAGTGGTAGAGCTGTGTGCCTGAAAGAACACAATGTAGTGGCTGCAAGAGATGGCGAAATCTACATCAGCGATATTCAACAGTGACTTAAAACTTACAGTTCTAACAGCATTCCAGTCCTCTCTCTTTGTCCCAGATGGACAAGTGACCTCACTCCTCACAGCCACCTACAGAGAAGAGAAAAATCATAGTTAACACCTGAATCTATTCCACAAGTAAAATAATCCAAGATGTAACCAAGCTTACTTCCATGTAGTTGACCTCACAGCTAACTTCTCTGGGAGACCAGGGGAGAGAGGGAGAACAGGTCTTGTTCAAGGCATAGGTGACCTCTTTTCCTTCATGGTTTGCAATCAGGTTAAAGTTGAATGTGAACATTTCATCATCCTGAGAGACCCAGAAGAAGACACGTTTAAAAATGGGGAGGGGTGTACAAACTGCTATAGAATGCCTGTAAATTTATGTACGTACTTTGTTGTCAGTGTGACAGCTGAAGTAAGAGGCTCTGAACTCCACAGGGCCCCGTGGCGGGAGAACACTGACACTGTAGCCACACTCAGCTGCATACTGCAGAGTGATGGGGTACACGCCTGTTCCATCTGGAAGACAGTCCCATTAGTTTGAGGACCAATATGTCTCTGCACCCATCATATCGTGAGCTTCATTTTCAGGCCACACTGAGCAACTTCAATGCTCGATTTCATGAGTGCCAGTTTGTAATGAAGCTGTGCAGGACTCACCGACAGCTTCAAAGCGAGGTTCCTCTCCAGCGAAGGAGACAGCAACGGCTATCATGAAGTAGCGCTCATGACACTCCATATGAAGAACTCCTGTATGACCAAATAATTTGAAATTCAATAATTAATCACCCACTAAATGACTAAACCTATAAAGCAAACATTTAAATTACCATCAGGAATGTGATCCGATTTTGCAGGTATGCACACATACAGGAATAAGGCCACACTGGAAGACAAAAGCATATCACTTACATGCAAAAAGGTCAGAATAAATGATGCACAACAGCCTGTTAAAATACCAAAACAACTTACCCAAGACAAAACCCTAAAGCCATTGCCACTGATGTGTTGGCAGTGTCTAAAGCTAGCTTAGCTGCTAGCAAACTACTCCTGCTAACCAACACACGCTAAAGTGAACCACTTGCTTGCTATAGCTGGACCACACTAGCACCATTTCATACTACTGGCTACACCGGCTTTTATAAGTCAGTTTCTTGACCAATGAGGGTGGAAGGGAGGTCAACGCCAACCTCATCAGCTGCAGATGATTGAAAGACAGAATTGATTGCTAATGAGCTACACATGAGGCTGTGTATCCTGAGAGTCTCTGGTTGGACGCTGAATAAACTGACATATAAAAGCTGATATAGGAGATGACACCACATGGTGCTGGTGTGATGAAGATATATCAAGCAGGTGGTTCACTTTAGCTTAACAGGTGTAGTAGAAAAACCTTTCCCAGATTTTATGTCAGTTTATTCACCAACCAACCAGAAGCTGTCAGGAGTTAGTCTCATGTGTAGCTCATTAGCAATCAAATCTATTTTTCAATGGGTGGACATCCTAACTTGTGGCAGGAGGACAAGCTTATAACTAACAAATTATAGTAATGGTGGCTCCTGTCCATTCAAATGGACCCGTAAGCCATGACAGTGAACCAGCACATTAATACAAAGTACTGGAACTGGGACACCAAAATGCAAGACATTATCATTGTTACTATTTCCATGCTTCTTGTGCTTTGACGTATCCATATAACATTAGTCCCGAATTCCAGCTTCATTAGCACTTGATTTATTGGCCCCTGGTGTTTAAGGGAAAATCTTTAGAAAATATCTGTTTCAGTAGTGATACTTGAAATATGAACAAAGGATTGTGAATGCAAAGCATCAGTAGACAGGTCAACAAAATCAAATAATGGAATACATGTTTACAAAAAGAGACAATAGCTTTTTAATATTCTCAGACCTCACTTTGATTAAACTAAATAGAAAATATAGACAAAATAATTTGGAACAAAGACCTAATAAAAAAATAAAATTGTGGTCATTTATTTAATTGACAGGTCCAGTATGCAGAAACAAATGTGCAGAGTATGAGTAGCAGCAGGATGGAGACATGCTTCCATCTGATCCACACTGAAACTCCAGAGAAGAGGATACAAGAGGTTAAACATCTTCCTTACTACATCTTCCTTCCTTAAATGACAAAATGTGAATTATCTTTGACATAACTGATCTCCAATATGAGAACACCCCCCCAGTTCAGTTTCGATACAAAGACTGTAGTTTTTATGTAAAAAATTTAGAAGTGTTTAAATACTATTTTACACCTCCACTACCTTGATGTTTTTGTTGTCCCTCCAAATTCACCTTCCATTTTCTTTGACCTGAATGGGGGGTGGGTTATATTACATATTTTTACATAACTTATCACAAATCAGATAATTTTAATGTTAGGTTTTTTTTGTTTTGTTTTTTTTTAAAAACACACCTGTGTTTGCAGCTTTCCTGCGTGTGCGTTTGACTGGCATCATGGGTGAAAGGTCCACAGATGAGTACACAGGATGTTGGAAAGCAATAGTAGTACTGTCGTTTGCGGGGTAGCGACACTGGATTGTCAGGCTAAAACGGACAATACTTGGTTTGACTTTTCTAAAGACTGAGTTTAATGTAGTTTTTTTTTCTTTTTTTTCACCTGTACGGAGAATCTCTGTGTATAAGAGGATCATCAAAAGGCAGAAAATCTTGATTGTAGCTAATCTGGTTTTCATAAACCAGGAAATTTCCCTCAATCTAAAAAAACAAAAAACAAAACAAAAAAACAGGAGGAGATCAGAAAAGAGGCCTGAAAGTATATTTCCTGTGTGGATTTTGAATAATTGAAGTCCCTCACAGTGACAACTGTCCCACAGGAGTCAAGGCTGAAGTTGAACAGAGCTCTGGCACTGTCTGCCTCCATGGGAACGCAGCTGGGGTCCAATAGAGTGGTTCGGTTGGGGTGTGTGGGTGGGATGGTGTGGGTGGTGTCGACCACTGCCACCATCCTTCCTTCTGGCAAACATACTGTCAGAGAGACACTGCGAGTGTCAAGGCTATTATGAACTACAACTCAAATTTTGTGGTTAAATACAGTAACAAGCACAGATTTTGAGGTTTTATGCTTCCACCGTGTACCTAATAGTTCTCTAGCTGGAAAGGTGCATTTATGGACAAGACTGTCCTGTACTTTCAGAGACTCTGCATCCACAATAGACACTTCCACTTCAGCAACAAGGCCCCACAATGTCAGCTCCTACATGGGAAAAGTTTGCCAAACAGAGCAAACATGTTCATATTAACATCTGCAATGGAGTGACAGTAAGAGCAAAGCAAATTATACTTAACACAAGCATAAACAGTAAAGATCTTTTTTGTAACCATTGAAAAGAATGAAGTACAGGAACATTGCATTGAGATACATTTAAGAAACCCAGCCACATGAGTGAAACTAATCCTTTATTGACTCAGAGCTCATTTACTGAATTGCACACACAGATGGTACCCTTGTATCAGATTCAATTAGATAGACATTAGGCATTAGCTGAGTAAATGAGTGATTGAAAGAAAAGCCTTCTTAGGTTAAAAAGTTATCTGCCAACACTGAAAAATTGCTAGTTAGATGCAACTCAAAATGGTCCTGGAACAAAGATAACTGGTAAGAAAAGTTACAAGAGCAAAAAATAAGGTAATCATTTTTGTCTGCAGGGAAGACTGATTGACCTCATAGTTCATCCCAGGGCTGTAGAGAGGGATCTCCACAGTTAAGTAGTCCTCCTGTGCCTCCACCACAAACCCACCCATCTCCACCAGGTCCCAGTCCAGCCTGCGGGCTCCAAGGATGAGCTCCCACTGCAGCCCAGCCTGGGCCCCATGGTGCACTAGCACCAGCAGGCTGCTCTCTGTGCACTTCCCCTCCAGTTTGGGGGAACCTGGAGCTGCACCAGGATAGATTGGGAATCAGATGTCAGAGAGGCTCCTTTTTTTTTTTTTTGCATTTTGGGGGAACAGATTAGTATTTAGTTGGGTTTGAGCAATTATTTTTACATTTATTAACCAGTGTTTTACTGCTGGATAGTTTGTATCTCAATTACAGCAACCGGAACTCATATTTTATTCCATTAACTATCAATTACATGTACTTTATATTGTTATTTTTGAGCATTCAGTGAAATAGATTACCAATATCGAGGCTATTTTAAATCTCTGAAAGCTGCTGTCCATATCATAATTAAATGAACGGCCAAATTTAGCAGCATGGCAGTTAGAAAAAAAAAATCAAATGAAAACTTATGGTATGCATTACAAATGGCCCAGCAGTGTTGGCACATATCTGCCTACCGCCCGGTGACGCACACCTATGTTATTGGGCTGAAACGTGTAGAACGATCAGCATGGTGATGGTAGATGACAAAGAACTCAAAAACTGAAACAACAACAACTCACCTGTATACTCAACACTATGCTCTAGGGTAGCCTGATGGTAAAACACCTCTCTATTGGGTGCGATGTTAAGAGTAAAGATGAAAGTGAGGCTGTACGTCTTATAGCCAGCACCTATATACTGGAATTAGAGAGCAGGGCGTTTCAAATATTTTTGGACTTCTACACATGATAAGGCTGTTTAATGTTTGCGACTCTCACCTCAGGGATTATTTTTGGGTGTGACAACGGGAAACTGAGCTGGTAGGAGTAGCTCCCATTAATGTGGGAGAGCCTGGACACCACAAGGTCTGTATCACTCTGTGTTTGGTGGCTTTGGGTCCAGGTTAACAGATCACCACCACTGTCTATTGTCACCTTTTGGAGGGAGACATCGGGTGGAAAGGGGCCTAAGGTGACGGACAATAATCCCTCGGATGGGACTGTGTCTGTCGAGTGAGAGAGACAGATGCATAGTGATAGTATCTTCCAAACACTGGAGACACGAATGCTCCTATTCAATGATTTTTTTTCTTTTTGTGTGTTTAATTTCAAAAGTATTCAATGAAGTCATAGATCCTCTCCACTGTTCTTCTTCCATTTTGAAAACATTTTAAACATAAAAGTAGTTCCATTCATACTTTTAAATGGGGAAACATGATATTGTTTAAATCAATATCACAACATCAATAGCATTGATATGCCATGATATACTACATGCATGTAAAATGACATGCAAAATAATGAAACTGACATTCAATGCAATCAAATTTAACTCTTCTAATGTATAAAATAAAACCTTTTAATATCTAATCTTTGATTTTAATTACATTTAACTTCAAAGCATTAATTTCTACTTACTATTTAGGCATATAAAAAGGACACCACGTTAGCACCTCACCCTACTGCGCAATCTGTATTTTTTATTCTTTTGTTCTTTTTAAATCAACTGAATCTACATGAATATGCTAAAATGGTCTAAAAATAGCCTTACTGTTGGTCAAGAAAGGGGTTTGGGGGACGACAGGTGTCTTAAGGAGCCTGAAGGAGCGATGCTGTGTGAGAGGCCAGCGCTCGTCTTCCCACTGACTCATGAAGAACAGATCCACAGACATGGACTGGCTGTACTGTCCCCTGACTACACCACTCTGGAGAAATCACATCAGTCTCTGAGAAATGTTTGTACAGTAAATTTCTATTTTTCTAGATTTATATTTTATTGTCAACAAGTAGACTATAGCTACAAATGTACTTACTTTTATTATTCATGACATTTATATTGTGCCGCTTTTATGACTCTGTATGCCTTTTATTGTGAAGCACTGATCTAGAATACTATTAAAGTAAATGAATTTCACATTACTTACTTCATTTCAAGTTCAAGTTACTGTCATTGATTAATAAACAAATGTGCATTAAGAATTACACTTCAGTGGACAGTACAGACAAAACAACACATAAATAAAATACACTGTATTAAAAAGTCCAAATGGCACTGCACATAAAAAAATAAATTATAATAAAATCATTAAAAACAAAAAAACCTACCAGATCTCAAGGGGCCACTGCATCTGTGCACTCAGCCCCATACAAATATACTTGCTGTGTGTAAAATCTATTCATTATATATTCATACTGTGTATTCTAAGAGTACACCTTCCTTCCTTTACCTTTATGTGTCCACCATAGGCTCCTGTAGGAATCCTGACCTCCACTCGCCCTTCCTGCAGGCCGATTTTGTATTGTCTCTCCCTAATGTCGGATTCACTCAGAGCTTGGCCGTTAACTCCAACCTTTATGCCTCTGTGTCTGAACTGCCCATGAACTAGAGGAGAAAGAATAAAAGGGACAGCCCACAGCATGTCAGACCCATCTGTTGTAGCTTCATCTGAGGGTGAGAAAGGGGAGAGGAAAGAGAAATGTGAGACATTTCACTCTGGTATTTTACCAAATAGCCTAATACTATTAAACTTTACTGACTTAGGGCACAGGAAACAGTGGTGTCAACAGCTAGGAAGGTGCTCTGGAGTCGGTACAGGATAGTTGCACTGACAATCTCTAAATCCACATCACTCTCCTGGGGAAACAAACACTCACACACAACATCCAGAAAAACACACACAAAAAAACAAAAACAAAGCACTAACCCTAAAGGCAAGAGTTTTAATTAACTGACGGATCTAATCAGGTCTAATCCCAGGTAAACACAATTGCCTCTGAGTACCTTCATGAAATACGACAGAGGGGAGGAATAGGTACAGCGGAGGGTGAGATGTGAGCCACTCATTGAAATGTGGTAGCGCAGAGCAGCAGCCTCTGTCAGGGACAACACCATGGTTTCTTCTGGCGGCTGGTTCGCTCTGTGGAACATCACAGCCATGTCTGCCCGATAAACTCCCTGCTCCGCAACAAGAGGCATCTGATCAACTTATGTGACATTATTTGAAAAGCCATGCAGCTAAACAGAAGTTAAAAACAGCCCGCATATGTTAGTCATGCCACCTGGATGAACAATTCCTAGGCAAACTCTAATTTTTCCAGATTTTTTCTCATTTTAGGAATTCTGCGTCACGATGATGGCAATAAAATGCCAAGTCATGAAACAAATTAGTGTCTGGGCATGTGCCAAAACTTACCTTCTTGTCATTTTTGGATTTCACAGCCAGAATAGGTAGCTGGATAGACACCTAGAGAGGTAAAGAACACACCTCATACACCTTTACAACCTCTCACATTTCCTAGTTCTTCTTTAGTCCCCAGCAAGTTTTGGAAAAGTTAGCTTTCAAATTAAAACACGTTGCACAACTCTCTTCCAGTACGCTATGCTTTATTCACCAAATGTTTTCAGCAATCTTGCCTTCAGGGTGGTTTCTGAGTGACTTAAAGATGACCATATGTACTAATTATACATAACCACCAACATTTTTTTAAAAATTGTTTCACATTTACATTTAGTGGATATAAAAATCGACAAGAAAAATGTAAATGGCTTGGGACTGAAGCTCACACTGGTCTGGACTTCACTGTGTAGGTAATCTCAAAGTCAGAGAAAAGTAAAAGTTAACTTACAAAGAGTCAGAAAAGAAAATGTGTTGACATATACGAACTCTGCAGGTTAGTAATTCACCTCCATGTAGTTTTCCTCACAGATGATCTCCCTGGTGCTCCACTGCCCCTGGAAAGAGCAGTGGAGCTGGAAGGGGTACAGTGCTGCCTTCCCATCAGCCTCTTGTTTCACAAACCAGACAGTCAGGTGATAGTCTGTGCCTGTCTGCAGAGGAGATACGTAAAAGAGAAGTCTCAGATGAAGGGCACAATTATGCAACGTATCAAAGCACAAAATGTCAACCTGATGTACCTGGGTGTGGACATGACAGGACAGGAAGGAGGCACGAAACACCAGGTCACCAACATCATTGATTAGGACGGTGTAACCACAGAGCGCAGCCTCCTGATCAGAGAGGGAGTGGTATCCATACTGGTCTAGTGCAACAGACGTTTACAGTAAAGGATCCGCAGTACAACTTGCCGGGCAGAGTAGAAACCGGCCACTTCCGTTGCCAGTATCAACAGCCTCTCTACTAATCACTTTCTGCATGAGAATTAAGACGCATACCTTCGAAGTCAAAGCGGATCATTGAGCTGAGGAAGCTGGACTTGACAGAGAGCCAAAAGTGACGCTCAAGGCATTTGGTCTGAAAAGTTCCTGAAAATATGAATAACGGCATTTAATCTCAGCTCATTCCAAAACAAATTTATTATGTAAAGGGTTTACTGAACTTTAAAATGCATAAAAACTGAGATCAGAAAACTTATATGTTTCAGCCAAAACCAAGATTCACTGCAAAAATTCCACATTATCCGATACAGACTTTCACTGCAATCATATTTTGACATGATTATACTGAGTTATTGTTTGACAAAATTCTGTTGTCCAAATGAAAGAAAGTAAACTGTGACAAAAAAACAAAAAACAATCGAATAGGACAGCGTAATGTTTTAGTTTTACATCTATGAAGACTTTGTCTGTTGCCATGCATAATAGCGGAGCACATTCATTGCTCTGGATATGAACTGGACTCTTGATATGATATTTTACTTACAAACATATCATAAAATATATATATATATATTAATATTCCCCATGTGGGAGAATTTTTAAATAGTACTGACATATAAAGGTCTGTACACGGGAAGATTATATATTATATTAAACGGGGAACATGTTATGGGCATGGCTAATGGCACCACTCATCGTTACCTGTAGGCACTGGACCGGTGACACAAGAAAGTAAGGCGAGGAGCAGCAGCACCTCACTGAAACAAATACAGGTCGTAAGTCACTGCCTGAGGCTGCGCCGCTTGAAGCCCGCTTTCATCTCTCCCTTTGAAACTTACCCGCACAGTATTGTTTTCATTTTTAAAGAGCAAACGCGGATTTCGGTTGACGTGTAAGCCTATGTTTCGACGCGAAAGCTATCGGTCGCGCCTAGCTTGGGAGACACCGGCACTTTGACCGACTCGCCTGTTAAATCGGGGCAAGCCAATCAGCGGAGACGCCCGTTTTCCACCCTTGGCCCCCTCGTCTTTGTAAAGAGGGGCGGCGGACGTCCCGCGGGGCAGCCTCGACGTGCATCGGCGACGGGGGCCCCACGGCTACCCCCCCTCTGCCTGAGCATCTGCTGCGAGCGGCCGCTGTCGACCTGAAACCGCCGAAAGCGGACGAAGTGAGGCGCAGAGTCAACACGCGGTCTCGCGGCGACATCTAGCGGTCGGAGTGCGTATCGTCTCCGATGCGAGTACGCGGCACGGTGCCGCAACGCACTGGACGCGTTGAGGTGATGCTAGGCTACGCTTCCTACGCAGTGAAGGCTTCCTCCAGCTTTTATTTCACAACTAGTTCGCGGTGCCCATCCCACTGCGTGGAATTAATGAGAGGACATACAGACGTCCTTCAAAAGTGACAGGGTTTTTGTTGTGCGTCTCCTCGGTGCACCGACGCACAGTTCTCCGAGGTGCGTGGCAGGTAGGTTGCTCCACGCACCTCGGAGAACTCGCCTCAGTTCTCCTGATGGGTGTAGGCTGCCTCAGTGTCTCCTGTCTCGTCGTGTGATCCCAGACTGACTCCACGATGTCGGCGTCGGGGCTCTGCGTGGGCCAGGCCATCTGTTGCAGGACCTCTTGTTCTTCTCGTCGCTGGAGATGGCTCTATGTGTTTGGGGTCGTCGGCCTGCTGCAAAATAACTAGGTGTCGCCTCCCTGATGGTGCTGCATGATGAATAAGAATCTTGAACATCTGGGTTGCCCTAAAATGTTTGCACATAGCTGTATAATCTTCTTTAGCATCAGTTGGGATTCTCTATGCGTCCCCACTGATAGATCAAAGCCCTGATCCCTTCCACATCCTCCACCCAATCTCACTCTTAGCTTATTTATACATACAATCTCCTTAATTCCCTTCTTAGCCGGCTACTGTGCAGCCCACAGGGTGTCGTCCGATTCGGCCCTCCTCTGATCCTCCTTATCGAACGGCATTTAGGCCCATCGATGGCAGGGACCAAATAAATATACATGATTATTGTACGTATAGTCCACAAATCAAAGGGATCTCGGCTTTTCAATTTCACAAACACCCCAAAAAAAAGACAACAGACCATGGTGAACTCTTTTTTTCTGGATAGATTTTGTTATTGACCATCGTTCTTCACACAAACGTATACTGTAACACTGACTCAGCTTTTGCCCACTTTAACAGTTGTATTAAGCCAAAGGATGGAAACACAAAAGGTCCCTGTCATTTTATTAGTGAAAACACTATCACCGCCTGTACTTGTATGATGCTGTTCCATGATCTTCGACCGCGGCTCCCTATGAAACATGGTTTACATTCAGGCCCCCTATTGTGGCAAGATGGTCAGTAAATATGACATGGCAGAGAAGTTTTTAGTCCTAGTAAGTCTGTGTTGGTTGGAATGGTTGACTCACCATCTTGAAATATGGAGTGAAATAGTGAAATTAACAACAGAATGAATGATCCTACGGAGTGATGTCCAAATCAGCGGGAGGAATTGCTGCCTGATCAACCATAGGTGGAGATATTCAATTATCCCTGGCAAACTGTTGACACTATTTTATATCATGTAGCAGCAGGTATGGATGGCGGTGGAGGTGAGACTCGTGTGATCATCCCAGTGCTGGGCCCCTCTCCTTCGTCCAGGGGAGCACAGCTGCTCGCCTGCGGTGACGACATCCTCCACGTCGCCACTCCGCTACGAAACGTGAGTCAATGTCAAGTCTTGTCATAATTAAAGACTGAGTAACTGGGCTTAATCAGCGAGAGCCCTGTGGAGGAGAAACAGGAAAACTCAGCCGCAGAAAAGGTCACTTACCTATTTAAAGGATGAGATGTGAAAAGGATCCTGGTTAATGCCATTTTCTGACAAGGTCTTCAGGAAGAGGGAAAAGATTAAAATTTTGTGATGTCCTCCTTTAAACATTTCAAGTACAGGAGTATTTTTTCCCCCATTTTATTTGAATGTTTTCCTTATGAAACGAGAAAAATGTACACTTGTTAGGGAGGAACTGGAAAACGTGTAAAGCAGATCAGTTGAGCATATCGGTCAAAACCAAACTACCACGAAGCCGTCTTGGTCTTGAGTTCACTGTCAATGTAGTGAACTAGATTTTTGTCTTTTTCTCAAAAATCTCTGGCAGTTTGGGCAAAGTTGAACTTGCATCTGTTTTGTTTGTTTTCATTTTCACAGCGCTAGATCATGTAAAGGTCTTGATAGTATTATTTCAATAAAACTACATCCAGCTTGATGTATAAAAAAACCCAACTAATTTCCCTGATACTAGGCTGATTAAAGCTTAAATTAGTTTACATGGGATGGGAGGAGCATGACATTTTTTCTTTTTTCTAACTTAGGAAGCAGAAAAAAAAAATTCATGCCAAAAAAGTATGAGAAACAATAAAAAAGAAATGGCATGAGTGTTTTTTTTTCTGCTCTTGCAATACCCCGCTGATTTAGCATTTTACTTCCAGCTCCTCACTTCTTTCTGGCCCAACACCTCCGGATTGTTTTCATTTTCCACCTCGAAGCCTTCGGCCGCAACCGATGCTGACTCGAGTGACATCAGGTGAGGCAGTTCATCACATTTTCACACAGCTCCCTCTTGATCCACTAAAGGATCAAGAGGGAGAAGTTCACTAGGTGGCTTGGCGGTGCCTGGGATCTTCCCACTCTTTTGACATTTAGGAGATTAAAATTTAAATTCTGGCCAAATTTACTTTTCAGACAAGATTAAAGATGATAACACTTGCTAGAAATTCCTTGCATTTTTTTGCCTCTTGCAACTACTGTAATCAAAACACATACATCAGGTGTTTTGTTTGCAGTCCGACATTTTCCTTGTTTATTTTCCCTGGACTCAAAGTGACAGCATGAAGGGTGGTAGCGTGTCGGACTGGTTAGCAGTTTCCAGGCAGCCTCATTAACATTTGAGTCATATTGTGTCATTAACAACACTGCACAGCAAGCGGGGACTCATGTTGCGCCGGACACCCACAAAACCGATGCAGCTAATCGTGACTGACAGGAGCAAAGTCATATGCTGCCATTAAGTTTCACTTTATTGTTGTGTTTTGCATTTAACACTTAACATTTGAAGTTATGACAACACGAGTACTGATTAAAGTCATGTCTCGGAGGTTTTGTCGGATATGTAATGGGAGCTGTTTACGCCACGCTGTCATGGCTAATGATGACCTTATCCTGTCCAATGACACTAATGTTCACAACCTCCACCGCACACCTCTTCATCCCCTCACGGCCCCTTCTTCCTCTCCACCAATCGCATCCTTTGGTAGGCTTGAGACTGAGGAGGATTTGAGGAAGACGCATATTTATCAGATCAACACTTCCTACTCAGACAGTGGTAACATTCAGCTCTTTCAACACCTTCTCTCTGATTGCTTGGAGGTTATATTTTGGACTTTTGCGACATTGCATATCATCTGTGTTGAAAACAGCTTCGGGGGATATAAGAAGAGGATTCTGTTGTTTGCTGTCTGAGGTGGACATGCTTCGCCCTCAGGTGCAGGTACTTCTGGTGGCTTTGTTTTCCGCTGTGCTGCTGGTGCAGGTCAGCGGTGCTCCACGCAGAGACAGGCAGACAGAAACACTGACAGCAGACCTCGTAGATGACAAGGTAATTCATGGATATACTTCATATTATAGAGATTTAACAGGCTGAGATGAATGAAATGCCTAATGGGAGTTAAAATATGAAGTCTTGTTAAGGATCTGGTGTTCAACAGCTGGTTCAGTGGTTTTGAGATTCACCGTCTCCTTTTTCTTTCATGGAGAACTCTAAACTTGTGAGTGGTGTCATTCCTTTCCTTTTCTGTCCCCCCTTTAGGATCTCGCCCACTTGCTCCTGCTGAGCTTTGTGTCTGGGCTGATGGCAGCCAGAGTAGATCAGATGCTGCCCGAGCCGGGGGAGGAAGAGGTGGGAGTCAGGGAGGAGGTTGTGCGGCGACACCTTCCCCTCTCTCAAAGAGAGCGCAAAGCAGGCTGCCGCAGCTTCTTCTGGAAGACGTTCACCTCGTGTTAGCACAAGACAAGCTGTTAGAGCTGGACTATTTTTTTTGAATCCATGTTTGTTCACTTTGTTGTAAATGCACCGTTTCTTGCAAGATGCTAAATATACAGGTGTAGTATATTTTAAGATTGGCAGGGATGTACACAGTGGCCAAAATAAAATTGTCTGATTTAAAAAGGGTATGTTGGTCAGGCTACATCATAAATTTTTTTCTCCATTTGTGTCTTAAAAAGGTATTTCAGAGATTTAGTATTGCACTTTCATGAAATTTGGAGACTTACAAGAATCGTCAAAATGAAAGCAAAGGTGAGATATTGTGACTCTTTGTCTTGCTCAAACACCAAAAACACCTGATCCTACATTTGCCATAATGTGACACAATTGCATCTTCCATGCCTGGTAAATATCACAATCTTTTAAACACAACACCCCCAGTTTTTGATGCAGACTCTTTGCTTAAAATTAATAAATTAGTAAAAAGGAGTAGTCTCCATGCCCGAGATTAAATGACCTTATTGACATCACTATGACATTATCAGGGTTACATTTTTGGACTTTGGATTACACAGGCTGAATAAAACTCTCTGTGACTTGTACACTGAACCTGATGAGTAATATTGGCTGAGTGCCTGTCGAAGTTTTGAACATGATAGTGTTTGTGTTAAAAAAAAAAAAAAAAAAAAAAGTGACAACCACAATAATGAACTTGCTGATATTTTAATAATCAATTATGTTACTACAACCTGCATTAGGAGTAAATCCACCCTTGGGTTCACATGTTCTCCCATTCATGTAACTAACTGTCATTTCTACTTCAAAAACCTGTTTATTCAGTACAAAATGGCCTCCTCCTTCTCAGTGTGAATTCATCAGCGGACCGAAGTCTGCTGCAGTACCGTGGGTTTTGACCTACAAGCCTTAATTCATAGCCTTTCAAATGGAACATACAATAAGGATGATAAATGGATGAGTTGGCATGATTCGGGACTTTAAAAAGGACACATCTGAGCAATAATGAAATGATTACATTGATGATAAAAAGCAGAATAAGGCTAATGCAGTATATACACAATGAGATAAATTAACAGGAGATGAAAACTGAACCGCTTAACCAGGATTAAGTTCTGTCACAAAATAAGCAGAATTCACAGACAAACCCAGTTTCAAAAAAGTCATTATGAAACTGAATGACATCCTTGAGGTAAGGCTTTCAAATTTCTAGCCCTTTAAGTAACACACATACAAAACGAGGACGGAAAGACAGCGGTTGAACACAATCATAACAAATACTATCGCTCTAAAGTCTCAAAATATGACAACTTGGCCCACGAGAGTGCAAGGATGAACAAAAATAAACTCCACATGTGAAGACTTGTAATCCAAAAATCACTATCCATTTTTTCAAGGGAAAAACATCACATTATATTCCACTTTTATTTCATCTAATGTAAATAACCAGTATGTAAAAGTACTTCTCAAGTAAGTGAATTGACCCAATATGCTTTTAAACTTACTTCAACTTCAGTTTCATACTTTCCGCCCATATAAAGACTCTTCACATGAGGCTCAAGCGTCATATAGTAGGATGGTTTCAAGCCGCATGTGTGACCAACACCCTGTTTTCCTTTAGACAGAAGAAAGCATTTGACTTCATTGCACCATCATCTTCAATGTAACAGTCAAGTATCAACCAAACAACAAATATTAAAACAAAAACCAAAGCAAGATTGTGTATCGTAGACATTCAAGCATGTTATTCATGATGATTAAAAAAAAAAAAAGGCAAATATCCTGTTATGAGCTTTGATTGATCAACTAAACAACTTAATATTGCAATGTTTGAATATTGACACGAATGCAGTGTGTTCAAGCAAATATTGAACTAGAATTCAGTAAAAGTTCAAAAGAAAAAAATATGGGGTTGTAGGTTGTAAAGTTAACTACACATTCCTTTCGTCTACAATCTCGTTCTATGAGACTACTCACTGCAAAGATTCACTGCACTAAAGGCTACAAGCTCTCCAAACCAGTCTGTTATGTACAGTCACAGTTGTTGCTTTATGTGCTATTAAAAATGCTTGTTTTGAGGCAGTTCTGAAATTTGACGTTTAGTGTTTTACAAATGTACAGGGCCCATCGCTTGGACGGGTCTAGACGAGCCATTGTCCTAATTTTCATTTATGCCACTTCTCGACAAAAATACTAATGTTTAGGCCTAAATCTGGAATACCCCTCCATACTTTCATTGTCTTTGACAGTGATAATCTGAGTGATAACAATGTGCAAGCTACTAGGTGAGCAGTACCGGTGTGAATAAATGGTAAGTGGAGCCCAAGCTGCCTGCAGGTCAGGCCATTGTCGTACTAATACTGAGCTGAACATGAAAAGCGGGGTAGCGGGGTAGCGGTGTACCAAAAAAAAAAAAAAGAAAAGAAAAGAAAGATGTGTTAGGACATCTGAATGAAATAAGATTAGTGAAGTGGTTGCTCCGTCGCAACTCTCTTATTTGAATCATTAACACTAAAACAGAAAATGTTCTTCTGTGAATGGACTTGCAGCTGCAAACCAACAGAGGGAACTATAGCAAAGTTTGTCCATTCTTAATCAGAGGAACCGAAGAAAAAACAAAAAAGTAATTCACTTGACAGAACAAAGCAGGGGCATATCCTGTCTGTGATATCAGTCATCAGTCATGTGTAATATGTTGGCTGTCAATGGATTTGTGAGAGTGAGAGTGCTGAAACGGTGGCGCTGATGCAGGTGGTTTGTTAGCAGTCAGTGGAGATTTTGGCCGAGAGGTCCTGGATGCGGCGAGCGCTGCAGCTTTTACACAAGATGTGGCCGTCCAGCGGGTAACAGCCTCGACCCTCCCCTTCAGACGACAGCAGGAGACCACATTCCTGATGAATACAGACACTCCAGTCAGTTCATCTTGGGACTCTCACACGGACTCATAATGTAGTAAGGCTACAAATCCGGCAAATCTGAGGTGCTCAGAGTGAGTTTAAAACCACTCTAAACCTTCCTTAGTTTTTACTGTAGAAAATATGGCAATATTAAGTAATTTCCTCCTACCAGGAAGGTTTCGAATTTTTCATAACTTATTACATATTCTTATGAACTTACCTAAATAGTTTAAAAGAGCTACAGAAACCATTTAAGTTCAAAGTGTCAAAGTTCAATGGCTAACTCTAGTACTGATGTGATTACTTCATTTATAATGACCATTGAGCCAAAATGGCCAAGATCTAAGTAAACGGTGAAAGGGCAGCGCCAGCCAACACCAAGGTGACAGCGATCGACTGACTTTGACAGACTGACCTCTTTCTACCTAAGTTAAAACTAGAACGTTTAGAAAAGAAACTGCAGATTTATTGGTTTTCAGCCTCCTATTCTTCAGCCATAACTGAACACGTTTGAACATGTTTCTGGTATTTTGTGTTACATAATTCTTTACAGTTTGATTCTAAAGAAGTTGACTCACCTCGCAGACGTAGCAATTGACGTGGAAGCTACGGTCCAGAGCCACTATCCTGACGGTCTCCTCCTGGCCCAGTTCAGGCATGATAGGCTCACCACACACCGAGCAGCGAGGCGCGTACTTTCTGTCCGGGACAACAAGCATCAAAAATTTTCACTTGGTGGAAATCAACATCACGTAACAATTTTCAGCGTGGTGTGTAAATATGTACATACCTATGAAAGTCCTCTATGCAGTGTATCTGAGAGGTGGCATCCACGGTGAAGGGCACCCCGTCCAAGCAGCAGTTACAAACCACGCATGTGAAACAGCGAGGATGGTAGGCCTTTCCCATGGCCCGCAGGATACGGTCCAGGATGGGCTTGGAGCACTTTGAACAGCGCTCTAGTGTACTCTAATCACAAAGATGGAAGTAACAGTGTGGATCACAGTAGGACTGACTGAGTGGCACTGCAAAAGGAAGTTCAGTAAATATCACTGTTTACCAGGAAATACTGAAATATAAACTTATCCAAACAACTGAGTGAGGAAGGGGTTACTGACACAGGGCACTGGGCATAAAACCAGTAACTTTGCATTTACGGGAAACTTTCTCATTCCAACGGGATGAATATGGGATAAAAATCAGATCTTAGTCGTACCGTAGTTCCTTCACTTACAATGTAACAACTCTCGCAGTAACTCCTCTTGTCCAGGGCGTAGAAGGGTTGCCCTCGGAGACGGGCGTGGCAGGTGATACACGTGAAACACTCCACGTGAAACACCTGCTCCATGGCGATACAGCCGCTGCCATCACCGACCACGTTGTCACCGCAGCGTGCACAGCGACCTGAAATGTGAATGGTTGAGACAGAAAGTCACAGTCGAAATGTTACATAGTTTGTTTTAAACACAGGTTTTGCGGTGTCATAAGTCATTAATGTAACGAGTTGGGACTGTACCAAAATATTCCTCTGCAGGTGGGTGGTTCATATCATACACCAACTTCTTGGTGAGTCGATCCAACTCTTCCTCAGGCCTGGTTGTTGCTATCCCCTGCTGGAAAAGAGAAGATACATGAATCGTATCGCGTAGAGTATGTAACTGGAAAACCAAAATAAATTCTTCTCTTTAATGAAATTGCACCTGTTGAAAGATCATAAACAATCCCTTTTATAAGTAGCTCTTTTAACTGCATTGTTATTTTAATATTCATGTTACTTTGCGCTGGTTATTGATCAAAATTCATCCATAGTCAGTATCAACAACTGCCAAGTACCAAAAGTTGGAATCTAATATCAGGTCAGATTCCACATCTTTTTTACCTTCTCTTTGATCAGATATGATCATGAAAAGAGAGTTTCGTAGAAAACCTTATATTTCTCAAGTATCTCAAAACTCTGGTACACTAACAGTAGCATCCAAACATTTCAAACAATACCTATCCCTTATGAAAGTATTTTTGTGTGTATGCTTTTAATCAGAATGATAAGAGCCAAGAGTCTTTACAGTATGTGCAGGTACAAGATGAATGTGTAGAGTAAATTTTGCTGTAACTGCTCTATACCAAAAATCTCACTCACTTTCCACGATGTTTCAATTTCATTTAAAGCCTACCTACCTTGTTGGACTGATAAGCAGGATTCTGTGCAGCTCCTGACCCAGTTTGATTATTTTCCATCCCTCTCTTAGACATCGGAACCTGGTTGATTCTTCCTCCAGACCCTAAACCACTTCCCTTGTAGCCCGCCTCAGAGTGCAAATCCTGAGCTTGTGAACTGGGGTGTGGAGGGTACCAGCCCTGAGGACTTGCCTGAGTCTGGGGTGGGGGGCGTGACACATGCTGGCGAGGAGGGGGCGGGGTGTAGGCCTGTTCAGCCTGCCTACCCGTCTGCGAGTAGGTCACAGGCTGTGCCGTCTTGACCTGGACGCTGAACCTGGGCCCGGTAGGAGTTGAGGCGGTGGTGTAGGAGGCTGGAACGGGCTGAGGGTAGGGTTTAGGGGTTGAAGAGGAGTAGTAGTCCTGCTGGTGGGAAGTGGAGTACTGAGGTGTCTGGTGCTCACTGGGGTAGGGGGGCGCCGGGTGGTATTGACTCTGGGGGTGAGGGGGGTAGCCCATGGATGGCCGACCCTGAGGAGGGGGTGCGCTCTGGTGTGCAGGCTTGTAGTGATCCCCTGAGAGGTATTTGTTGTAAGGCACATTGTCGTACAGCTGTGGGGAGACGGAGTACTAATAAAATGAAATACTGATGGCAAAAGTTGAACAGTGATTATGAAATTAAAAGTGACTTATGATGCAAATATTTAGGTCAACTATATACACATGCAGGTTTTCAAGAAAAGAAAGTGTATTTTCGTACTTGTGCGCTGGAGTCCTGTGGGTGGCTGTCCAGATCAGCAAGCATACTTGTGAGGGAGTCAATATCAGCATCGATTTTAGAGGGATAGCTCACTGGCTTTTCAGATCCACGATGCTAACATCAGAACAGCATTAGAAACATATTAGTACATAAGAATGTACAGTTTGTATTTAACCAAAACATCAAAAAAGTTTTATTACATGATGTTGTGATCACTTTTCCAATGCTTCCACCAAATTTTAGGTTTGCGCTTACCATCAGCTCGTAGCTGTCCATGTGAGGGCTCCAGTTGCGGTCTTCCTTGGGACCATGGGGAGGGGAGTAATAGTGTTCGCTAGACGGATGATGAATGGGTCCGCCTACTGATAGGAGAAGAGACATTGCAAACATTTGTCCAAGACTCATCAAGAGCCATCTTAATCTTTGACTCTGACTTAATCATTTTTAAAAAGACAACATCAGAGGGCAGGTCTTCTTTCAAGTCTGTCCTAAGGCAATACTGACATGCCTGTATGTGTACTCAAACTGTTATTGGTCACTGAAATTCTTCCTCCTGTCCATACTGGCCATGAAGAAGTCTAATCCTAACATTAGTGTAGTTGAAGTGATGGTAATTTAGATTTAGATTTAGATTAGTAAGTGACATAAACTGGACATTGTGCAGGTTTTATTGTTGCAACTTAAAAACATTTACAGAACCTGATTACTTTACAGTTTCCTTAACCTAACAATGCCTGCCTGTTCAAGGCTTACTGTATGACTCTGTATATGGTTCCTACTTTGGTGTAGTTATAAAAAGATCAGTAGTCAGAATTACAGTTACTCATAATGCTGCCATCTGTCATCTCTTCCCACAATGGCAGTAAATGGAAACACATTCCAGGGAGTGATAAGGAACTACATGGGTATGATGTATTGCAGTTTCGATAAAGTAGAGCAAATCCAATCAAAACTGAATCTTCATAAATCAAAGCTACACACATTATACTCCATAGATGTAGTGACTCTGGGAAGTCTATTTGTGCATTCTGACAATAGGATGTATTAGTCTGATATTTGAAATAATTTTAAATTACTATCAGCATGTCCTAGAGCAGGCCTTTCTTATAAATTACCCCAGTCCCTGACTCCAGTATGTCACTAGTGGCATTGTCTTACCTGTGGGTCCAGTAGCCATGTACCTGTTGGCCATCTCTCCTCCTCCCCCTCCTCCTCCATTCTGGTCATAGGCACCGTATTTCAGCCGGAAGTCAGACCCGCCCTTCTTGTTGGGGACTCGGTAGATTGCTGATGCAGCAGAGTGGGACATCTGGGGGACGGTTCGCTCTGGGCTGTCCAGAGTCCTCGGTGGAAGCCAGGTGGGACCGGACATGGCGGGCTTCTGAGATCAGAACGAGGAAGGACAATGCTTCTGTCATGCTATTCTGATAATAGAGGGGTTCTTTTTGTAAAATAACTGCTGCATGCATTTAATTTGTAATAGCAAAATGGTATCCTGAATGCAAATTAGCGCCTCACAATATTGCCCTTGCTTTGCCTGATAACAGTTCAGTGACTGTGCATGAGTATGTTTTCAGCTTTCAGCCATAATTTGAACACAGCTGTAGCTGTTGTGTGTATTTATGTCATAGGTAACCAATGGAAACTAAGGGATGCTTCAGACTTTGTTTCCTATGGCAACGAGGACACACAGATTGAACAATGGGTTTCTAGTTGAGGAGCAGGAAGAGAGCGGCCATTCTGAAAGGCACGGGGATTTCCAGCAGGGTCGCACATTGCACCAAAATGTGTGTGAGTGTGTTTTTGTGTGCTTCAAGACACAAACACTAATGCAAAAAATATCCAGCACACACGCAGCATACACACTCATATACAGATACACAAACAGGTGCAAATTTGTTGCTATCCTTTGCCTGTTATCCTCCACAATGGTTATTGTTTTTGGGTGTTTACACACCAGTATCATTGATTTCCAAATAAAGCAGAGACAAAAACAAGGCAGGAAATGTTATGTAATGATATGTGTCTGTATACATGTGAACACCTGGCTCATAACAATAATTATGTATTCTCTGCGGGATAAATAACAGCACACAGCTGAGCTGACAAAATGCTGACTCGTAGCTGAGGGGCTTCAGGATACTGGTGTTGCTTAAGGATAAATCCAATTAAAAAAAAAAAAAACCATCTGATGTATTTCCCTCCATTTTATAAAAGTGTCAGATATTGTCTAACAAGCAAAACGGGTCGGGCTCTTTCTCCAAATGAGCTCTTTAGTGCTCAACACTCAATGCCAGAGAACTAATCTCTTTTTGATCATGGATTCACTGTTGCAAACATTGCTCTTTACAACTCTACAAATGCAAGAAAATGCATACATCACCAATTCCACGTCATTATAAACTAATAATAAGTGCGGTCAGACTGAGTAATAAATATTAAAACATCACTTTTTGCTCTGGGAACCTTCTGTCAGTACATTCATCATTTTATAGAGTATGAATGATTGACTAAAAATTAATTGTGAATTGAGAGACCATGCACAAGGGAAGCCCTTATGCATGGACCACGCCACTGTGTGATTGATACAATGCCCAAATGGACTGCAAGTCCAGAGACAAGCCACAGTAAATCTGTATTGTCAGTGGAGAAATTAATAGACCACTCAGACTGATTGTGTATGGGTTGTGTGGCCGTCATAAGTCCTTGTTGGTAAGAGGATTATAATGATGGATGAAGGATGATGAAGTCATACAGAAATACAATGCTTGAACGTGTGATTTAAGCCTTTTGGTTTGCTTCTGACTATGTACTCTTTTATTATTTCTATTCATGAGGTTGATGTAGGTACCATTAAATCATGCAGTGCCAGCATGGACTTAACTGAGAATTACACAGTCACCATTTGGAGGGAAAAGAGTGACCACCACCTCCAACATCGACCTGATTTAAGCCCCTGTCTGAATCCGGATGAGCACACACTCAAATCCGAGGATGGCGGGGCCAGGAAATTAATCTCAACGGTTTTATCACTCTGTGTTTAAAGCCAGTTGTGAGGTCTTCATGTGATTTGACACACAAAGCGGAAGCATTTGTCAATTTACTAGCTCGGCTGGGCCGGTTGCTGAACCCAGAAGAGGCGTAGCAACTCATGAAATGTCAAAGTTGATGACAGTGACAAGCGGCTGGGAATAAACAAAGTAGACATCCGGTGATTTTTTTTTTTAATTTCAAAATAAAATGTCTCTCCCACAAGCGTGTCAGTAACACGGAAAATAAACGCAGCACAGCTCAAATAACTGGAAGCAAATGCTATCTTAATTTAGGTCATCTCCAATTATTCCTATTCCCAGTTTTCCTACAGTTTCTCTTATTCTGTTACAATTGGGCGTTTATTTTGAAGGCGAAAGACTACAGTTAGCTTAACATGTTTGACACAACGTAGCTTAATGTAGATATATGTGCTTGTTAAAAGAAACAAAATGACAAGAATACAACATGACTTAAATCAACATGTGTTGGGAAATAGGATAAAAACTATATCCGCAAACAGAATCTCTAATTAATATTAGCAAGCTATTAGCATCTTACCTCTTACAGTGACTCCCCTCTTCCCTTCGGTCTCATCTACAAATCAAGAACAATTAAAAAAAAAATAGTAAAATGAAACAGAGACGACAAATCAAAGATATAATAGCGATATTTTCTTGTTTTTAACAGTAACGATAGTTCCGCACAGCAACATTCACGTCTCATACGAATGAACAGAGACTAAAATGCTCAGTTGTTCGTCCAACTCTTTCCTTTGTGCGTCACGTATGTGTAAAACATGCCATTCACGTGATACAATGACCCATAATGAAGGATGATAGCAAAATACTATCTTTAATAACAGGCTTGTTTACTTGTTTGTTAGCCCTGTTTGGAACTCGAGCAAAGCTCGTGCCTTGCCTCCGGGCTAACTTCAACACAACCGAAGACGAAACCGTGAAATAACCCGACACCTACCGCCCGAAAGGAGCCAGACAAACACAATCTACACCTCCGTTTAAATGTCCAAAGGTCAGTGAAAGTTGTCCCGAAATAACTTTCTTTTGGCTTGAGCGTCGTTAACCTACTTTGTCACGGATCCCGAGGCCTTCAGCCGCAGCTCCTCGCTGCATTCCCGATGTGTGACGTAGCTGCTCTGTGTGTGTGTGTGTGTATGTGTGTGTGTGTGTGTGTGTGTGTGTGTGTGTGTGTGTGTGTGTGTCGGGGGGGGGGGGGTTGTCTGTCACATACAGTTTTGAAAATACAAATCCAAAACTCAACTATACTGTAAATACTACCCTATTGAATTTGAATAGGAAAATCCCACATCCATAAGCATACAGGAACTGTAAATTTCCTATCATGAAATTTGAGTTTTATGGTTTTTTTTTTTTTTTTTAAGGAACTCCAAAGTTTACATCCATCCGTTAACAAAATGAAATAAAATCTAACTAGATAAAGCTAATTGGAGCCGAAATAATATATAATTTTAGCAAGATCAGGGTATTACAGAAGGATGCATTAGTGTTATCATGTGAAACTTAATATGCATATGTATTTGCGAAAACCAAGGCAAACTGTGAAAACTGGCCGCCAAATTTATGCGTAGCGCTGAAGCAGGTCATCCTAGATTGCATCCATATTACTGAACGTTTTGGGGAAAAAATGCCACTTCAGTCAATGTTTGAAACAGAAATGATGCTAACCTCAGAAAACTGAGGGTAAATGAACTGTAACAGCATATGACTTGTTTTATATTTTTATTTAGCATTAGCTAGCTGCTGTCAAAGTCTATTTATTTTTATTGTGTTGATAGTTCAGGTTATTTTGCTTTGGGTTTTGATTGTAAATGTAACGGCTTCCCGTTGAGCATGCAGAGTTTGGTCTTGATGGGTACGTTTTCTCTGTGTACCCAGTCGTTTACCACCCTTGCCAGCAGCAGTGAATATTAGGGTCAAGTGCTTGCTTTATTACTCTGCGGTTCATGAGATGTGGGTCAACTGTCCCTCTCCCGTTTCCCCACCCTCTGTCTTCTTCCACCTCCCACTCCACCCAGCACCATGTTGGAGCCCCACTGCTTTCCCCAAGTCGCCTCTTCAGAGGAAGGGTTTCATAACTATCCTTTAGTTTGTTTAATTTCAAGTCCATCACTGCCAGTAGGGGAACAAACGACCAAGGCTGCTCCCTGGGATATCCCCGCTTCCTCCTCCTGCTCCTCCTTCCAGTAGCTCTGTGGTGTTTGCCCATATATGTTCATAGTGCTCTGCGATCGCAGGAAGAGGCAGTTCAGGCAGATCTGTTATTGTTGCAGGAGCCATCAACAGTTTGGCACTGACGGGGGGATTTGAAGTCAAAGCATGGCCTCAGTCCATACATTATCAGATAAACAATAAAGCTCTGTCCAGGCAACCAGGAACCCACATAACAGGGGGAATCCCTGTCTTTGTTCTGTTTGACAAGGAGTGGCAGCAGTTAAATAGATGTTGAGATATTTATTTGCTCATGAAATTTCAGAAAACTGACTTTGCTCCTCAGTTCAGAATTGCAGAAAGTTCATCAAAGTTTTCAATTCGACAGTCAAAAGGTTTTTTTTTAATCACAAACAGGGCCAGAGGGTCACTGATGGGCACTGACAGATGGTATAAGACGCAGGAAGTCACTATGAGCATTGCCCAGCCTTGCCAACGGGATAGACTCAATGGTTTCCGCCCATTGGTGAACCTGTTTAGTAATGTTCTCACTTTTCCTCAACCGCCCCCTCATCCGTTCTTCTCACAATGCCTGGAAGTAGCTGAGACCTACATCTCCCTCACTGTTTTCTTAATTGTTGTTTTCCTTTATGGTTTTTCCTTTTTTTTTTCATTTTAACAAAGCACACAATCGATGCAACCTCAATCCAAACAAATAAAAGCACAAGGACACACACACACGAGCTCTACACCCCATGCAAACACTTCACTTCCGTTTCACATTTTCAAAGGATTTATATCAAAATACAGTCATGTTTGATTTTTATTTCATGTTTGACTGATTAGTTTTCTGTCCATAAAAGACGTTTTATTTTATGCCCAAACTATTTTTGGTGAAATGTTTTGGACCCAATTCATGAATATTGAAGTGTCTCCTGTTTTACGTAGGTACTGTTCTCTACAATACACTTAACACCGGAAAGACAAAAAATATAAATTAGTATACTAAGTTATTTTTCAGCTTCACCACACACTATACACACTGTTATACATCGTAGAAAGAAACACCTTGAGCTGCAGCTCAAAATTCCAAAATTTTCTTTTACAGTGAAGCTGGATTGGATGCAGTACTTAATCTTAGTGATGGAAATAAAAATCATTTTTTCTGTATTAATCAAATGACCACTTTGGACAAGCTTTTTGGGCAATCAGTGCTTATCTACCAAAGGTCAACCTTGTAGATTTCTCTCCTCCTTCTCCACGGTCTCCTTGTGTGAAATACTTTGATGTGAAGGAAACAGTTCATAGTTCACTCTTGCAGTGCCTCAATTAACTGTCCTGTGCCTGCTTCTCTGTGAACCCAAGGCTTCACTCAGGATGAAGTAACTTTCCGCTTGTTTTTTAGTCATTCATGACCTCTGAGCCCTTGTCCCCTCGCTATACCCCCCCCCCCATCATTTCTCCTCCCCTGTCTTCTGCTTGCTTTATAGTTGACGGATGTCCTGCGCAGGCGTTTTCGTCCATGTCTCTGAGCAGCTTCGCAGGATGCATTCAGAAGCGTGTGTGTGTGTGTGTGTGTGTACGTGCGTGCGTGTTGGGGGGCGGGGGGCGGTTGTTGGAGGGCAGTTCCTGCACATCTGTCGGTTGCATTTCTCTCAGCCAGGGCGGGGTAAAGGTTGTTTTTCAGCACCAGGAGAAGGTGTCTCCCATCTAGAACGATCGATTTTTTCTCGCTTCCTTCCTCTCCGTCCTCATAACACAACGCCTCTGCTCTCAGGCAACAAGCCAGAAGCTTCCGGACACTGTTGTGGAGCACTTATTAATCCCTGTTTACCTGAACTAGTCAACTCAGCAATGACACAGTTTGTCTTTGAATACCATTGCTTCTTACCTTTAAGTAATGTCCTTACAAATTGGGATGGAGTACTTGAGAAATCATGCACCAACATATCAGTGAAACTTGTAATAATAATCATTTTTTAAAAATCCCTTGATAATACAGACTCTCAATGATGAAGGCATAACTTGTTTATCCAACAGTAACTTGGTCTTCCAGCTTCCTCTCAGACCATTTCCTCTGTCCTGGACAGGGGTGAAGGGTAGGAAAGCGTTGGTGGGGGAAGCCTGGTGTTCTCTGGCTTACGCCTGGATAGCTAGGCACGTACCCCATCTCCCCAAGGGTCCTCATATATATTTTTTCAGCGTGGCACACAAACACACTATGCTTTCCTGCCATTACTTCGCTCAGAGCTATGGGGGTTTAGAAAAACTAATAGCCCACTAAAAATACTTGGAGCCCGGAGCCCGGGCCGGGGCTTTTCCTGCTTTGCTTCCAGTGTACGCGTGGGCCATTGAGGAAGGAGGAAACGAGCAGCTCTGGTTGTATGGGGGCTTCCTGCACGACATTATAAAGAGTTCCCTCCCTGCAGCCTCCCCTCACAGTGTTAGTCCGAGCCAGTGGAGGCTGTGGGTGAGCCCCTGCTCCACATCTTTGATTGTAAACCGAACGCTGAGCCGAGGGGGGTTGACGTCAGCGTGGTGCACGTCAGTTCTCGTCCCTGCTGGTCGGGGTGAGTTGGAAAATGGTTTTCTCAGTATATTTTTTAAGGGGATTTCTGATAACTGCTTGCTTCGCTTGACTTTTTTCAGGATTTTTATCCGTTCTTGACTAATCCTGTGAAGTTTGGAGAAGTAACCGCCTGTGTATTAGATTTTGTCCAATAAGGCTGTCCATATTTTTTCCTTCAAATTTACATATTTACTTAAAAACCGAAGAATTTTTGATGTTTTCACATTTTAATGTCTTCATGAGCTCTCATTAATGACCACTTTGCTACATCTTGCAACTCCCTTGATACCTGCAATATTGGTAATGGTAAAGATTAAGTATTCACAGTAAATATAAAATGGATTAAGTTTTTTTTTATGTTTTTCCTCACTTAGGTACGAGTAGGGAGCTGGTCTCACCTAACAGATGTGTCTGGAACACTCCAGTCTATTTATTCTATCAGTTACACATAGGTAGGTCATTACTGTGGATCTTTTCATGCAAGGATTCAAAATTTCCATTCATGCGTTGTGACTAATTCAGATAACTGTTACATTTAAATCCCAAGTCGGACTGTGTAATCCCTTTCTTTAAACACAGATAAGCATGATGGAAGTATTGGGAGGATACAGGGTCGACAGAGACCAGGAGCTGAGGGCTGAGGGATATGTGAAGGAGTTCACTCGCCACTCCAACGATGTGCTGCTGAACCTGAACGAACTCCGGCACCGCAACATCCTGACCGACGCCACCCTGGTAGTCGGCAACGTGCACCTACGGGCGCACTGTGCTGTGCTTGTGGCCTGCAGGTGGGTACACAGGCCGAGGCATTACACAAAATAGTTCCTCTACGTTCTTATGCCATGCAGGAGGCTTCAGGCCAATGTGTTTGGTTGAAATTAACAGTATTTTTCCCTTTCTCTAATGACACACTCCTCTGTAATGTTATATCTTCCCTCTCTTTTTCCAGTTGACTCATAGTGGTTATTTGTCCCTCTAATTTTGTACTGTCTCCATCTGCCCTCAGTTCCTGCTATTTTTCATTCACTTTTTCCTGCTTTCCACTTGGGAAATCAATTTTCTTCTCCCTGTCTCTTTCCTTCCATTTCTTTTTTATTTCCCCTATCAAAAACGCTGAAATTCACCCAGATTAATGCTCAGACGAATTGCATATCTTACCTAAAATATTTCTGTCTTCCTTTCTCTCCTCTCAGTGGGTTCTTCTACTCGCTGTACTCCCGCCATGTGTTGCTGCAGGGGCGTGGTGGCAGCGGGGAGCAGCTCATGACTGTGTCTCTCCCCAACACCTTGGACCCATCCAGCGTCTCCCTGCTGCTCGAATTCATGTACACCTCTCGTCTCCCTCTGACACCAAGCATTGTCCCAGGGGTGCTCGCTGCTGCAGCCTACCTGCAGATGGACCACGTGGCCGATACCTGCAGGGATTTCATGCACCTGCACTGGTGAGGGGGCTGGAAACAACATCTGTAGTCTGTAGGAGGTGATAGTATGCACAATGCTGAGATATGAACTCAAAAGGCTTTGAATGAAAATTCCATCCACTGTAATTCAATTTGATTGATTTTAATGTTAAATCTTGCATGTTTTGGACTTGTTTTGGATTTTGGTGATTGACAGGTTCTCTGTTTTTCAGCAGGGAGAATATGAATGTAAGACACCTACGATTGGAGCTGGACTCCAGTGTGTCTGTGGCCTCTGTAGCCCCCAAAGGAGGGGACCTGCCTCATCCAGGACCAAAAGCAGGGGCAACAAGGTAAGAAAAAACAGAAAGAATTTATTGGGATGAAGGGGACAGAATTATGTTGTGGGTGTGACTCTTGTCTTTTCTACTTGCTTATTGCTTTGTTTTTTTGTTCATTGGTTTTTAATTTATCTGCTGGTACATTCATGAGTTGATTTTGGCAACTAGATTATATTAATGTGGTATGTTAACAGATTGCGTGCCTTTGTCTGTTGACAGGTTTAGCTCACTAAGGCACTTCCTTTGTTTCTCCTGCAGGGTCCCCGCGGAGGGTGGGGGCTCTCTCAAGCAAGGGGCTTTCCTGTCCTGCCAGCCCGGGTGCAAGGAGCTAAAAGGAGAGCCTGAGTCACCCCTCATGGGCACCCCCAGCCCATCTCCAGACAGCCCCGCCCGCTCCAGCTGCCATCCGAACTCTCCAGCTGAGTCCAACACCTGCAACAAGAACCTTGTGGTAGGTTTCAAATAATTAGGAAGATTGCGGTTCAACATGCTGTTGATTGTAATTCTGAAAACTAACACAAGGAGCCCTAAAGAATACGATTGTTTCCTTGAAATTTTGTTTCATAGGTAAAACTGAAGTAACATAATGTTTTTTGCTTATTCCTCCAGAGTGATACCAAAGCCACACCAGACCCAAAGGCCTGCAATTGGAAAAAATACAAGTACATCGTCCTCAACCCTCTCTGTGCTGCGACCACAGTGAAGGAAGAGGAGATGGAGGAAATCCAAAGTCAAGCATCACCCATCGAAGACAGGATGGGCTTGACACCCAAAGCCCCAGCAGAGGCGTGGTCTGGAGAAGTGCCTGGTCAGATTGATAGGTAGGAGGCGCGTACAGACTGGAATAATGAGAATTATGAGCTGAGAGAGGATAAATAAAAACAGGATGTGTATTCGCAAATCCAAATTTATGAACCTCTCTCCATCAGACAGGGGCGGGCCTCCTGCTACGAGGGTTCTGGCCGAGCCCCTCCCCTCGGGCCACCCCCCTCTGTGGATCATCCAATAGTGCCCCCCACTCACAAGGAGGGAACAGGTATTAGCCGAAAACACACATTTAAACACGTTATTTCTTAAATACTTTTACTATTTCAAATACAGACCTTCAAAGTGTAGAATCACAGTCAACTCACTGGTGTGTTAAATATATGTTTATGCTTGTATTTTGTGTGCCTCTCCAGTTTCACCCTGCACCATTTTCCCAAAACTGGACCCCACCGATCCTGAGGCTGCCCACCACAACCAACATGGAATCAAGCGGGAGAACTACTATGTGCCCTACTGTTATTCTGGCAACCTTCAAGGAACCAAGAGTACCTGCTCAGGTGAGGCTATGAAAACAGTCTCTCCCATTCTCTCTTTCTATCCTTCTCTGTCTTTGTTGTAGAAATTAAGAGCCAATACGTAACAGTGACCTTTGCTCTGGCAGGCGACAAGCCGTACCGCTGTAATGTGTGCGGCGCCCAGTTCAACCGACCGGCCAACCTGAAGACTCACTCCCGTATTCACTCGGGAGAGAAACCTTACCGCTGTGACACCTGTGGCGCTCGATTTGTTCAGGTGAGGGCTAACCCCTCTTGCGTGTGCATGTGGAATTTTTTTTATAGAGCATTCCTTAATAAAACAGGTGTCGGTCATGTTAGCAAACATTATTGTCTTCTGTCAGAGAATAAATCCTATTTGTCTCATAAAAATACCTGTAGTAGCCTTTAAGCATTGATAAATGTCAGACTGGGTTAGTTCCAAACCCAGTCTGATATTTGAATGACCTGATTCAGAATGTATCCAGTCGTTATTTCATTAAAAACAACAAACAAAACCTACAAAAGAAAAAAAAAAAAACATTCTCATGCTATGTATTATTTTGTAAAGGCAGCTGATAGATTTCTTGAATCGTACATGTAACCTTTTGGTGTGAAACTCCAAAAACAAGGGTTACCACTTGAAGAATCTAGACTCTACTGAGAAATCATGTAGTTGGATCTCAGACGATTCTTTAAACCAAATCATACAGAGAAAGGCAAAACATGTAATATTAGTGAGTGCAGTTTTCTGTTTTACTTAGAGTTTGAAATTCACGCCTAATGGTTAATGAATTTCTGTGGGTGGGCAGGAGACGCATCATACCTGACACAAGAGTTTTATTTGCGGGTTGAAGCTGATCATTTTAAGAACAAATTTTGCCTTGTCTAGCACTTTTAAATATTTTGTTCAGTTTGTCAGACCTCTCATCCTATTTGTGTGGTCTGTCTGTGTGCTATAGGTTGCCCACCTTAGGGCCCATGTCCTGATCCACACAGGTGAGAAGCCTTACCCCTGCCACACCTGTGGCACCCGCTTCCGCCACCTGCAGACCCTGAAGAGCCACCTGCGCATTCACACCGGAGAGAAGCCTTACACTGTGAGTCCGATCGCCGCCCGTTTGACCAACGGCGTATATCATGCGACATTGTCCTGTCATGACCCTGCCGTCTAACCTGCTGATTCTTCCTTGTTCTTCAGTGCGAGAAGTGTGACCTTCACTTCCGCCACAAGAGCCAGCTGCGCCTTCACCTGCGCCAGAAACACGGGGCCGTCACCAACACCAAGATCCGCTACAAGGTCCTGACCGAGCCCTATCAGCCTTTATTGCAGGCCTGCTGAAGAGGATGACCTGTGGCTCGTTAATCGCGACAAGCAGAATAATATCTGAATCATGTCTAAATCTGTTAGAAAACGTGAAATTTGGTGAAAGAATTAACTTGTGAGCAGCCTCCGCTTCAGCGAGGTCCAGCAGTTTAAAATTATAGACACTCACTTTTTGAATATGAGTTGGTAATTTATAAATTTTAAAGCACTGGTTGGATGACGAGCTTGGACTTAACGCGTAAAGTTAAAATGGATTACATTTGGAGAAAGAGATTTACAAATAATGTTGAGCGTCAGCATGATGTTGAATGAGGATTTGAGTTTGGAGCAAACATAACACACTTAATCATTACTAGTATGAATCTTATAGGTTAATTAGGAATCCTGGGTGGCTTTTCTGAGCTGGAGATGATGTTGAGCAAAGTGTTTTTGAAGGTTTGTGAAGGGATAGAAAGAAGGGAACGAGACATGGAAAGAAAGGATTTATACTACAGGTTTTTCTGTACACTGAATTTTGAAGAATTGGGGACATGTGAACTGTTTGAAAGAAAGATGAAGCAAGTTTTATTAAGGAGATAGTGATGAACTTTGGAGGTTTTGGAGTAGAATAAAATTGATTATGGGTTTGAAGCCCGGAGAAGCACTTAATCAGTGTTGAGATACTGAAACTTTCCTCTTAAATGTGTATTTAACTTAGATTTATCTTTACCTTGAGGCCTGGGGCCTGTGTGTTTTTTGAAAAAAAAAATAAAGCAAACTTAAGTATGCAGAAATATCTGCTTTTATGGTCCAAGCAGGCAAAGGACTTAGCTGTCTTGTAGTGAATATTAAATATAAAAATTAAATGATATTGTTTTCTGACATGAGAAATTTCAATGAGACGACTGTAAACAATTGGATAATTAATAATAATGTTAAATTTGTATGTGTATGAGTTCATTTGCTGGACAAAGATGGTTTTGTACAAGTTAAATTAAATCATTTTTATGTCAATTGGACTTTGGGTGTTTGGTGTCTCATTTATTTATCACACTATGACATATGTACTGTTACTTATGATGGAAAAATAAGCCAAACTCCAGAGACAGGTCTCTGTTTTCACCAAATTGTCAAAAAAAAGGTTAAAAAAAAGGTCAGAAATTGCTGAACAGCCTGCATATACTTTCAGGCTCTTGTAGCAATATAAACAGTGCTCTCTCTGCCACACTTCCCTCCTTCACCCTTTCTCCTCCCTGAACTTCCTTCCTCTCATTAACACACTCTTTCTACCCGTCTTCTGTCCCACCGTTCCCTAGATTTTGTTGTTTTTTTTTCTTCTTGGTAATGGTGTGGAAACAATGAAGCCGAGGGCACCTGTTTCCTCCAGAGTCCTAATACTTGGTACACACACTACCAGCCGGCAACACGTGTGTGAGCTGGCTGGTGCTTCCTGAAGGTGCAGGGGCGACTCTGGAGGGGCTGCAGGCTCCTGCTGAACTCTCCCACCCTCTGTCATCCCGGCTTCCTGCTTTCTGATGAGTTGTGGCTAGTGGGGCTTATTGTCCACACTCAGCAGACAAATGTTGGAAGTTTGACGGGACTTTCCAGCCCCCCCCCCCCCCGGCACTAAAAAAAAAAAAAAAGAATAGAATAGAAACTGTGAAGTAGTTTTCAGCCTTCAATTTGTCTATTTGAGGGAAATCGTACCTTTTCAGGGATCCCATCAAATCAGTTCACAAGTCATAGAGAATTTTTCAGAAAAGAGGACCGCTGTGAAGAACACAATTCAGGAAGTGAATATGACACGGGAGAACGCGTGCCACTTATTTCAAGAAGTGAGTATTACTGGGAAACCTTTAGGGATTTTATTGAAAATGTCGACATATTTCAGAGAGGGATTTCCTTCTTTCCTTAGGGCGCATAAAACAAGAATGAAGCAAACTCACAACCCTTGCACACTGTAGCCCTGCAGCCAGTTTCAGCTCTGAGTGTGTGTGTGTGTGTGTGTGTGTGTGTGTGTGTGTGTGTTACAGGCCGTACGTTGTTTCTTCGCAGCTGACACTTCTAGACCTTGTGGTTGCCTCCCTCTGGCGTTAGTCTCCTGAACAGATGGGGGGGTGGGGGTTTGTTTAGTTGGGTGGGTTAGATTTGTTTCACCATACTCTCTCTCTTAGTTTCAGTTGCATGGCAATTGAGCAAACATAGTCTGCTGATGCGGACGGGGTTATATGGTAGAAAGCCGCAGAACAAGCAAGCAAGGGGACTTTGAGTTAAAATGATCTTTTCAACCGTCAATTTGTCTTTCATGTTTGGGACCAAATTCTGTTTAAATGTGTATTATAAACACACAAGGTTTGTATTTAACATCGGAGGAGAAATGTACGGGACATAAACAATAAAGTAAAATGACTGGTAGTTATAGGCAAATATATAGTAAGTGCTCATAACATATGAAAAGCTGTCTACAGAGGCAATTGTGATGGAGATTTGCATGCTTGAGTTGATATTATGGAAACTTCATGGCAAATATGACCAATGTGGGGGGCGAGGGTGAGTGGTGTCGGGTGAAAACCAGCAGAGTGAAGCTTTTATTAGGCTCAGGACCGTTAAATTAATTCCTTTTTATCAGTCAGTTGGACTTTGGGTGTTTGGTGTCTCATTTATTTATCATACTAAGACATATGTACTGTTATTTATGATGGAAAAATAAGCCAATATCCAGAAACAGGTCTCTGTTTTCACCAAATTGTCAAAAAAAGGTTAAAAAAAAAAGGTCAGAAATTGCTGAACAGCCTGCATATACTTCCAGGCTCTCTTAGCGATATCACCAGTGCTCCCTCTCTCTCTCTCTGCCACACTTCCCTCCCTCGGCCGCTCTCCTCCCCAGCACTTCCTTCCTCCCTTTAACGTGCGTCGAACATCTCCTCCGCCGCTCATGGCGACGCCGCCTCCGCCTCCGCTCCGCGTTAGCTGCTCACCGCGGGAGAACCTGGGAGGCCGCGGATCGTGCGCCGCTCCGGCGAAGAGCTGCGACGGACGGGGCCCCGGGGCGAGGGTGAGTGGCGTCGAGCGAAAACCAGCGAAGAGAGGCTCGACTTAGGCTTAGGACCGTCTGCGGAGCTGCGAATAGAAACGGTCGTGCGTTATCTTCGCGGTTTTTTTTTTTGTTTTGTTTTTTTCAGTTAAACGCACCTACATCCAGGGACAGTCCGCTCCATTAGTCTCAAGGGGATTCACTAAGTCACGGGTTATGAAACGGTTCATTTTTAACAGCAAGCGTTTATCATAACTTCACTCACTGCCGCTGCAGCCGAGACCTTGTTGGCAAAAATTTCAAAATCGATCTAGAAAAAAAAAAAAAAATTCTGAAATACGCTGGCATGACAAATCTATCGTAAAGTATATGTACACAAAAATATCTGTACATATTTCCGGACAATGTAACTTGTTTTGTTTGTCCACATTGAGCCGCGGGTGAGCGCCAGTGCGCAAGCGCCGCGTGGAGCCCGCGTCACTCACGCGGAGTTCTCGTCGAGAGGGGCCGCGTGCACGCGCTTCGGTGCGCGCCCACGACTCTCTACCCCGCGCGGTGACCGGCGGGGGAAGCTGACCGAGTGCCTCTGAGCCGCAGGTGTTTGCAGGTGCGTGCGGTCATCCTCTTGTAGCCGGGCGCATATGCGGCCAATACGCATTCACGATTTGGCCTCAGCAAACTAACTAATTAATCGAGCAACCGCATTTAGATTAATACTCAAATGGTTGTTTTTTGTTTGTCTTTTTTTTTTAAGTGCTGTGCACAAGTGCGAATTTAGCTGAGGCAGTATATTGTATACAGCAAAAAAACAAAAAACAAAACATTTATAAATGAATAAACAAATTGCTTTATTGCAGACACAGAGCATTGAACAGAGAAGTGCTTAGTTTATTTGTTTGTGACTTTTAAACCAGTGTAAAAGTTGAGCTTTTACTGAAATAAAAATAACTCAAAGTGTTCATACTACGGATACTAAATTATATATGAAGCACAAAATTTAAAAGTCACTCTAACAAAGTCTGCAGCCAGGATTGTAAATCTTTAGTCCCTCCAACATCTCCCTGACAACATATTTATATTATTCATTCAGTTAACTGCACAACTATATTTTCTATGAATTAAATTTTTTTTTTTTTCTATGGATTTTATGAATAAAATTCTTGTGGAGAAACACTGACTCTTTTATTTTTTGTTTGCAAAAGAGTACTCAAATTGAAACCTAAAAAATACTGGAACTAGAAAAGTATGGGGGGGGGCAAAAATACCTTCTCCATCTTAAATGCAGAGTTGCTGGCTTCACTTCCCACATTGGGTTCCCACAGAAAAACAAATATTTGGCAAAGTAAAACTTGCAGACAAGCAAATCACACGATCATAGTGTGAAACCCTCTATTGTCCCGCAGATTTTGCCCCAGTGAAATCCGGTGTCGGGGAGCCTCCTGCACCAACAGAAGTGCAGCATTAAGATGCACAAACAGTCACCAGATCAAAGTGAAACGCGGACTGTTCCTGAGTTACTGTTGTATTCGGTGAAGTTTTTAGTTTCACTGCTTTGTGAGCATCAAGTCTTTAAAGGTTATGTGTGTCTGAGAGTGCGTTAGCCGCGAATTCTTGGAATTCTTGCAGCGGTGAAGTGAGTTGGGTAGGTTTTGAAATGGATCCGGTTACTTTGCTACTTGTTGCTTTGGCATGTTTTTCAGCTCTCTAGTCAAACTCACTCAAATTAAGCAACAGAGGAGAAAATACTGCTCAACCAGCGGCACAAATAACCCAAATTTTTGTCCGATTTTACACAGTTTACTTGTAACAATATGTACAGTAGTAAAAAGTGAACCGTTACCATCACTTAAGAAGTGTTCAGGCTTGAGTACAATATTATGTTTTTAAGTTTCTGTCAAACGGTTGACTTTTTTCGGGGTAAAGCTGCAGTTGACATAAAAACAACTGCAGGAAAAATAAAACAAAATATATGCTTGTTGAGAAAACTTAAAAAGAAAACAAAAGCTGAGGCACTAGACAGTGGCAGCCTTTCTTTTTTTTTTTTTTTTATGTTGGTGAGCTGATGAGTCACATCAAAGAGGAGGCACAGTTTCCAGGAAACCTCACAGCAGCAGCTGATCGCTGATTTGAAACAACAGCCAAAGTGAAAAGGGAGAAAATTCCTCTAGAGATTCAGGTCACAGAAACTCCGTAACGAGAGCGCGGGGGCTGCTAAAGTTGAAGAGGAACCTCAGTGCTGTTTGCGTTTCAGCTTTCTCTAAAAGAGGACGCATCATGTGACCAGCTTGTTTCTGTCAGCAGCGTGAGACGTGCTTGAGGAGAACGTTTTCTCCTAAAAGTTAGCAATAATGTGATCACGGTGTCGTTTTAGGGAAGCGAAAAGGGTGTGTTATTTCTGATTTTTAAATGCCAGAAACCAGCAGTAAGATAAGGTATTTCTGTATCTGTGGTGTGTGTGTGTGTGTGTGTGTGTGTGTGTGTGTGTGTGTGTGTGTGGGCGAATGGATGCTTGAGCTGTGCAGAAGATTTCTCTTTCCTACCAGGAAATTGTTTGGCTGTAGTGGTAGGCCATCCAGAGCCTGACGCATTTAGTCTTGTGATCATTTTAGATGCCTGCCTAAGCAGTCACCACACCGAATTCAGTGGCTTTTGCTGTTGGAAATAGCCGTCTGCTCCCCCCCCCCCAAAGCTTCATGTTATATTTCGGTGCATTTTCATTTCTTAAGATGTTAGCGGAGGCGGCTTTGTTTCAGGCTCCTCTGCTATAAAAACATTGCACGAAACCCTGCAGTTGTATTTAAAAAATGAGCTGTGAGAACAGAAGCATTTTGTGATTATTTTTAACCTTCTGAGAGTGTACTTTAGCAATTAGTCAGTGTCGGACATCACACATGTAAATTTTCTGGTTAACAGAAACTTATAAAGGTGCAACAGACCTAATTAATCATTCATAAACATCTAAAAGGTGTCAACCTTGCACCAAATGCTGAAAGAGACATATGTGTATTTGCAGAGTGAGCTACAGAGGGGTCCAAAAGCCCATGAACGTTCACCTCTGCCTTATATCTTGTTCTCAAATGGAGGGCAACTTGTTAAGCAGCCTACTCACACTTACATGGTCCAACCAGGGACTTTATTGGCCTGTGGGAAGTTAATGATTATGGCTCCTGACAACCACAGAGAGGATCTGAGACTTGTTCTCGCTAAAGGAGAGGAGGGTGCTAACACTTGCATTCCTTCCTGACGTCTGGACTTCTTTTTTCTCCTCACTCGGCTTCTACACCGACCTGCATTTTATTTTATTTTTACTCTGATCACTCTGTTTTAGACATGGCCAACAGCAAGCCCAAAGCAGAGAGCCGGCGCGATGAAGCCGAGGGACCGGATGGAGGCTGGGGCTGGGTGCTGGTCGGTGCCCTGTTCGTCAGCACGAGCCTCGTGTTCGGCCTGATGCGTAGCCTGGGGATCTTCTTTGTGGAGTTTGTCCAGTACTTTGAGCAGAGCGCTCAGGCCATCTCCTGGATCTCTTCAACAGGCCTGGCAGCACAGCAGTTCTTCAGTGAGTCCCTAGTGCGTCTTTAAGTATGAATGATGAACGGTTATTTTCATTATCCATGAATGTGTTGATTACTTTTGCAATGAATCTCATAATAAAGGCAATACACAGTCAGAAAACTGTGAAGCATGTCAATAAAGAGAAGCAACTTACAATTCAAAGAAGGATTTTTATTTCAAGCTGAGTCATTATATGTATGTATGTGTGTGTGTATATTTGTGTGTGTGTGTGTGTGTGTGTATATATATATATATATATATATATATATATATATATATATATATATATATATATATATATATATATATATATATTTGTTTATTTATATGTGTGTGTGTGTGTATGTATATGTATGTATATGTATACGTGTGTGTGTGTGTCAGGCAGAGTTTTGGAGTAATATGTATAAAATGTAGTTTGTAGGTTTATTGCAGTTATTTGGCCTCATGCTAAAAAGTCTAAAAGTGACCAATGGAGACACCTGGATGCGTTTGTTTTGCAGGTCCTCTGGGTGCAGCGCTTTGTAATGCATATGATGCCCGGGTGGTAGTGATGACGGGGGGGGTTCTTGCTGCACTGGGCCTCATACTAGCCTCGCAGGCCACCTGCCTTGTTCATCTCTACCTCACTATGGGTGTCATTTCAGGTAATATATCTGAAAGTGTTACAATAACAATCAAAATAACAGGTTTAATTCCTTTTCCTATGGGACAGTTGGATTAGAAAACATTCCCTGTTTACTTTTAGATGCTTTTCTGAGCAGGTCATCTTTGTTTTCCTTGTTAACTGCTTAACTAGTCACTTGCAGGTCAACAAACGGAACCCCTCACAGATTACCTTCCTTCCCCTCGCCTCCAGGTCTGGGCTGGGGGCTGGTCTTCACTCCCATGGTGGCCACTGTCATGGCGAACTTCACACGGCGCCGCACCCTGGCGTTGGGTCTGGCGTTCTCCAGCATCGGCCTTTCCTCCTTCGCTTTCAACCCCCTCTTCCAGCTTCTGGTGGAGATGTACGCCTGGCGAGGGGCCCTGCTGATTCTGGGGGGCCTCAGCCTCAACATTGTGCCCTGTGGGGCTCTCATCCGTCCACAGCGACGCCCTAAAGCCCCAGAAAAGGTGGGACAAGACTCTGCTGTCTTCACTTGTTGGATCAGCTCATAGATAAACAGCAGGGGAGCTGGATTCAGTTCAAGATTCAGTAAATGATTTCTATGGAGTGATTCTACTGTGCGTAGTATGAAGTTAAAAAACACATTTTCTCACCCACCTTCGGTTGTATCTTAGCCTGGTGTCATACCACCAACTCACTGCTAATATAAATAGTTCTGATGACGCGCTCATAGAGGTAGGAAAGGGCAAAAGAGAGAAGGAAAAAGAAGGATTTATAGTTAGGTCATGAACAGACAGGAATAATGAAGATGAGGCTCATCATTTCCTTCTTCTGCTTCTCTTCAGGTGGATTCAGAGAGCATGTCATCATGTGCTGCAGTGCTGCGGCGAGTCTCCTCCTACCTGGAGCTGCAGCTGCTCTTTGAGAGGCCTTATGTCACCTACACCTCAGCCATCACTCTTCTTAACGTCGGCTACTTTGTTCCATATTTCCACCTGGTGGCCCACAGCCGCCAAGCCGGCTTCTCAGAGTACCAGGCCGCTTTCGTCATGTCGGCCGCCGGCGTTACAGACATTTTCGGCCGCGTGGTGTCAGGCTGGTTCTCTGACCTGGGACACTTTCGGCTGATCCATCTACTGAGCTTGTGGACAACGCTGGCGGGACTGTTCATCATGCTGCTGCCCGTCAGCTCCTTGTCCGGTTCTTACGCTGCACTGGTGGTGATCAGCCTCCTCTACGGCTTCTGCTCGGGGGCTCTGACCTCTTTGGCTTTCGCGGTGGTGCCCATGATTGTGGGTGTGGAGCGCATGATGGGGGCCCTTGGGCTGCTGCAGCTCATCGAGAGCATCGCGGGACTGCTGGGGACACCTCTGTCAGGTAGGAGCAGATTTAGGGAGCAGATTGAGATGTTGCAATATTTTAATACACAGTATCTCCCAATCTAGGTCATGTCAGCTTGTTTCATGTTATCTGAACTGACCTATATCAGTCCCTAAACACAAGTGGACAAACTGAAACTTGAAGTAGTCAAACATTAACCGGAGAAATGCAGGTCAGCCAGTGCTCCTACCTCTTATTTTTTTACACACCTGGTCAGTGTAGGCGAGCGTCCGCTGCATTGTGTCCTCGGATGGTGATGGTAACACTATGTCATCTGCGTACAGAAGTATACTTCCACATATTAGCCCACAATCTAAAAATGTAATTTCTCTGGCCAAATCATTTACATAAATTGCAGGTAATGCGGGGGACAAAGCATCAGCTGCTTTCACCCCCGAAGAGGTTCGGAAACCAGTTTGTATGATACTCTTTCAATCTCACACACGCTACGGGCTGTAAAGCCCTTTCTATTCAGCCCATACTCAATATGTTTATAAGCTAAAAGATCCATATTGATCATGTCAAAAGTCTCCTGAAAGTCAATAAAACAGGCACACGTTGACTTGTTTTCACTAATGCTGTTTGTTATGATTGCAAACACAGGGATATGATCAAGACGTGACCTTGACTTATGAAACCCATTTTGCGCCTCCACGAGGAGCCGTTCTTTTTCTAAATACAACATAGGGCTCTCATTAGGTTTAGTTGGAATACAGCTTGTAAACTGTGCTCTAACTCTCAGCAGGAAACCAAATAAGCGCATGTATTTCACAAAATGTCGACTCTACCTCTAGAGGGATCAAAATGTCAGGCTAATAAGACCCCGCATGTAATCTGGACTTCTTCTTATATCCATTGTATTGACTCTTTTTCGTAATAAGCATGAGGCTAACATTGTGCACTTTACTGAGGTTCTTCATAGTTTTCATCAGTTTTATTTGCACCCTTATGTTCTTGATCTCACTGTCAATTTAGGTGATTCTTACGCTTGGCATGCAAAGCCTTTGTGCCCTTTTGTCCATGGGCTCTGTGTTTTAATGGAATTATCTTTTTATTTCTCCTGTGTCCACGTCCTCAGGGCTGCTCAAGGACATCACCGGCAACTACATCGCCTCTTTCATGGTATCGGGCAGTTTCCTCATTCTCAGTACTATGACCATGGCCACTCTTCCTCGCTACTTCTCCTGCACGGATCCACCGGCCCCTCAACGACGTTCCCATGACGACAAAGATAAGAGATTACGTTCGGAGTTAGAACAGATCAATAGTTCGCCCTGTGACGTGAGTCACGGAGGAGCTCAGTGATCTGGCTGGATAACCCTCAAGACTTGTGTAAGTTAATGGTTCAAGAGCCTTGTTAATAGTCTTCTAACCAGCCAGTATAACGGTGGTGCCTACTTGCAGACACTTCCAATTAGTATGCAATATACCTCAGGCAACATATCGGGGCCAATGAGTTGATCACTGTTATACATCGTAGCCTCAGTTTTATGTTTAGGCCAGTTCCCTTTACCTAAAAGAAAATCTAGGCATGGAAATATTTCATTTACAACGTAACAGTGTTGCATTTGACGCACAGGACTGCACGCAAGGTTGTCCAACCGTGGATGACAATGCTACTACACGCCATCGAGTTGGCACACTCTGCATACTTGACTGAAGAAACCGAGAAGGAGCTGTTTTATTATCTTAACGTGATATGTGAATCTGACTTGTTCTGTCTCGAGAAAGTTGCTGTAAGACTGACAAGTATATCGTAATATATGGTGCACTTACAAAATTAATCTTAAAACCTTCTCTATTCTGATTTAAACTATTCTTTTAACGAAGCACACTACATTTAGCGCTATTGCAAATAGTGGTGTTTTCCAGTTAGACGACAGTGTTTCACTCAGCCTTCCTGATGATTGTTGGTCTTTACACTTCTGTTTAATTTGTGGATGCAGATTTATGGATTAAAGAAAGTAAATTTCTGAATAATTAGCAGCACCACACTGTTAACACTGATTTACTAGGAGCACAAGGATAGCTCTGAAAGCAGTGCACCAGAACTGTTCTCCCTCTCAGCCTCAGGAATTTCACTTTGCGTCAGTGTTAAAGCGCTGGGCAGGACTACAGGACTGTTATTTCCCAAGTGCATTTTCTGATTATACATGATAGTACATAAGCACCTTGTACTTTTGTAATCCATGAACCAAGACTGCCTTTGTCAACCTGAAATGTTTGGCTTTGCGAACAGCTGAATGAACACCAGATTTGCAGGCGGGACAGGACCTGGTCACGGTGACCTGCTGGTTACTGACATACTGATTTCAGGGTCCTTGCGGTGCAAAGCGCGTTTGACCGAGTATGACCGTTCACCTTACTGGCAGCTACTGAACACTGGAGATTCAGTAATTGTTTAAAAGTGGAAAATGTTCTTAATGAGATATTTTTTCCTTGATTTGACGCTGTTACCCTCTAGTCTTAAATGTACTACTCAAACATCCTGCAGTTTGTCTTATATGTTAAAATGTGGTATTTTGTGCTCAATTTGGATTAAAAAGCATTGTATTATTTTTTTTTAATGTGTCTTTACTTTTAGTATTTTGTGTGTCTGTCTTTGACATGTTTAACAAGCAGGTCCTCTGTGGCAATATCACCGACAACCTTTTGCTTAAATGATGGCTCCCTCTGCTGGGGATTTCTACACTTGAACTCTAAGCCTACTATTGTGTATCACCTACAAGCGTGAACCTTGACTTGTAATTCTTCACTCATTTCGCATGTAAAGTTTAAAACATTAACGCTTACAGTTCGTTTTGTATTGCATTTTATTTGATCGTGATACAAATCCAAAGTACCTCACATAGTTAAACTAAACAGACATGAACGGTGTCTAGAAATGTTCCAAATGTAAAAATCTGCGTACAATACTATTCGATGGAAGACAGTTGACATTAAATTCCACTTTTTGCTACAATTATGTCCATTTCCACCAAACATCTTCACTTCATTTTCATGTAACAAGTCAATGGAAATGGCATAAAAACACAGCATTTTTTGGTTAAAAAACTAAACAATAGAGGATTTTTACAGGATTTAATTAGGAAATCTTGGCAGAGTGAACGTGTTACCCTCTGCTAGACATAAAGACACCTCATGTTGGTCTCATAAAGCTGTTCCAGTGTTTCCACTTGGACAAAAAACTGTTCTGCTCTGACGTGTTTGCACAAAGAATTCACTGTTCCACGTGTTCATCCCTCTGAAGTCAACACCAGCTGAGCTCTGAACTGAACATGTGGCAGGTAGCCAGAGAAAGAGAGAGAGTCAGTGTGTGTGTGTGTGTGTGTGTGTGTGTGAGAGAGAGCATGTCTGTGAGCTGAATCCTAGCATGTTCTCTGTACGTCCTTGCAAGTTCTTGTCTGGCTGAAGTGTGAAATGTGGCATTGTACAGGAGGCTGAGGAGGAGGCAGCAGCTGGTTAAGATTTGGGGTCTGCACTGCGGCGTTTGAGCTTCTCGGGGTTGTTTGAGGCCATGTGTGAAAAGTCTCTGAAGATGTCATGGTAGGTTTCATCACCTGGAAAAGACCGCAGAAGAAGACATGAGCCTTAAAGCCTGACATTTTTTAAGATTATTGCAAGCTTAAAAGCTGTTAGGTTTTAGAATCGGTTGCCATATGAATGCCATCTCTTCTGCTTTAATTCTTGGCTTAATGTCCCTTTCTCTCTGAGCAAATCCTCTATTTTAATGAGACACAGCTGTGTTTGAACCATCACATCTTTCCTCAAAAGTTACATCATTGTAAGGAGGACATATTCCACTTCAGTGACTTAAACTCCATCAACTGTTTCCTGAACACATTTAGAGTCGTAGCCCTAAAGCAAAAAGCATGCAAGTGAACAAATAAACACACATTAGGGCATGCACATGCACTTTACCTCTCAAGTTTTCAGTAGGTGGCACACTGCACAAGCAGTTGAGACCAGCTGGACATCTCAGCGGGCAGAAGGCAAGGGCACATGAGTGCACACAACAAAGACACACAACGATAAAGCACAGCACATCAACTACCGACCAGCAGTTGTTTCAAGCAGACAAAAGCATCACGTTTCCATTCCTTCATGATAGAAAAACTTAATACAGTTTACACTGGAATGTCGAAAGAAAACTTAATAAAAGCCTCCACTCGAGGACAACCATGAAAGAATGGACTTCGCGGCTTGAAAAGGAGCCAGATGACAAAATGCAAACAAAACCCGCTGTTAACCTTAAGCTTCAGGGCTACAGCAAAGAGTTCTTGGACCTGGCTGACAGCATGAAATTTTGATAAATACAAACATGTAATATATGACAGTGTAAAAGCTCAAACTGCGTCACTATTCACAGAATAGCAGGAGAAAATCGCCCTTGAGAACCAAACCCACAGTGAATTTAGCTTACATAACTGGACTGAACCTAACAGCCCAACACACACCAAGATACATAATAAAAAAAACGTCAGATAAAGTCAGCACATTGTACATGGTCTATTTAAAAAATATCCCAGATATACAAAATCAAAAAAGACCTGATATAGGTCTATTATATATATTTTTATATATATACACACACACACATTTTCTTAAACCTCAGTTCACACAACAGCGAAACACCCACATGAAGCACCCTCTATTGACAAGGTATTTGGAGACTTCGTGGGTTTCAAAGTGCAGGATGATGTGTGTTTGTAATTCCAAGTGCAGGTGGACGCTTAAGAAGAATGTTTCGAACAATGTCCATTCTTTGTTACACAAGACATTTTCCTGTCTTTGCTGATCAATAAATCTGTTTTCGTTTACGTCCTTTAGGCTCTGCCTTTAAACTGTCGTACCGTGTGTTCTGGCCCTTTCCTTGTTTCTTTTTCTTTTTCTTATGTTAGAATTAATGATACATGTTTCCGTGTGGTACATGTGGTAGACCAGGATCATTTCTCAACAAACACTGCAGATAAAGACCACATGACTTTGCCAAACTGGTGATTTCAGCAGTGGTGCCTGACAACCTGACAAAAACTTGTCTAAACTGTTTTCTTTCTTCTTTTAGCTTAGAGCAAAACACAAACCCATTCCAGTGCTGACTTTTATCCCCACTAACCATTTTGCCCCCCCAGAGCCCAGCCACTTATGTGGTTCTTTATAGCCTGGAGGCTCTTTCTGGTGTGGGCCATCCCACCTCCAGTCCCACCCAGTACCCCCCCAGATCCCTGGCCCCCTGAGTGACCTGATTGGCCAAATGCTCCATCCATCTCCCGCATCTCCTTGTTCATTTTGGCAATCCGCAGCCTGAAGGAGAGAAGATCAGTTAGAGGAGTTGCCGTTGTCAACTGTTTACATGTCACGTCAGAGGTTTCTCTTCTCCACAAACACTCACAACGTGACGATGTCGGCGTTGGCGTTGTCCACAGCGATCGTTATGGGGTCTTTCTGGTTCTTGTCTGTAGCGTTGTAGTCTGCACCTCGCTTCAAGAAGAGACAAACCAACCTGGGACAGAAAAAGAGACACATTAAAAGAGGGCGAGAGTGTGTGTGCATGTAGCAGAGGGCCTTGAAACAAGACAAAACAAACAAGAAACAACAAACAAGACTTTGTGACGTTGTTTGATCATGTGTGAATATTGCATCTCAGACTCCATCAACTGTTTAAATTCACTATCAGAATAATTTGCCTAATCTTCACAGCTCTTCAGTTGGGGGTAGAAATGGAAACCGGAATGCACAAAAGCTCTTGTGGCCTATTACTTCCTGGACTTATTTGGTCAAAAAAGGGGGATGCTGAACAAGTAGAATCTTTCAGGACCACTCAAATAATCTCAATCACTCTGTATTTTATATACCTTAGTTTTGAATGCACTGTAACACACTGTTAATCGGGCTCCAGAGTTGTGCACCACTGCAGCGCTCTGCAATCTGACCCAGGCCAGAGGAGATTAGATCTGGATTCGGCCTTAACTTTCTGATAGGCAGTGAAATACTGGGCCCTGTGTTATCTACATTTTCTTCCTTTCAAAAACCTTTGCCAAACAAACGGTCACGTCCTTTTGGCAAAGATTACTTGATAGAAATGTTTCTGTAAAGCTACAGTGGACACTGCTTTGAAATGACACATGTGACATCAATACCTTCAGTGTAAATCATGTCAACTGCACAGTCCTGTGATGCTTTAAGATAAAACGCATTCAAAAATCAAGCCATTAAAAGTCTTAAAATAGTGATTCCAGCTTGCTTGTGATCTCAATCGGAGCTTCTTGTATTTCATTTCAATTCATCACTTGCTTTCACTTTTACGCTACACAGAAATATCCTTTGGGCAAACAGGGTGAATCTATTTAGCTCTGTTAATGTTTGTTGGAACCATGCCTGGAGACTTAAATAGATTTTGTGTTTGTATATGAAGCAATCTGTTTATTCGTCTGCACTTGCATTTCTGTTTGATAAACCAACCTGTGTCAATTAGGGAGTTTATAAGATGAAAATTGCAGCGGTTGAAGTTTTTTGCAGTCTGTGTGTAATTTTGTTGTGTATCTTTTTTTTCATTTTCCTTATTGTTAAGTATCTGATTGGTCGTTGTTGCTAGTCTGGTAGCCTACTTATGCCTCTAGTACTACATGATCTATGGGTTGTATTGTAACATTCACTTTTAGTCACAGTTTTCAGTGTCACCCTTTGCACATGGAATAAATTGATTCGCTTGGCATCTGAAGAGCCTCTTCTCATTTTTTTTGCAGTATGCATTCATTTTGTCAAGGGGTAATGGGACTGTTACTTAAGTGTGACAGCACGTGTGTGTGTGTGTGTGTGTGTCCCCTACCCAGTGTGACCTAGGATGGTGGCATGGTGCAGTGGTCCTCTCCCATTGCTGTCTGCCTGGTTGACGTTGGCACCGTTCTGCAGCAGGAACTCACAGGCTGCCAGGGCGTTCTGGTCAAAAACACAAGAACACACAAGCTGCCGTTTGGATTTTTATTTACTGACAACCTACATGATCCTGTTTTACTGTCTCCGTACTATCATAATGTCCAAACACGTTAACACAACAAGACTAAAATAATAAAACCCTGCTGGCGATACCTAGAGGCTGCATTATAAAAGGCTCATTTTTGTTATTCTTAGGCCAGTATCAGCTATAAGACTAAAAATACCAAGGTTATCCTAAGGGTTTATCCCCCTAATGCATGAATGTGCTCAGATAATTTCACGTCAATTAAGAGGTACTTTTAGTGCTAAGTATATTTTGATTGGTGGGTGTTACAACAGGAAAGCTTTTGAAAAATGGAAAGAATTGATCCTTTCAAAAGCCCGACTGTGTTCAGTAAATTTCATGGCATATTTCTTGCTAGATCTTTGATTCTGCTTGTGCACTAGTGGAAAATTAGGTGGATACAAACATCAATAGGATTTATCTTCTGGGGACATTGAATGTTCACAACGGATGTGATAGAAATCCAGGTACATGTTTTTCAGATACCTTTCCATGCACCAAAATGTTAGTCATGTAATTATTGGCCTGCAGGTGGTGCTAGGGGAAAGGTCAGGGGTCACCAAAATCCCTAGGATTCACTCTCTGAATACCATAAATATTCCCATAATATTTGATGGAAATCTGGTGCCTAGTCTCCCTCACCGCTGAGACGGCCTGTATCAGCGGTGTGCTGGTGTCCTCAGCCACGTTGACCCAATTAACATCAGCTCCGTGAGCCAAAGCGTCTGCCATGACGGGGAAGTTCTGCAGGGCGGCTGATCGGTACAACAGTGCCCCCGGGTGAAGTCCGCTCAGATCCTCTTCTTCCTCGCCCACATCTGAGAGGAGCAGAGAGTTCATTTGTCTTTTTGTCAAAGGGAAAATGAAGTTTTGGCGAATACCCTTTTCCTTCTTTTGAGACTTGATTAAATACATTCAATGTGGTCTAACACTTTTCAAAATGTTCTAGTTTGACAGTCCATGTCCTGTGTGTGTGTGTGTGTGTGTGTGTTTTATCTTACCTTTGGAAAAGCTTGTATTGTTCTTTTGGTAAAGGTCACTGGGGCTCAGCCCTGATGTATGGGTGAGAGGGAAAGAAAGAAAGAAAGAAAGAAAGAAAGAAAGAAAGAAAGAAAGAGAAAGAGAGAAAGAAAGAAAGAGAGAGAGAAAGAAAGAAAGAAAGAAAGAAAGAAAGAAAGAGAGAGAGAGAGAGAAAGAAAGAGAGAGAGAAAGAAAGAGAGAGAGAGAGAAAGAAAGAAAGAAAGAAAGAAAGAAAGAAAGAAAGAAAGAAAGAGAGAAAGAAAGAAAGAGAGAGAAAGAAAGAAAGAAAGAAGAGAGAGAGAGAGAGAGAGAGAGAGACATGATTACTGGTTTATCCTGCTGACTGCCACAACAACAGCAGAGCAGGTCCTTGGGATTATCAGCTTTTGCTGGATCGCCAAATTTGGGGATTGTGTGAGAGTTTGTGTTAACATCAGCAGGAGTAAGCGAGTCATGGAGTAGACAACAAGCAAGTAAACCAGCTGAGTTATCAGACTTTTAACAGCCCACGGATCTCCATCTACCCATCCTCATTCCTGTCTCTCAGGGTTTACCTGTGAACCGAGGCAGAGTGGCCCGGTTCGGTTTGGGTTTGAGCGGCGGCCGCTGCATGGTGTGGTCCTGCGTGGTCGCCCTGTTCCTCCTGGCGCTGGATCGCCTCAGCGGGGGGTTTCGGCCAGTCTCTGGCAACTTCTGGATAAACTTCTTTTCAACGTACTTTGATCGAATCCACGACTCCTTGTCTCCTCTGAGAGACAGAAATGATAGATTAGACAGAAAGAATGATTCGGAGAGCGTTGTAGCGAATGCATATTTCTCCAGAGAAATCTCACAAAATCTGACAATCTACAAAACAGAAGAAACCTACGTGCAGGGCTTTGTTTTTCAGTATGTTTCTGGGTTAACTTGTTTCTCAGTTTGACTCCATAATTTGCTTGTGCAGCTGTGCAACAAGAATGCTGAACACATGGCTCTTAGGCACTGAGTGTCTTTTAATTAAGTGATAAATTCAGTTAAAAGAGGTCTATTTAGGACTCACAGTGTCTCCTTTCTTTACTGGTTTGTTACAGCAGAAAAGTAAGATTCCTACAGCTTAAAAAACGTTTAAGTCCATGTTTATCAGCTGTGGATCCTAAGGCATTTGGGCTGTAAATATTGGGACTAAAGAATAAAAACAAACAACGCAAAAAAAGACACTCAAATAATCAAATAATGTATTACAAGACTGAAAGCTCATGCTGCAGAAAGCATGCAGTCTCACGACAAGTTTCCGGACACTTTAGTCACGATGTTAACCATCTGTATCATGTACCTGTGCCACTTCCTGTCTGCTGTGACACAAGAGAGGAGAGAAGAGGAAGTCAAAACATAAGTCTAAAGAGAGTTTCAGGCTGTTAATATCATCATTTGTAAACCACATAGATCTCTGCAGAGGGTACATTTTGAAAAAGCTCAGCCACTGAACCATGAATCTTCTCAACAAACATGAGCTTTTCTCTGAGTCATGGAGAGCTGGAGCCAATTCACTCACAATCAGAGCGTGACAAGTTAGTCTTCAACCAAAGAACCAGAGTAAAAAATATGCCGTGCACAGGAGGAATTAAACCTTTAAGTAATGTCAACAATGTAGCAGCAGGAAGAGATGAAGTGTGTTTCTGACACAGTCATGCTGGATCAACAGCTTAATAAATGATGCTAGAAAATCTTTAGAATTTGAAAATAAGTTCCATCGAAGACAGGTTTGTAGTACAAGTGTGGACTATTGTCTAATTATGGAGGACCAAACATGACTTATTTAAAGGCAAACAAGTAAAATGCCCAAAGCAAGTGACTAATAAATAAATGTTAATACATGATTAAATGAACAAAATGTACAAAAAAATGACATATAAATGTGTATGCAATTTAATTCCACGTGATTAATTTTGTCTTTCCCATCAGGATTTAATTTCCTTCCAGCAGATTTGGTTTTCCATTTATCATTTTCAGTCAGTACGGTTTAAATGTGCCAGCGGAGGAGTGGCCTAATGATTTCCCCTTTAACATGCACTTTAGGCAGGATTCAATCAAACCATCATAGGTTTTTCTCACATATGTGGTTTTCCATCTGTGACAGACCAATGCCTACTGTAACGGTCGCTCTTTCGGCAACATAATCACAATGTGCCCTGCTTTCACAAAAAAACAAGCAAAACTGACATCAGCTTGACAACCGACTGCCAATATTTCAGTAAACCAAGATTTTTTATAATGGAAGCTGTATTTGTCCATCGCAATTGAGATTGATGCTGCGACATAGATTGGTGAAACAAAAGCTTTGATCGACGCCCTTACAATTAGCATATTGAGATCATATAATTATAATTAGGCCACATCTTCATTTAAGGAATTTTTGGGAAAAGTACTTCTCAGATGAGTGACAGAAAATAAAAAATAAATAATGGGAAAGAAATTAATTCACAAACATTTTGTGCATTTTCCTTCCTTTTTTAACTACTTATTGAAATTCAAAATAAATCGGGCTCAATTCCCCTTTACTTAAAGGGTTACTCCACCCATTTAGTATTGCACTTCAACAAAGTTAGGAGACTTCCGAGAGACACGTTTAAATAAGAATGGTCAAAAGTGAAGCAACAGAGGCTGATATATCCTGACTTTTATTCTCCAGTTGGGGTCAAGCTCAAGAAATGCTGGGTCCTACATTTCCCATAATGCAGCCAAAAGCATCTTTTCATAAGATCCATCCTGCCCGGTAAATAGCCACGTCTTGCAAACTCCACGCTCTGGTTTCTAACGCAGACTTTCTTTTCTGATGTGTAGCCTCAAGGCCAAGCCAGGTTGTTGTCTAACCCTTCGGAAAGCTCCTCCAGAGCCACAAAAGATGTCATACCACTGTTTTCAGTACTTGGAATGTGTAGACTGAACTGCACATGTAAAATCAGTGACATGGCCCTTTAAGGTCTGCACATTGGACAGTATTGATCATTTGTACCTGGGACTGGAGGGATGTGGCTTCTTGATGGTGATCTCATCGATCCGGGCCTCATAGATCCTGTTGATTACTGTGTTTCCTAATTCACACATTAACTAACGAAAGCACAAAAATAAACAAAATGAATTTATTTCAGTGCTAATTGCTCTTTTGGAGAGTTTAGTTGAAGTAAACTATTAGAATAATGCATTGTATAATCATTATTCTCACTGGAACTTTTTGTTAACACAGAAAAGGCAATAATGATGTTGTATAAATTTTGTAGTTAGAAGGTTAAATTACCTTAATAAGCTCTGGCTCCCAGGAGTCGAGGGTGAGGGAGCGCACTTTGGAGAAATGGACTCCCAGGCTCCTGTTAGACAGGATAACTATTGATGCTCAGGTTTCAAGCCAAGTGTGTACGTGTGTGTGTGTGTGTGTGTGTGTGTGTGTGTGTGTGTGTGTGTGTGTGTGTGTGTGTGTGTGTGTACCTATGTATTCCTGAGCAGACAATACAAAGCGTGATGCCCAGGTTGATGGAGGCCCAATCAGGACCAGGCTCCCCGCAGTCGCAGCACTGCCGGTTCCCCGGGATGGCCTGAACCTCCTCCAGCGCCTTGCAGCCCTCCTTCTCCTGATCCACACCTCCTCCTCCTCCTCCCCCGCCTCCCAAGCTGCTTGCTGACACCGAGCTGCAGCGCTGTCTCTGGTAACCCCACACACACAAACAAAAGACTGAGGAGACCCACAAAGGCATACAACTTCCTCTATATCTCCCCAGATTAAACTCCCACTGAAAAATAAAGATATAGAAGATAATGCGTGTGTGCGCGTGCGTGTGTAGGTGTATATTCTCACTGGGCTGTGTGGGTCCTCTCTACGCTCCTGAAAGGCTGAGGCAATGCTGTTTTGGACGGCACTGATCCACCCTTGCTGCTGCCTCTCTGAGTCCGCCTGCATCAAACAGCACCTAGAAAAAAACACACACACACACACACACACACACACACACACACACACACACACACACACACACACACACACACACACACACACAAACTGTCATCAACTCATTTATTAGTACATGAGAAACAATAAATTCTCACAAGCCGACTTTCCAGGACACTTTTCACCACCATCACTCAAACACACATATGCATGAACATGTTCGCCCGCACAAACTCACTTCGACGGGGAGACCACTTCAAAGCAGAATCGTCTCTCGTTTTCAGTGCTGGGCTTTACTGTGCAAAGACGCAAGTCCTCCACCACAACCGTGGGCTGGTCCTGAGAGAGACGTAGATAGGAAAAACTTGCAAGTCAGACTGTGCATGTGTTTGTTTGGGCGCGCACATCTGTGTTTAAATAAAACTCTTTATTCTATGTTTGGCTGTACATGCTTTTTTCATTTAAAAAAAGCTTTTTAAAAATAGTGGCGTATGTTCAAAATATACCTTGAATTTCTTCTGATACACCAGCTGATTTTTTTGAATTGAAAACCAGCGCCTGGAGCAGAGAAAGAGAATGAAAAGTTCATAAAGTCAAGGATTAAGCTTTTGGATTCATTTTTGCTCAAGCGCAGAAAGAAAAGACAAGTAGTTAACACGCACAGAAACCACTTTTCAAAAAATGGGACATTTGAGTCCTTTCAGTGAGACCGACGGGGGGAGAAAATCATTCATGGTAATGCAGCTGTTCCGTGTGAGACATCTCACAGGTAAACCCATACCTGCTCCAGGTCTTGAAGGCGTTGCTGGCTCTCTTATAAAGGTATCCTTCCATGGCGATCCCATTAGCTGCGTCAGCATTGAAATCCATGATGGAGTCATCGTAGGAGACATCCTGGAAATATTTTAGAGAGAAGAGTCACAGAGTGTCGTTGAAATTACAAGGAAGGGATTGGACAACTTTAGTTGTAGGCGTGACAGGATTGTATTGAATTTCTATGGGATGTATCCAAAAGTGCTCTTTTAAATGTTAAACATTTTAAATGTATTACCTTTTTCTTGATTGCAGCATGTCTTTGCTCCATGTCCCTCTTCTCTCTGGCTGAGTTTAGAACAAACTGAGTGTGCTGTTAAAAAACAGAATTAGAGAGAAGTCATTCTCCAGACACCACTATTGATTTTTAAATCACGTATATTACTCCGCTCATAATAACTCTCATAATGCCAATCTTTCGGATGCCAACGTCGACAGTTTTAAAGAGCTGTCGTGTATAATCTGTTAATCTTTGTGGCACATTTACTGATGTGCAGTTTTAGTCAAGTCAGCAAAGTAAAACAGGTACTGGTTTAGTGCGTCGCCCAAAGATGCTTCAGTGAGCCGAATACAAACACTGGGGTTAAAAACCCAATGGAGAAATAGTAAAAAAAAAAAAAAGTAAAAGTAAAAGTAAAAGAAGTAAAGACAAAAGTCAGACTAAAAGTCAATCATTGAAAGCTTTTTCGCCTTTAAAGATTAGCATTCTGAAAACCTGTAAAAATCTGTACAAGTATAATTGCATGGACTTTATGCACATGTTGCTCTTTCTTCTATTTGTGCCTATTTAGCTGTTATCCTGTCTTTTCTGCCCTTTTGCTGTACTGAGGGAAAACTTTCCCCCTTTTCCTTTTCCTTCCCTCTCTAACACATTTGCCTGTGTGAGAATGACAGAAATTGAGGGAGATCAAGAGGTTTGAGGCAGGTTATCACTCCTGCGGACTCTCCAGGAAACAGGAATTAGGAAGTGTTGAACATCCTGTGCCAAACTGAGAAACAGCACTGGTGGTTTTCTCTTTTAGAGAGTCTGCTTAGTGTATTATTCCTCCTTGTCTCTCCAGCCTCTCTGTCTCATCTGTTTATTCTTGTTCCTGTCATTTCCTGTTGAAACAGGAAGAACTTTGCTGTGGTTTGATTTGGCCAGTGAATGCTGACATGTTCATTTCCTGTGTCAAACTCTTTTCATTTAGCAAAGACACTCCATACCACACCATAATGCTGCTAATGTTCAAGGTTGACAGCCAAAAATAGCTTTGCAAGAGAAGAAGCAGGAATTAACACACACACACACACACACACACACACACACACACACACGTAGACTTGTGAAATATTTCCTGTTGTTGCTTATTTTTTCCTGCCGCAATGAAAGTGTGATGTCAACTTGTGACTGCTCAACCCCATCCCCCCAGAAAGATGCAAAAAAACGTCTTATTCAGTTCACCCAAACAACATTTTGGAAGCTATCAATTCAGAAACCATGTGGTTTATTGTACACAAACATGGTTTCGTTATATTCAACATGTCTTACCAATATCTTGTAAATCACTCAGCCAAAATAAACATTTTGAATCCATTTTGTGCCTCTTAAACCAACAACAAAGCCTTTTTTTAGTGTTTTAAACCTGCGTTGATTTCATAAGCTTGTGGTCGTCATCTCCTCTTTAACTGGCACATTGCAGCTTTTATGGTAGATTACCGCCACTAACTGCAGTTATTCCAAAGATTCTGGCTTGTGTCCTGTGAAAAACTCCTAGATTGTTTCATCTGAATAATTGTTGGATGCAAGAGAGGGCACACTATCAAACATTTCACAGAAAAGAAAAAAAGTTTAGAGAAAGGTACAAATATAGAAACACACAAAAACAGAATTGTGTGTAGCACAACTTTGCTTTTTACTTCTTTTCTATCTCATTAATCATCTGAACCCAGGTTGGGATATGCGGACGTAAACCCTATGGTAAACCAAATCCATCCAGCAAGATGAAAGGTCACCTAACTCTTCCTCTTCCTAGCTAGCTTAATTTAGCTTGGCGAATGCTATAAGTAGTAGCAGTAGCTAGCAAGTCTTCCCTTGCAAAAAGTGATTAGAGACCCCATTTATATAGAACTTTAGACGCATCCTTCTCCTCTCTCTCAGTTCCAGCCCAAATAGCTGCCTCTCATCACATTGTGACGACAGTATTCATGCTTTTAAAAGAAAGTGTTCCGGTCATATAAACATCACTGGTAGCCATATTGGAAGTCCTCGCTTTTCTTCATGAGAGTTGAGTATGGAGCTAGAGCTGGGAGTCAATTAGCCTAGCTTACCAAAAAGACTAGATGCTGGGGGAACAGCTAGCCTAATTCTCCACAAAGTTAAAAAAAAGCAAAAAAAAAAAAAGCCTACCAGCACTGTTAAGGCCTACTAATTAGTGACAGATGTATTTTTCAACTTTGAACTGGGCTGGGTTAGCTTTTTCCTCCTGCTTCAGGACTTTTTGTCAAGCTAAGCTAAGCACCTCCTGCTGTTGGCTGAAATGCTCACTACACCTAGTTTACTGAAAAACATGCTTTTTTTCCCCTATTCTCCACTTTTACCAAGGACTGAACCCAAGTTTCTTTCAAGGTAAGTGTCTCCTTTTCCTCCCCAATTGTTATTTATTTATGATTTGTGCAGAGACAGTTTCTGTTCTTAAACGGCATGTTGGCACATCACATGACTGCTAGACGATTTGATTGTAATAAAGGAAATCAAATCGGGGTCTGACAAGCTGTTACCTCTTCATTCAGTTTTCGTCGATACTCGTCCAGTTCTGACAGAGACTGGTGGCCTTGTTGGAAGAACTGGGCCTGGGCCTCCATCAGTGACAACATCTGACAGGAAGCATGAGAAAACGTTTACAAGAATTCTTGCATAACTTTTTTTTAACAAGACACCCTCAAAAAAATCCAGCAAAAAAACTGCCCGATAAGGCATACAGACACACAGTACAGTATACATTTTAAAGATACAGACACAATATTATCTACAAAAACAAAAAAAAATAAAGTTAAAATAGGTCAACGTGAACTCACTGCCATCAGAATGTCTGTCTTCTTCTTGGCCTCGAAGACATTAATCTGAAACAAAAGGAAGCAGTGGTTTCAGAAATGTCATGAATCCGTAGCCAAAAGTGGCCAGTCAAACTATTGGGAGCCACGACCGCAAGCCTGGAGAGACGCCCTGAGGCAAACTTGTTATCGTTCCAAGACAGCAAAGGCACAACTGTAATCAGACATGCTGTTGGATATTTTTTCCAGGGTGTTTTTACTACCTGGATCGAATGGTTATATAACTTCCTTCAGGTCTTTGATGGGATAAACAATATTTCTGTTTGTCCTCCCGGAAAGTCTTTTAATCTCTTTTGGCTGTTTGGTGCCAGACGTTTGTTTTCTTACACATGCATGTAGTCTAAGTCGAAGTGGATCCCACATATCTATGTTGTTATGCACACACAAGTGCAAGTTCATGTATTAATAGTGAGAGATAAAGTGGAAAGGTGTATAAAGATAAAGATTTTTACTTCGACCGGCATTCTTTCTCACCTCCAGCACGTAGTCCAAGGCCCCAGACCGAAAAGCCCTTCGTGCGTTGAGCAGAGCATTACTTGTCTCCTCCACTTCGTGTTGCTTGCCCCGCGGCGCCTGAGCGTTTCTCGACAGCGCTCCCTCCAGGGATTCGCTGCTGCGCTCAAACTCCTTGCGCACATCTTTCAGCCGACGTACATCTCTGGAGGACATGGAGGGTGTAAAAAGAGATAAATTTGGTTTGAACGCTCTGCTCACATGTGGATTTAATTATTACTTGACAAATTAGTCTATGAAATTAGGCTTTTAGAGAAGCTACAGATGAGTTTTCTTCTTAACATTTTGCTTTCACACACAATAGGCAGTTTTGTTGGTACAGTTTAAAGAGGGGTTCTGGAAGATGCAAATAGTATCAGCTTTACAAAATATTTTGAGAGGAAATAAAAGGTTGTCCTTGAAGGTTTGGTTATGTTTTGTAGATTATTTACCTGCATATTTGAATACCACTTTTAAGGCTTCAATTCCCCTTCAAACGGAGGGCCCCTATTATACACTTAGCGCACTTAGCAATGTATATAATATATCTTCAAATTTTTGGTGTTTTATTCTTTTTTACTTTTTCTTTACTGTTTCAGTTTTGCAAAAACATTTTGAATTTTTATAACATGCTCCCATTATATTTTTTCTGCCATATTACTCTACTATGTACTATACTGTACCATATTATATTAGCACTGTGACTTCCATTAGGCATTGACAGACTGTGTAGGTGGGGATTGAGGATAAATTTATTTATTTGATGTATTATTCACGTATTTTTTGCATGGTAATATATTGTTTCAAGTCAATAAAGCTTACGTGAAGAAAATAGTGTCAGCGTTTGTGTATCCCATTAAGCATTTGAGGAGAAAAGTGCGGGCCTGCTAGATAAAGGGTTAAACCACATTCAAAATGTGTCACTGGCTAAACATCCAACTAATGATTATTGTCACATGCTATCATGCATCTTCTCTCTCTCTCTCTCTCTCATCTAATCTACCATATCATTCCCACTAATGAGAGCACAATGCAAGAAAAAGTACGAGGATAAGGAAAATGAAGGATCATAAGCCTCTAATATATTTTTCATGCAGTGGGCTAACGGTTGGCAGACAAGCAGAGGAGTGACTCAGTCTGAAGAAGGTGGCTGAGTGCGCGAATTACACTGTTGCTAGACAGAGAGAGGCACCAAAAACACAAAGACTAGATGAACAAACAGGAAAGTCTGCCAAAGCAGCTCACTCACTCTTTCACAAAGTTCTGCAGCTTCGTCTTGACTGACTTCTGTGTGGTTTCAATCACTTCCTAACAGGGGAAAAGAAACAGAGACCGAGACAGCCCTAATACAGTGAGCACAGATAAACGTTACATGTCCAATGTAATGGGTTCAACAGTGTGCTGCGACCTCGCCTGACCATATACTGCAGCTGACATGCGTCATGAGTGGAATGGAAACTGTGTGCAGAGACATTAAGTCAAGAGCCCAGACAGACAGACTCACCCCCTGTGCATCCAAGATAGCAGACAGCTTTTTGGAAAATTTGTCCAAACACTCCTGAAGGACAGAGATCTTAGATTAGCAATTGAATGTTTTCCATCTTCAACAACCATGTCTGTTTAGTAGTTATAGTGGAGATTGTGATCCCAAGTTCAATTCACTCCATTTAGTGTAATTCAACTCCATGTTATGTAAAAAAAAATTTACTCTTGTGTATAAAATATTCAGTATTTGACTGTTTGGGTTAATAAAATAAAATAAGATTCTTCCACATATGCATTTAAGTTGAAAAACATTTCCCTTGAATGCCTACGTCACACTCTTAGTGGGGAAATGACGGTTTAACACTACACCAGAGATAACATGGGCGTATAAATAACTCCCCGATGACTGTTTTGTCAGTGTGCTCCTCTCACCTCCATCATCTTGTCCCCGGAGCACTGGTGTCCCAGCTCCCGGAGGCCGTTGACGAAGCCCTTGCTGGTCTGGCAGTAGACTCTGCCTGCCTCCAGCATGGCCTGGCATTGCTTCACAAGCTGCAGGACACAAACACGCAGCACCACAGTCAAATCCACCGTGAATACTTCAACGAGAGGCACTTGAGGGGACTAACGGCCGGTCATAATCGGTGTAATTAAATGAACATAACGAGGAGTTATTCCGGGAGGTCACATATTAAAGCAATGAAACAGTCAGAGTGAGAAGTTACTCCATTTTTGTCTAATCACTGTGAATACTGAATAAAAACCTGTGGCTTCTGTCAAAGGGCCTGGCCAATACTGGATTTTACAGGCTGGATTTTGGATTTGAAACCTGGGTACACGTACTGAGGCAAGATCTTTTGCAGATTTACTGACATACAAAAAAATCAAACAAGAGTTTGAAGTTAAAAAAAACAAAACCAAACTGGAAAATAATAGCTCCATTCATTGATTATTTTGGCCACTTAGAGGAGGCAGAAAAAGCTGTAAAGACAACACTGACGTAACCCCATCTCATAAAGCTGTTATGACTGACGTGTTAGCTGACAGTTGGTTATTTAGAGTTTCATTTGGCGCCGCGTTTCTGGCCACCCAAAAAAAAACAAAGTGAGTCTAATATTTATTCTCCTTTTCACTGTTTGGTCTCCTGGGACATCTAGTCTCTGGCTCTCTAGCTGCTAAATGTGTGTTCGCCAGCTAGTCCCTAGCTAGCTGTTGTAAGGTGCATAAAACCGACAAAACAGTGCTCTAAAATATGCAACAAAGCTCCATAGCACTGAGGGGAACTGCAGAGGTGCTGATAATTCTCTGTGGTTTTCTCACTAGTAGTCATTTGATGCTGCAAAATCGATTAGTGCAGCTTTAAATTCCATAAATTGTACCTATTAAAAAAAAAAAAAAAAAAAAAAAAAAAAATACAAGAAAACTACTGTTAAAGTTGACTTAAACTAAATAAAAGCCTAACGTACATTACACTGCAGCCTAGGTAAACAAGGACTGTGCGAGAATGAACACACTTGCTTGAGGTTATACTGTGCATTTTGAAAGCATAAATTACACACGCTTCCTCTTACAAATGAAGAGTTATTATGAAGAAATAAAACACGCTCTTGATCAATGCTAGTGTTTAGCTAATGTTAGCAGACCTCAGATATTGCTGTGTAACCCACATTTCCGAGTCACTAAACTGACGTTTCTGTCGTTTTCCGGTTTATCTTGGTCGCACCTCTGCGTTTACAACTTAGGCCTTTGTCGTTCCCTTGACGACACCGAGTTTAGCGACGTCGTTATTCAGAGGTAACCGAAAACACCTGTGTGAGTGTGAGGGAGCCGTTTAATTGCTACAGTTTCCCCCTTCGCTCATCCTACAGTTACGCCGACACCGAGAGGCCGCAGCGGGCCGATACGTCGGCGACGGCAATGGCCGGCTACTACGTCGCTCGGTCTCCGCCGGGCAGACATACACTCACCTGCCAGTTCATTAGGCACGCCCAGCTAAACATAACACAGTCTAATCCAACGCTTTGGAGGCTGTAGTTTGAGGTTAACAGGTGTTCATTTCTATTCTGTCCACCCCATTCATATCACTGAGGACATACTAAATCATAGAAACACCTCTCTGTAAAAAAACTACACCCTCTAAAATGATCTTAAGTACAATTTTCAGGTGCTTGTCCTTTACGTGAGTATTTACATCCTTTATACTCCTCTACAGTTTATCTGACAGGTGTAGCTACTTTGCAGAACATGGTTTTACATAAAAAACATATAGTTAGCCTTTAAAATATGAAATATTGCTATGTATTAAACAATCCAACTGTATACAAAATAGTTTAAAAATAGCTCCACATCGACTAACATTAAAATTATACTTTTAACACATCAGTAATAACAATCAAACAATATCAAATTTATCAATATAACGTAATATGCTCAATACAACTCTGCATGGTGAATACTTTTCCTTTTAATACTACTACTTAAGTAGATTTTGCTAATGAAACTTCTACATATCTGGCGATAGGACGAACTTAATTCAAAAGTTACTTTTTTTAATCTGCCCTCAGATCAGGCTTGTTACATCTTGATAAAACACAGCACGGCAGCTGAGCAGAAAAAAAACTGGATTATTTTTTATCTAATCTTCACAGTATTAACGTGCGGTATTCATGCAAGCGAAAATTCTCGTCTCTGACATTAAGGTCAGAGGTCAGCTACAGAGCAGCAACACTGGAGCTGGTACAGAGTCAGGTTTTTGCTCAAAGGACCTTGGGCAGCGCAGATAAAAAGGGATATGAGGGAATCGAACCCAGGCAGTCCAGTTTTTCGATATCACAGCATCTCCATGCTGCCACACATTAATAGCTATGGGAAAGTTATAAGTTTTAATTTGTGGTTTTTCGATATCATCAGGGAACAGAAACGCGGCGTGTCATCATTTGAATACATCTGAAACTGTAACATGTAAGGACACAGAATGGAAAATATGGCTAATCGCATTAAAGCAGAAGAAATTGCAGTTCTCTCTGCCGCAGAAAAATACAATGGGGAAGCAGAACCTGCAGCTACTTCCTGCTCAAGTCAGGTGAAATATACCTAAACCACCACTGCCAACCTCTCACTTCACTGCCTCTTAACAAGAAGATCACATGTCCAGCAACAACCAACACCCGTGTGTGTGTGTGTGTGTTTTTGTTTGTGAGTGTGTGTTGGACGTCGGATTTTCAAAAGTAGAGCAGTGACTCAGGATGGTATCACTAAAGTGTGTGTGAGTGTAAGGTCTAATGTCTCTCACCTTTTCTAATCGTGTCTCGAGTTCGCTCACATCGTTCTGGACCACTTCGACCTCAGCTCTGAAACAGGCGAATGCACACAAAGACACAGGGTCATACAACAGGGTTTCCGTGTCAGGGGTCGCTATAGGTTTACACAGAGAGATCAGTGCCAAACGCATAGTTAGTTTGGAAGAAGTTGAAGTCAGTGTGACTTTAGCGCTGAAAAGATGCGTCTATTAATCTCGGGGCCGATAGAGTCAAAAATCAGTGGATAATTTTTTTATCAACAATTAATTGTTTAAGTCATTTGTCAAGCAAATGTGGCAACATTCATCGGCTTCAGCTTCTCAAATGCTGTTTTTCTCCCTTTAACTTGAAAGTAACTTTAAAAAAAAATAAATGTTTTGGTTAAGGCTGTTGATTGGATAAAAAAAAGCAATCTGAAGATGTTCCCTTTAAAATAAAATGATTGAATCGATAAATTATAAAAGTAATCAACAGATCAGTACATTAGTTGCAACTCTCTCGTGTTCATCTTCATAAATTCCACAACATTTGAAATACTTTTCATACGACACTGCATGTTTTGTCGTTTTAATGCTTTCAGTGACGCTACAGCGTCACAACATCGAGGGAATTGCGATGAGTCCGTAACACCAAATGTTTCATGGCTGTTGGCTATTTCAACACACGTGCGTCTTTTTAATACCTCGCTTCACTGCAACTTAGCTTGACATATTTGGGACTTTTAGAAACTTTGTGACCTTGAGCAGAATTTAAAAAGCATCTCTGCGGGTCTGAACAGAGCCTAGGGGACAACCTCAGACATGGTAATGTTGTGTAGGCCCGCAGGAGCTAATAGCACACTGAGAAGATCCTGAAAGCGTTCAGACTCTAAAGACAAACATCCAGACTTTTTACTCCAGAGCATCTAACCGACTAAGTTTTGCTTTTGAGTCGAGCTGGCCTTCTCAGACACCTCGCGCATGCGCACACTGGTGTGACAGTCGGTGTCTCTTTCTGCCTCTCGTCTCCTCTCATACTAACAGCTCGACCATGTGGTTTCCGCTGCCTTCCACCAACAGCACAGAGAGACACAGAAAGAGAGACAGAGGGAGGAAGAAAAAAAAAAAAGAGTCGAGACTGAGCGGAGGGAGAGGAGAGAGGAGGGCCTGGGCAAACACTAACTGTTTGTGTTTTCTGTGTTTGTTAGTGCGGGGTGTTTGAATCAAAGCGTGAGCTCATGCCTTCTTGAAATATGACCGAATGACAACTCAGCCAAGGAGAGAAAGAAAGAAAAGAGAGGGAAGGATGGAAAAGCTGGAGGCCCACTGGGGAGGAGAGCAAGAGGATTCCTTCATTAAAAGAGACACCTCCTTTTCATCTCCCCCTGAGTCAGTCTCACAGTTTGTGGACAGAGAGTAGGAGAGCAAACTAAGACAGAGCTAAGGCTGAGTTTCCGCCGTGCTTCTCCCCACAGAAAACACACTTCCTGTCTCTCCTGTTGATCACCTCAGCACATCTCGCCTCACTTCCTGTTGCCCTCCCACCGTTACCTAGCAACAGGAGGTAGACACACTTGCGTGGCTGTCCCGCGCCGTCGGTGCAGTTTTCTCTCTTTCTGTCCTCTGCTTTCCTTCACTCTCCCTGTTTATCTGCTCGATTGGCTGTGCTGACATGCGTGATTACTGGGGCCTTCCTTCCCTCTCCCTCCTTTCCCTTCCCTTCCCTTGCCTCCTGCTTCCCGGCCTGACACGAGACCTCGCCGCTGCAGCTGCCACGGCTCAAACTTTCCACCACTGTGCAAGCCCCGCATATTCGATTCAGCGAGAGAGGGACAGGCGGGAGGAGAGGCCCGAGACCCAGGGCTGAAATATGCCAAATCAGCTGCAGGAGATGACACCAGCCACAACCAGGGCACACCCGTGCTCCGCCAAACTCTCTTGAGTCGCTTGCAAAACCAACTTATTGAAACTTCCCTTTCGATTACATCAGATGCTGATTTCTGTGCTGAAAGAAAATCGGTTGTATATCATGGGTGATATTCAGTGGAGCTACAGTGGCAGCTTGGCTAGAAGCTTTAGAGGCTCTTAAATGTGGTTTTATGGGTAAAAAAAAAGAAGCTATGAAGTAGTTCTCGGGTGATATGGGGAACATTTTGTGTGAGTTTGTCAACGACCATGTTTCCAATACCCATGTATCCCATGTAACTTGCAACCATCATTGATGTGGCTCTGGTGAAAAATGCGGAGTGACAGTATTGAAATCCCAGGGCTAACGAGAGCTTCCTGTGGTTCGGTGACACATCAGACCTTAGATCGGGTTTTTTTTTTTTTTTTTTTGCATGTCTCATTCCTGTTAACTGACCCCCGACAGCCACAATGACAAGACATGGCTTGACCTCAGACCCGGAGGATGAGGAAGAGGAGGAGGAAGAGGGGGGGGGTGGTGGTACTGATTTTTGAGCGTCAGCGGCTCAAACTGAACGAAGTAAATGTTTTTTTTTTGTTTTTTTTAAGCCACACCGACAAGGCAAATGCCAGCTTGAGTTAAACGTGAAGCCGAGGAGACGTGGTTTTATTGGTAGGGGAGAGTTTATCCGACGGGGTGAGACAGGTGGAACTCTTACCTGAAGCGGGGAGAGTCTTTCAAGCACTCCTCAAAGTCCAGCTTGACTGTCATCCCTCCGTTTGGCCACAGATCACACCAACACTCCTGCAATTCTTCGGATCCTCGCTTCAGGCGGCGGCGGTGGACGGGAGCCCCGGCAGGGGGGCAAAAACCAAAAAAAAAAAAACCCCAACTAGAAACTGAAACGCCTCGGTTTCAACGCTCCACATCGGCAGCCCGACTCATCGTTCTCGGCGGACGTTTTTTCCTTACACAAGTATCATTTGTATTCCTCCCACGGCTCGTCCTGCCCGCCGGACCTGTCGCACGTCCGAGCCAGAAGACGACTTGTCACCACTCATGAATGGACGCGGGGGGATGTTGGCTGCGGTGCTAACATCTTACCCGGCAAGATAAAAAAAAAAAAAAAAAAGCGAGGCAGGGTGCTGCAGAAAGCCGGGCGCAAAGTTTGCACGGAGATCGAGTATCCTTATTGATCGAATCGGATCGATATTCCCGAATCAGATGGCAGCCTGCGGATTGGAGGTGGACTCCGGTGCCGACTGAAGCGCTACTCGCTCTCTCTCTCTCTCTCTCTCTCTCTCTCTCTCTCTCTCTCTCTCCCGACACACACACAAACACACACGAGGTCCAACCCCCCCCCTCATCGCACATCTCCCTATTTCCGGGTTTCTTAGTCATGGCAACTTGTGGTTTTGAAGTAGGAAACTGCACAAAATGAGAGGTTACACCAACAAGTCTCTCGTTGACTGTAGGCTGCATCGTGTAAAAACGTGGGGAGTTTAATGATCCTTAATCTGACTCTCTGACATTTGATATCACGGCTACATACACTGGGGCCGTGTGGAGATGTTTCTCCCCCTCGTTTGGTTTCACCAGTTGCTGTTTGCGTATTCCACTCCTTAATTTCAGTGAACTGTGAGGTTCGCAGGCAGGGGAATTGGGTGTGTATTCTTGTCTGGCAACCTGGTCTGTATTCTTTTTTCTTTTTTGTTGAGGTGCAAGGAGGCGGCAGTGAAAGCCACCCCAATGCAAAAAATGAATACCTGTGTATGGAAGCCTGTGTCTGCCAAGAAAAAAAAAAAAAAAAAAAAAAAGAAAGAGATGAATAGTAATGCATGATAAACAATTAAAAAAAGGGAAAACTCAAAAAAAAGTTCCAAGGTTGTGACTGGAAATTTTGAAATTCTGAGCCAAAAAGGATGACTGACTAAATACGAGATACTGAGTGGGAATTAAGGTTTACAAAATCAAACATACGAGATAATACCTCACAAACATGAGATAGTAAGACAGTGAAAATAAAAGACTTCCAGGACCTAAATTAGTGACGTTGTAGTTAAAATTATGGAATGCCACGTCAAAATTCAGACTTACTAAGTCACAATTACCAAATGGCATTTAAAACTATGACTTACGGAGTCAAAATATGAGATACTAAGTCAAAAGACAGACTTAGTGAGGAAAAATTACTACATAGTGAGTCAAAATTATTATCTAAATCAAGCCTAAGGCTAAATATGGAATTGTTAGTCAAAACTATTACTCACTAAATCAAAATATGAGATGCTAAGTCAAAATTATGAGATACTGTAGTAATGCCGGGTTCAGGCTACCTGATATAAACCCGATAAAAGCCCAGCGTCGGACGTGACAGCTGTTTTATCATAGTGACCAGCGTGTCATAAATGTTTTATCATTTCTCGTCAAGTGAGACAACTTCCACGATATGCCGGGTTGACGTTGACCAATAGGAGCACCGAGCGCGCCTCTTCACACAACTGTAAACACGGCTGGGGCGAAAGAGGAATGGTGATGTTGTAGCTGCTCATGCCACTGGGTGGAACGGCGAAACGGAGGAAAGGTTTGTGGAGCTCTGGCAACAACGCTGCTGGAATTTTTTTTAATGTTTCCTCCACGAGACGCGAGACAGCCAGTATCATAAACACCACTTTGGTGTCCGCTCTGTGTTTACAGTTTCTGGTTGGTCGGTACCTGTCACCTCCGTCCAATGATATCATGCAGGTCGTAAAAGACGGCACGCCATGATTTGTCAGGTACCAACATTTAGTCTGTAATTTCTCTCGGGCAAGTCTGGGCGAGAATTTATGACTCTAATCGCCTTATTTGACACAGTGACCGCCTCGTCAGCCAGAAATATCGTGTCGTCTTAACCTGGCGTAAGTCAAAACTAAGACTTACAGTACTAAGTCAAAAATATGAGATATTAAGTCAATATTATGACTTAATATGTAGAAAATATGCGATAGTAAATCAAAATTATGCAATACCAAGTCAAATTAAGACTTATTAAGTCAAAAAAATATGAGTTGCTGGGTCAAAACTATGACTTGCTAAACCAAGCATGAGGCAAATTATGAGTTAGTAAGTCAAATTGATAAGATATATAGTAAAACCGTAGACTTGCTAAGACCTCATAACTGTGACTTATTATAGTACATCAAAACTAAGAATCACTAAGTCAAAAATAGGAGGTTTTGAAATACTCTTCCAAACATACATAATAAGTGGAAACTAAGGCTTGCTAGGTCACAAATATGAGATACTAAGTTAAACATTTCACTCAGCATCTATGGATTTTGACTTACGGTGCGTATTTGAATTTTTATCATGCAATTTTTATTTTTTTTTTCTGGCAGAAAGGGGCTTCTATACTTAACAGGTGTCACACCAAAAAAAAAAATTTCAGCGTGTTGGGCAACATCACATAAGCGACTGCACTGTTGCACATCCTCACCACAAACCGGTGTAGCCAGGACACTCTGAAGCCAGAGAAGTGTAATTACGGCGGCTCGGCAGGCCCGTCCCTCTGTGCTCCCTCCTTTATCTGCGTTGAAAGGCACAAACACTCCCCATCCATCCATCCATCTATCTATCTATCTATCTATCTATCTATCCATGTGACGAAGTGGGTGGCTCCCCCTGCTGATCAGTATCAGTCACTGCAGGCTTACTGAAAACAACGTGACTTTTGTGATATTTTTCTTCCTTTGCTCCCAAGTCACAGATTATCTTTTTTTTTTCTTTTTCTTTTTTTTCTTTTCCCCCCATGGGAGTCTATCTCTCAAAAGGATCACGGCGCCGCGGCGCCTTCACTGACCTCCGCACGGATCAGACTGTTTCTGTGTGTTTGTGCCAGTGAGTGGAAAGTCTCACACATACGGTATCTTAACACACGTCGCGGAAAGGGCGTAGTTGGGTCTCTTGTGTTGCTAAATTGCTTTATCAAAAATAAATAGCGCAGAGATGTTCTATCGAGACAAAGAGCTGTGAGGGAGATTGTTATTTTGATGAATAAAAACATTTTTAAAAGCAAAAAAAAAAAAAAAAAAACATGCACGAGTTCCCGGAACAGGCTGTAGGTTTCTTTATGTAATGTGCAATGAAGAATCTCAATTAACTTTTTATGAACTTTAAATGTTGCAATATACTCATCAAAATGCTGGACTGTTTCTTGCCTTTTCGCGGCTGTCCCTTAGCGGAGTCCCTTAAACATAATCTGTCCCTTTTTCTAGAGCGTCAGGAGCGCAGCGCTGCGCCAAAAAAAAAAAGAAAAAAAAAAGGGGGGCGTGTGCGTAAATGGCGCATACAGAGAGCGCAGCGGACGCAGACGCTCAGGTAAGACAGTCGGTTCAGAAAAAGAAATAAAACGGTGGCCGGACGATGTAAAACTTGGCTGCTCGACAGGTTCCTATTTGTCTTTGACAGGAGATCCCCTACGCATCTGTCCAACTGTCAAGTCAGACAGAGTTTAACGTAACACATCCGGTGGGTTTTTCAAAAAAAAAACAAAAAAACAACGGCCTGGCTCGCACCGGAACAATGGTCGGTTGCCCGTAAGAGGCATAGACTGTGTAAACAAAGATATAGGTCGGTGTGGACTTGGTTTATCAGGCACAGCCGTGACTGGGTTTTTGCTAGTCCGCTGCAGCTACTTCAATCAAAGGCAAATCAAATGTCTTGCATTATACAAGGCTGAATTAACTGGGTGCCTCTTGTCCCTTTGATCAAAAACGGGTTTTGTCGGTGTGCAAGCATACTGTAATATTACTGCAGCATTAACAGTATTAGAGCCAGATTTTGGTGACGACCTGGTGGCTTAGGGGTTAAGGTGTTGACCAAACAGTTCATGCCTGCCAAGGACCTTTGGTACTTGACATTTCCCCAACCCCCCCGCCCCCGGGTTTCCTGTCATCTCTCCAAGGTCAGCTATCTAATAATGAAAAATAATCTTAAAAAACAAACGGGTTGTCCCCAACACATGGCCTCAATACCAGGTGAAAATGCAGGGGCCACCCTAAGGCCAGTTTCAGTTTCTTCCACAGGAAGTGGTGCGTATTGCCAAACAAATTTGATAATTAGTTAAAGAAGTCCAAAAGTAATTGCCACACAGACAACCTGGGGCCTTCCAGGGCAGTTTGTAACAGATCAGGTATCACATAGGGCCGCCTATTCAGACTACAAACAGGCCTGTCCACGTGGGGCCTGACGTCCGTTAAAGTTGCTCTGAAATATGGAAACAATATGGAATGTGCCCCAACTGAGCAAGCTCCATCTGCTGAAGAAGACCACGCGGCACGACCAAAAGCTCCAGATCAGCTACTAAATGGACTTTGTAGTCCGATTGTTGTGTCGTCTGCTGTCTCCCAAGGTCAAGAAGGAACTGCTGCAAAGGAAAGCTTGAATTTGACATCAGGCTTTAAATATATACACTAAACAACTGGGACTTTTTTTTCTTTTGTTTTTTTTCTCCTCTCCTTCAAAGTAACCTAAAAATAGCTTATTCGCAGAAAACACACGGAGCAGCTGGAAAATACCTTGACCTAGTAACGGTTTTGATGAAATAACCAGCGGTTACATGGGAACAGATTTTTAAAGAAACAGGCAACTTAAAAAGTGAAATTGTCACCGTTATCAAAAGCGCCACACGTTATTTGCTTTTATTTGGAAGGGAATGTGTAGTATTTCCGGTTTGTCTGCAGCTCTTTCCGTCCAACTTGACGTGCCTCTCCTCTGTGTAGCCATGCATCGGGGTGAAGCCGCATAAAAAGCGTTTCCATAATGCGGGCGTGAGGTGCGAAGGGGCGATCCAGGAGGAGGACCGCGCCGCGCTGCCGGCTGTACACCGAGCCTGCCCGCCGGGCACCGGAGAGAATAAAATGTCGAACCGAAAGCACCGGGACAACCAGGAGATCTGCGCCCGCAAGGTCCGGGAGCTGGCCCAGTCCGGAGTAAACAAACACTGCTTCGAGTGCAACCAGCCCGGGGTGACTTACACCGACATCACGGTGGGCAGCTTCGTCTGCACGTCGTGCTCCGGAATGCTGTGAGTATCAGACCCGCCGGGGCTCGTCTACCGCACGTTCAGCACCGGGGTGAAGCAGAGCAGATACTGATGGAGCCGTAGAGTAAAAAAAAAAAAGTGCCAGGCCTGAGATTACACCACGCACCATCCAGACACAGATGCACAAGTGTGTTGTCTTATTTCGCAGGCGAAACAGGGGGTGTTGGTGTGGTGCAAGAACCGAGGTTGTGTGCACACATTCATTTACGCAGTCTCTCTCTCTCTCTCTCTCTCTCTCTCTCTCATGCGTGTCTTCCAACAGCTTCATAAACGACAAACCGCTAGTTGGTCATTTTCCAGCTCTGAGTTACGTTTCATTTCGTCATGGTGCAGGTTTGACACTACCCCCCCCCCCCTCTCTCTCTCTCTCTCTCCAGGCTCCTCTCCAGTGTGGGCGTGTGTTTGCATCGTGTGTGTGTGTGTGTGTGTGTGTGTGTGTGTGCGCGCGGGCTTGTGTGCTGTCACATTTTGTTCTGCATGTCCAGCCCAGTCCCAACACTCCTCAGGAAGACGGTTTCAGCACTTTTAGTGAGCGTTATTACGCAATCTCGCACAAGTACAGCAGTGGCCCACTTTGTGTCCCCAGCATGGAGAGCAAAAACAGGTCCTGGTTACTGAAAACATATGTTCCTCTGTGACAAGGGGTGTGTGTGTGTGTGTGTGTGTGTGTGTGTGTGTGTGTGTGTGTGTGTGTGTGGGTGTGTGTGGCACCTTTTTTCACAACAAATCTGCCCTTGATTCACAGCCACATGTTAAATACCTCCTCTCCCACCTGCTCTGTCCTCATGTCTTGTCTCAGACACCAGGAATGATTACGTAGCTTCATTTTTTTTTTTTTTTTTTTTTTTTTTCTAACTCCAAATCTCTCTCTCCATCTCTCGTCTGTGTCCCAGGAGAGGCCTCAACCCTCCCCACAGAGTCAAGTCTATCTCCATGACAACCTTCTCCCAACAGGAAGTGGAATTCCTCCAGAACCATGGCAACGAGGTGGGTGACGTCCCACCTGCGGCTTCAGGTGGAGGCAGGACTTTGCAAAGATGCGTTTCACTGTTTTGTTTTTTTCTTGTATTATTCACACTTGTGAGGTTGTCGAAGGTCACTAAGCAAACGCAGCAGCTCAGAGGTTTTTTTTTTTTTTTTTTTTTTCTTAATTTGGTGCGAGTTGAGTTTTAAAACTAAAACTTTTCTTTTTTTTGATACGTCTCTCGTGGCTAACAGTCGAACCATTCTCTGTGGTCAAGCTTCTTCTGGGGAAAAATGCTGCTGCTGGGCTCACACAGTGCCAAGAAACAGAAAGGACCAGCACTGTCCCACCCAAACCATGATCTATTTCCTTTATGTGTGTGTGTGTGTGTGTGTGTGTGTGTGTGTGTGTGTGTGTGTGTGTGTGTGTGTGTGTGTGTGTGTGAGAAGGCCAGTGGTTCCTGAACTTTTTTTAAATCAAGGCAACCCTTCAGACATTTTTCGACTGCGAATGCTCAGCACATATTTTGGCCACAGGTCTTTAGCAAAAATCAAACTCAAGGGATCCTTATCAAAAATGTTTGTTTATGTGATGTGTTTATTTTAAAAAATGACTATGGGCAGATGAAAGCTGCTTATTACGTTAAGTTTTAGTATCAATGAATCTGCTTATTATTTTCTCGATTAATCATTTGATATATAAAATGTAAGAAAATAGTGAAAAATGCCCATAAAAATTACCTCATGTCCAAAGTGATGTCTTCTAATTGCTTTTTTTTTGTCCAATAAACAGTGCAAAACCCCCCAAAAACATTCAGTTTAATGTCACATAAGACAAAGAAAACAACAAATCCCTCACAAATGAGAAGCTAGAATCAATCAAATGTTTGTCATATTTGCTAGAAAAAACTGATAACCGATGATCAGAATATTTTCTTATTAATTGTTTCAGTCCTCTGGCAGATATATCGCTCTGGTATTCTTTAAATGGCTAAATATTGATATTGGGCTCAAAAACCCAGTGTCACTCAAGCTACTACTTGCGTTGCTATGACAACCAGCAGCCTTGAGCTGTGTTGTGGCCATACGGCATATTTAACAGGCGTTTTTGATACGCACATTTGAATATTTCTTGCGTATTTTCTTCCGTTTGAAAACTTAAATGTAAAACGAAGCAAATGTAAATGTAACCTCCTGTTTTTATGTGGGAAAATATTATTGAACATGTTCGATAGAAAATAAAAGACGAAGCACCCAATAGCACCCGCTCTGGGACCCGCTGGTGTAGGCCGCACTCACTCCTGAGCTTATATCAGACAGATAGAGGGTGAAATGATTCAGGCTATCAAGATGAGTGCCGTCCGTTTTTATCAGCTCGCTGTTGGCCAGGGTGTGTGTGTGTGTGTGTGTGTGTGTGTGTGTGTGTGTGAGTCAAGTATAATATGAGGAGAGGCAGAGGTGTACATCATCCAGCTTTTTCTCCTCCTCATCCCCTGAAGAGTGATCCCGCCACTGGTGATTCATAGGCCGTAATATTTGCGGCACTCTGACTTCTGCGCCGGACTTGAATTACTGATGAGAAAGTGTGTGTTTGTGAGAGACTCTCTGAGACTAAATGCCCAACAAAAGCAGCGATTGAGGTTTGATTCATGCTCCAGAAATAAGACACAGACCCCCTTTTGATGCTGTATGATTTGCCAAAGCCGCATGAATTTTAAGTGTTTTCCTGCACAATGTGTGTGTTCAGGTCGGGAGGAGGACTTGGCTGTGTGTGTTTGACCCAAAGACGGATGGCTGCTCTGACATGAAGGACTCTCAGAAGTTCAAAGAGTTCCTCCAGGACAAATATGAGAAGAAAAAATGGTGAGGATTTTGGTTTTCATCTGCAGTATAACATTCTGATCTGAGGTGAAGAGGGCTACAACTATGAATATTTTTCAAATATTGACCAATCTGCGGATTATTTTCTAGAATAACTGATTCATGTCAGACAGCAGTGGAAAAATGCCCATCACAAGTTCCCAGGTGACATCTTCAAAATGTCTTGATTTGTCTGAGAAACTGTCCAAAAGCCAAAAATATTCAGTTTACAATCATGTAAGATGAAGAGAAACAGCAAATCTTGAGTTAGAGAAATTATTTTGAGGAATAGCAACTTTAATCCAGAAATAGCTCTACATTGGATGAATTGTCATTCAAATTTGTCACAGACATTGATGATCCCCAGAGAATGAATCCCCATGACTTTGCTGATCCCCTGACTATTCCTCTCGTGCCGTCATGAGTTGGACGTTTTTCATTTGCAGTGAAATGCGTAGACAGGTATTGGACAAATTACCATGAAAGGGAAAAGCTGTTCAGGTCAGCCTCCGACTTGTAATTCTGAGCCAGGGATGTCTGGAATTTCTGACCCTGAAAATATCTCCCCACTTGGTGAACAGAACTACAGACGTGTCAACAAACTCTTGGCAGAATGTCTGCAAAGGCCCCACCGCTTGTAGTTGACGCCTCACCAAAATAAAATACAATATTAACACTAATACTACCAATTCAGCCAATTTTATAGGGGAAAGACACTGTTTGCTTGTATCTGTTTTTAACTTGGTAACAAGCTGCTATAAATGCATATCACAATAAAAGTAACAAATGTACGATGTTCACCTGGTGTGACTACACGGTTAGCACTAAGTCTAACCACCTTGGAATAATGGGTGAACGCTCCAAAGTCGGAATAAGGGGTGTTTTTCCTTTTCGTGAACGCAGCATTATACCCGCTAAACGTCATCGTGTTAGCATTGTCATTGTTTACAATTTGATGTAAAGCCCTTTGAGACGCATTGTACACATGGAAGTTGCTTGTTATGATAACGATGGTTGTTGTTATTGTGAGCATGTTAGCATGCTGATATTATTTAGCTCATAGCACAGCTTTGCCACGGTACAGCGTCGCAGAACCACTAGCATGCCTGCGGACTCGCAGTCTTGTTTTGGCATTTTTGCTCGGGGAAAAAAAAATGGTTAAAAGATTAATCAATTCTAATGCTAAGAGGATCTAATGCTAATGCTAATTGATTAATCGACTACGTTTAATTTTTCACAGCTATAGAAGTCAAAGGGTATAACAGGGCAAAATTAGATCCATACAACAACTAATGATGTTTGTTCCAAAAATTAGACATCTACAGTTTGAGATGGAGGTTCCTATCCAGGAGATGTAGCTCAAGGATAACGGCTGCTTTCAGTGTGTGGATGAAAAAATAGTTCCTGTTTTGGGTTTAGCCTCGAGCCTTAGAAATATTCCTAATCACAATGTTTGATAAATAGAGCAGTAATTGTGCTTTTTATGAGGCCAGTTAGTGACACAGAATCACTTCATGTCCCATCTTTTGCAGGCATTTTTCCAAAAGTAAGAACCGGAGGGATGTGGAGGGTCCTTGGAGCCCGGGGGTCCAGGCCATGCCCCCTTCCCATGGTCCTTTAGCGAGCCAGGCCCCCACCCATAACCTGCCCCCCAATGCCAGATCCACAAGGCCACTGGTAGGAGGCTTAATGTGCCCTAAATTTGCATGTGATGGACTGAGAGAGTGATGGAAATAAACTGAGGGGACTGAAAGTGCAAGAATGAGGATTCAAGAGAGAAAGTGGGTGGGTGTGGTAGAAAAGGAAGTGAGGGGAGGGAAGAAGTTCAAAGAGTGTCAGAAAATAAAAATGAGATTAGAAGGTGAAGAAACGAGCTGGATTCGTTTCCACACTGCAGCAGAGAGACAGAGACTGATGGGCTGGACAGTCAGAGGGCCAGGTAACCTCCACATCAAAGCCGCTGCTTATGAATTATTGAGAAAGCATGAAAGAGACTCGCCTCTTCAGCCTTTGTCTCCTTCTACCTCTCATCTGCTTCTTTCTCTTTCCTCCTATCTCTTGTCCTCTAGTCTCAGTCCCAGCTGCCGTCGTGGGATCGGGCGCCTGCGGTCTCGCCTGCCGACATGCGGACGGACGTGTTCACCGCTCGGCCATCGCGCTCCCAAAGCTTCAGAGACCCCCCTCTGAAAGGTCGGAGGTTGATCTTTACTGGATCAATAGATATTTTTTGAACTAAAACTAATCGATTCCCTCACTTGTCCATCTTTTTTTTTTTGCTGTCTCTCTCCGATACAGATCCCACCCTGTGCGGGATAGAACGACAGCGGCCAGGCTCCCTCTCGTCAGCGCTGGGAGCTCAGAGCCACGCCCCCTCCTTCCCTGCCCTCCCACGACCATCAGGTGTGTCCCCCACACTGGACGCTTCCTTACCTTCCTTCTCGCGATCTGGCTGGAAAATTGAATTTTGAAATATTTTTATTGTGTTTTCAGAATATTTGTCAAACAGGAAAAAAAAGTTCATAAATTCTTTCATCACATACGCATTCACGTTTTCACACACATCAATAAATATCATGTGATGAATAACGTAATAATAGCGTGATTTAAAAAATAACATGTATCGCGATGGAAGATTTTGGTCACATCACCCACTCCTAGCTTTAATCATTAAGTCCCGATGGACAAGGTTGTACATGGCCGTCAATAGTTTGGTATCAATACATGTCCCACATACATTTGAGAGGGCGTTAAAAACCTCTGTCCAAATGACCTCCAGCCGTGTACACATCCAAAACATATGACTGACGGTGCCTGCATCACACCTGCATTTCAAAGCATGAGTCTGAGGATATTCTAAACTTTTGTTATTGTCAGCAAATTCCATGACAACATCAAAACCAACAAATGTATTAAACCTACCAGCAAGTACTCTCCGTGTAGTCAAAGCCTGACGTGGCTTATTCCTCTGTGCCGTAGAGTTTCATGGTTGCACAAAAACTGTAAAAAAAAAAAAAAAAAAAACACATCAATAAGTCACACTGTTGCACTGGGTGACATGTTCTTTCATTACAATGAACATGGGCATTGCTGACTCAGTACATCGTTGCCAAGTCAAGTCATATTTTATTCATGTTGCTTTGAATACTCATTAGAGCAACAAATGTGTATTAATCTGCTACTGAAAATAGCCCCCGACGAAATGCACTATTTTTTCTCGTTAGAGTAATGTTTGCTAAAAAACTATAATGCATAGCTGTTTGAGAATAAAACTATATATTACTGACTGTTTTTAGATTTTTTTCCAGTGGGAGCCGATGGGCTCGGCGCTGAGGGCCACAGACGGGATAGCGACGTTGAAAAGTACATGTGCAGTGTGCCAGTGTGTTGTGCAGCTGAATGTTTCCGTTGATTCTCATGGATGATGCTGTCCAACGGTGGCTGTTGGCTTTGGGAAGGACAAGGCGAGAGAGGCCGTTCGGCTGCAGTCGTAATTTTCAGCTTGGCAGTGTTTTCCACCATGTCGTTTGGGTTTAAAACGGGTCCATGTGAGCAGCTTAGCATACTGGGTTGCTTGTCAGGAAAAGCAAAATTGAGCAGGCTGCTTGGCTGGCGACAGACGACAGCAGGGACAACAGTTTCATATGACGTCCATGACACTTTCTCCTCTCCTCCCTCTATTTAACCCTCTTTCTTTTTCTGTCTCTTTTTGTCTTATCTCGCTCTCCTCTCTTCCCCTGACATCGTAGCCAGTAGCTCTTTCAAAAACCACTTCACTTTAGGTAAGATACGCCACCAACCGGTGCGTCTGAGTGTGGGCTGAATGGCTGGGATCAATAAGCTTTTTTCATGCTGTTTCATTCATAATGGATGGTCAGTCTGTGGGCCGTGCCGGTGCTGACCATGCCTCAAATGCATGTGAATTTGTTTAGGATATTTATTTCAGATCAGTTTGAAAGAAGACACGGCGCCCTGTACTCATTTAGCCGTCCGAGTCATGGCTGGCCAGTGTCACGTGCTGCAATTGGGGTCGATATTTTACTACATCAGTCAGGTTTACCACTTCAAAGCCCAGATCTGAAGGCTGAGAGGCTCAAAAAGTAATGCTATTTTTAGTCCGTAGCCGCCACTGATACTTTGCCTCCACGTTGGCATTGAAACACTTAAAAACTATGTAGGGCACAGCTGTAATCCCGCAACACACATTTACATCCCAAACAAGTATTCTAGGAAGTTCAGGTATGTCCGCAAAGATAGGCTGTATCTCTAAACTCTCCTGGAGCGAATGATAACATCCCAAAAGCATGCAGCTTGACTAGTGCATGCTTTAAATCTGAGAATCTGTATCAGGTCAAGTCTAGTCTGGTCAGTGTCTCTGACTCCTCAGCTGAAAGAGGGAAACTACCTGTACTTTTATTTGTATTCCCATGCTAACACTATACTAGCATGCTCTGTGGCTGTTTTTTTTTTTTTTTTTTTTGTGAGAAGCTTGCTACCTGGAAAGATGTTAATCGTGACTTCCTGCCTTTGTTACCATCTAACAATTTATTGAACTTGTTGGCTTGCTGCTCTGCCTTTTCATTCTTTTTTTTTTTTTTTTTGTTAATGCTTAACCAAGATGACAGTACGTGCTACTTGATACGTCAAGCTAATGCTACTTGATATTTCAAGCTAATCCAGCCTCTGACAAGCCTCATAGCATGAAAATGTTAATGTTGCATGTATGAGATGTTTTATGTGGTCTGGCTGCCGATTCTCTTTTTATTATATATTTACATATAAATAATGATATATTTTCTATATTTATTTATAACAATATTTGCTAGCATGAAATCGGACTAATGCCCACGAATTGATCTGGATTTAGCATGATAAAGGCACTCTATTCCTTGAATATTAATAATAATAATAATAATAATAATAATAATAATAATAATAATAATAATACCAAAAAAATTTAGCAGATGGTGTTTTCCAGTGCTCAAAAAAAATTGATCACTGTTTTCTCCCTGCAAGGTCATCAAAGTTAATTCTTAAAGTTCCGTCAAACAACAGCTGAAAAACCAATCCTATCCTCAAGGACAATTTAGTATCTGTTCTGGAGCTTTCCATCATATCACATGATCTTCAGGTGAGATTGTTTTCTCAACTGTTGTTTCCGCCGTTAAGAAAGAACTTTGAAGCTCGTGTTTGGATCCTAATATAATCACGATTTAACTTATCATTTTATATTTGTCTCCTCTGCATTGGTTTCAATAGAAATGAAGTTAAAATTAATTTGATATAGTTATATTTTTCACGATTCTTTGAATAATATGAATAAAATTAAGTATTACTGAATTTTTGCTCAGGCCTTCAGTCACTTCAGGGATTTGCAATCACACTATTTTTTTCTTACATACTTGGCTTTGGCCTTGCAGGTTTAAAAGCTCCATATTGTCACTTGCTCTTGAATGCATCAGTAGAGCCTTTTAGCTTTTACCTGCTGCCTTCGCACTGAGTCTCAGTCTTGTTCTCTCGCTCTCAGGTCGTACAGTATCGGCCTCGGGGGCCACGGGGCCCTTCAGGGCCTTCCCCAAGTCTCTCAGCGTGGACTTTGGAGGTCTGAACCATCCTCAGCCACAGCCTCTGCCCCAGTCTCTGTCCCAGCAGCAGCAGCAGCCCGCCAGTGCTGGACAGACGACACCACCGGTCGGCAGCTCCAACGCCCAGGACAGGTATGCTGCCGTATCACAGCTGGACAGCGTCTTCTCTGAAACATCATCGGCCACAGGTAGGAAAATACTTGAATTTGTGACTAGATGCTTTTAATGTTCATGTCAAGTTTTCTGTTACATCTGTATGTTGATCTGTTGGAAGTTCAGCTAGTGAAGGTGGGAAAAGGTAGTTAAATGATGGAAAGTACATTAACTCAGTTACTACTTAAAACACGAGTTCCATTAATCATCTCACAACCTCCTAGATTTATTGTGTTAGGGGGCTCGAGCCTCTAGCACTGGACTCAACCAGCCAAGACAGTAAAATACTGCATAAGCATTTAATTTAATTTAACAACTTAATAATGTATTTAATAGTATTAGATCAGTCACAGGGGCCATTTGTCTGGATTTTGATTCCAGGACCGTTGCTTATAATGGAATATTTTTACATAGTTGTATTGCTACTTTTGCCTAACTAAAGGACCCGAGTACTTCTTCCACCATTGTGCAATAGATATATATAGTAGCAGAGGGAGAGTTTGAGTGTGCATGTGACATAAATTGTCACGGCCAGCTCAGCTACGTTTCATAACATGTTTACTCCGAATGCCAGGGCTTTTAGCAGTTGAATTATACTCGTTGTGTTTGCTCCAGATCAAGGCACCTTCTTGATTTGTTTTGAAATCAGATGTATTTGTTTAATGACCACGATGCATAGGATTCATGTGAGAAGCCCTCAGGCTTTCTACAAGATGCTTTTGTTGTTTTCCACCTTCATCACAGCCTCCCCTGCCTGGCAGAGAAAGGAGGCTATTGATTTTCTGCCCGAGCTCACTTTGATTCATATCAAGCTGAACACAGAGACCGTATTTTATTCTGGCTGTTTGTAATAATTTTGTTTTCTGATGACTTACATGCTTAAGATCAACTGTTTGTGAGATTTTTTACTCGCACTTTAAGCTAATGGGAGCACTCGATTTTCTTAAATTAGCGCTCATTACAGCCCTCATTACAGGTTGTGTTGTGGTCTGTTTGAAATGCTTGTTTGCAGCGCCACCCGTTGGTCCCCCGCAGTACAGCGCCATCTTTGGCAGCAGGCTTTCATCCAGCTCCACACCCGCCAGGTACGAAAAAAACAAATCTAACCTTGTTAAATCAGCTTTTTGTTTAACGTGACAGATTTTTATATGTCCTGCGTACCAGCCCTATCAAGGTCACATTCTGATTGATCCTCCATTTTTTTTTTTTTTTTCTGCTTTTCCCCAGCTCCCCCGGTGTCGATACGGTCTCCAGCTCCCAAACCTTTGCAAGTAGGTACCGAGCACGGACTGCATTGATTCTTCCTGCTAACCTGTGCTGTATTTACATTCAGCTCCTTCACCTTTAGAGCCATCCAGCACCCCTAATTAGGATGCATCTGTGTGACTCAGAGCAGTATTGGTTTGAATAGGCAGGAATGTACCCTGTTAACCCCACACACTGTGAATTATCTCCCCGTCTCTCCCTCTGTGTGTCTCAGATTTCCCCAACCCATTCAGTTCTAGCTCCAGCTCTGCTTCCCAGCAGCCAGTTGCCCTCTCCCCCAGTAACCCCTTCAGCAACGCCTCAGGAGGTGAGACTCATGTTCATGGTCCTTCAGACACTTAACTCGGCTACTTCCTTCTGAAGGTTTTTGAGATGGGAAAACATAAATACAAGTTTTCTGAAAGACTTTTAAACATGTTATACTTTCATTTTTTTTAAAAGATGACAATGATTATGGTAACTGTATCATCAAAATTTGTGATTTTGTGTCACGTTGTTTTGACAGAAGGTTATGAGTTTATGGCATTACTTTGCAAAATGACGTAATCTGGATTCTGTATGTAGAAAGTCTTTCTTTATTGTTCTCATTTGCAAAAAAATGCTTTATTTGTAACTCGGGGCATTTTTAGGGGGCAAGCTGCTAAAAAACAATCAATTCATTCATACACTTAAATAACATCTTAAAAATACTAAATAGGTTAGTGTAAAGACTGAAAGAGAGAAAAGATAGAGGATACAGTATAATGGCAGCGGCCATACATAGCTGAGGGCAATCCAATACCATGAGGGCACGCTATGTCAAAAGAAGTGCATTTATCAGTCTATTCAGGAGTAAACTGACCACCTCGTTTGCTTTGGCTGTGTGCAAGGGAAAAGAATAAATCTTTCTATTCTTTATTATACGCTCAATTTTAATAATTATGTTTTGTGACCATTTATTTATTACATTTTGGTAGGAAAATCAAACTGTGAGAAAAATAGAAGTGACAGAAAACAAACTACTTTGTGTGTGTATATGTGTATATGTGTATACGTGTATATATGTATATATGTAAATATCTATATATGTATGTATATGTGTATATGTGTACATGTGTATATATATATATGTATGTATATGTATGTATGTGTATATATATATATATATATATATATATATATATATATATATATATATATATATATATATATATATATATATATATATATATATATATGTGTATATGTGTATGTGTGTATGTGTGTGTGTGTGTGTGTGTGTGTGTGTGTGTGTGTGTGCATATATGTGTGTGTGTGTGTGTGTGTGTGTATATATGTGTGTGTGTGTGTGTGTGTATATATATATATATATATATATATATATATATATATATATATATATATATATATATATATATATATATATTTATATAATATTAGACACAATAGATCTTATAAAAATACAAGAACTACAAACAGAACTACAAATATTAAAAAAACAGGAATAAAGAGCAGCACACGAACAGCAATCGGGAGGACAGTAATGTGCCATGATCAAAATGAACATTCTGGCATTTGTTCTACTTTCTTATCTGAACCAAAGGTTGATTATTAGACCTCTCAGCTCTGTGCCTTCTATCAGCTCCATTTTAATTATTCAACCATATTATGTACTGATGTATTCAGTTTACATTTGACTGGTCAGATAGCGTATTACTGCTTTATGTTGCCTGTGGGCTCTGTGGTGCGTATGTATGTATGTATGTATGTATGTATATATATATAAGATACCGTTTTCTGTCATTTCATTTGATACCGGCTAACAACTGTTTTTTCTATGTGAATTAATTATCTGTGACTGATCTCATGTTATGTGGGTGTATCTTCTCTCCAGATGACTCCAGTGCATTTGTCACCTCGCCCACCTCTGTTTTCCCTCCATCCGCCTCCTTCCCAGCGCCCACGACCCAGAATGCATTTCCACATGAGTCAGCCAGCAACCGAGAAGCCAATGGTAACTTTTGGTTTTTTGTTATTATTATTATTATTATTATTATTATTATTATTATTGTGTGGGTGTTGTTTGGGAACTTATAATGATTTCATTTAAATAGTCAAGCTTTTGTTTATATTTATTTATCAAGTTTCATCAAATTTAGGTTGTGAGGGCCATTTGTAATGATTAGGAATAAATACATTTATGTAAATATAAGACACCAGAAATATTGTTGCTGTTACTTTTGGTTAAATTCTTCTGCACATAAGTGTCCTGCACTATAATTATTTTTTGTGAGAAAATGTATTCATGATTTAGGTTTGTACTATATGTCAACAAACCATCTGTCCGTATGCTGTACATAAGGAACAGTGTGTGCTGTACCCTGTAACCTGCTCTAAAAAATGAAAATTGAAAAGGACAGTGTGCTCTACAGGGTAAACGACAGCCTTACACCTTCTCATTCATACATTTAACATAAAAACCTGAGGCAGAAATTTAAAAAAAAACCCTGCACACATGCTGTAGCACTGGCTGTCTGGGTGACGTCTACTATATGTGTACTGGCTGCAGATCTAACACTGGGAAGCTGTTAGGCACCAACACACTGCGAATGTGTCATTATTTCAACAGTGACCAACAGCAACAGTCCAAGAATACAAATTCACACACCCAGTAGAGAGCAGCTCCTGCTGCTGCTGCTGCTGCTGCAGCTGCTGCCGCCGCTGCCGCCTGCACTGCGGGTCACATTCTCATCTGCAGTTTCTGGTTTCAGTGCTGTCCTCACACCACTGAACATGTTTTTTTTTTTTTTTTTCATGTTATGTGTGCACGTGTCAGGTTTTGCCTCCTTCCCTGCGGCCGACTCTCAGCCCAAAGTCCCTCGGCCGATGTCGGTGAACCCGTTTACTGTGAGTACGCATTCGTTTCCTGGCAAACAAGTGACACAGAAGGTACTTCAGGGGGACAAATGGGGGGGGGGGTGTCCTAATTACTGTTTTTTGCAAGTTCTCTTTTTCTGCCGAGTGCAGGAAGTATAGTAAAGGCCTCCCCGCTCGTTCTCACCCTGCCTCTCTTGTCCTTCAGGGGAATGTTTACCCCAGTCGAGGGACGTCGCGGAATCCTTTCATCTGACCCCCCCCCCCTTTTACTTCACCCACCCATCGTTCTCTGGGAACCGAGGGAGAAGTGAACTTGAGGAGTCGCTGCCATTTCAATGCCTCTGAAGTATTTTCGCCCTCTGAGGGAGGGTTTGCTGTCCATGCAGATACACCCCACCCCCCAACTCCCTTTTCTGTCTGTGTTTACGTGTTTGTGGTGGAAAAAAAAAATGTGTGAATGTAATTTTGAAATTCCTGTATGTATGAGAGTGTTGGCTTGCTGTGTTTGTACCATAAGACAAATGTCAAAAGGTGTTTGTGTGCCAGTAGACGCCACCTCAGGGCTCTGTGGGAGTCACGAGTAAACGACACCTTTATGATTTTTGCAGAAACACACACTTGCACAAACATATATTACACAAACGTCGCTGCTGCTGCTACTTTGCTTTCATCTCCTCCTGAAAAGTGCAAAAAAAAACATCCCGCTAGTAAACACGTCAGTGTTGTCTTCTGCTTTAAAAAATGTTCGAGTCTCTCATTTGTCCAAAAGAGAAGCCAGCTAAGACCCTGATCCTGCATCGTGAGTTCCTACGAATGGTTATAACCGCCTTAACAGCCTCCTGATGCATGTGAATTAGCATCGAAAGATAAGACGGGCCTTTCTCTGTAATGGGTGTGTGGAACATGTCTGCGTTAGTCACTGTTTTTTTTGTCAGGTGTCCCTCGAAGGATAATCTACGTTTTCCACTCTCAGGCTGCATGCGCTTAGAGGGCTAAAAGGAGATGCTACTGAATGTAAAAGCAATTTCAGAATAACTTACGTAAATGTGTGTGGTAACTTCATGGCTTCATGTACCGGACCAAAATGTTCTCTCGCTGTTTTTTTTCTGTTGACATGGAGGTTTATTTCCCTTATTTTGTCAAAAAAAAGAAAGGAAAGGAAAAAAAAAGAAAAAGAAAAGAGATTAATGTACCAACTTCTTTGTAATGACAAGTATTCATGTTCATAAAATCGGTTTTGTTGCTTCTTAAGACAGTTTGGCTCTGGGCCTTTCTTTGTGTGTGTGAGTGTGTGTGTGTGTGCGTGTTTTCTGGCTCGTTTATATGTAAAAATGTGTTTAAAAAAATAATCTCAAGAACAAAAACGCGAGCATAAAACGGAATCCGGAATACTGTATGTTCTTGGTTCTTCAGCGTGGTAGAGAGTCGTTTTTGACAGACTGTAGTGTTTTCCTGAACCGGCAGGGGGCGCACGGTCTCCACTTCTCTCTGACCTCGTGCGCAAGGTTACTCTTGGATGCATATTGCATAACAACATACATACTGCATAAGGATACAGTACCAAGATAGAAACCCTTTAAAGCCGTCAGGGTGGCTATTATTAGGCGCATTTGAATTATTTATGGCCGTTTCGAATCCAGGGTCAGCCCAACGCCACGGAGTGCGTTTAATAAATCTGCATCATCGGTATTTCTTCGATGCTCTTTCACGGCGAGCGACGGGGGCTTCGCCGCCCGGCCAGACGGGTCTAGACGGGGGGGGAACACGCCGTGCGCACGGGCGGCTCGGAGCGGCAGAAATAACGCGCCTGTAAATGCTTCGTTCATCCACTTACAGCGGCTTAGTCTTCAGGTGATCAGACGTGTACGGGGATCGGTTCTCACACCTGTACCACCGTGTTCCAACAAGACCCCATGAGTTCATTTGATTTATTTATTTATTTTAGATATGTTTATGCCACATCTTACGGTATTGATTAAGGATACCATGTAGGAAGTTTTATTATTATTATTATTATTATTATTATTTCAGAATGTGCAGGGTGCTGCAAAAAAACGTGGTTTAAATATTAACATATCAAAAACGGGACAGAAGGGGATTTTTACAATAAATAGAACAGGATGGACTCACGGACGTGCCAACACTGAAATCATACTCCACACACAGACAGACTCACACACACACACACACACACACACACACACACACACACACTGTGGAGCTCTCGCTGCGTTCAGGTGCTGTGGGAAATACTGGCCGTTTTGTCGAGCGAACCTCAGATGAACTCTCAAGACGCAAAAAAAAAAAAAAATGCAGTGAACATGAAAATTCCCTTCATAGCGGCAAAAGAAACAGAACAAAGGAAACTGTAAAAGGAAAAAAACAATAATTTAACAATGGAAAAATGAAATGAGGGAAATAAAACTGAAAACTACCATTTATTATTGGACGCTACTGTTTGGTATTCGACGTACCGAATAACCATCATCGACACATGGTCCCGTTTTCACTTTGGTGGAACACAATGTTGGCTTGAAAAACCCACCGTAACCGGTGACTACGTTACAGACAAAGTTGACCGTGTGTTATTACTGAGGTTAAAAGCAGACCGATGCACGTGAGAAACACACGTTAGGTCTCGAGGCCAACCAGGGACGGTCGTGCACTGTTATTTGATTCGGGAGATACGTGCGTTTCACCATGCTGCCTCAAAATCGACAGGGTGGTACTCCAGCACTCTGGGGGAACATTGAAAACTTCCATGCACTGTACCAGTAACTTGGAGGCACACAATGCACAGAGGGGCCTGACATAAATGCTTTTGCCTCTGAGGGCCCCCCCAAAAAACAAGTCATTCCAGACATAACTTAGAGGAAGCGGCGACAGTTCTGGGTTTTTTTTGTTTTTTTTGGGGGGGGGGATTTCCAAAAACCTGTCATGGGGATTTTCATACAGTTTTAATGTACAAAACGCGAGTCTTCATTAAATCAAAAGATCACTTATAAACATGTAAGCAAGAGAGGATTTAGTCTTTTTCTGCTGGTTTGAATAAAAAGACAACTACACTAACTGGCACATGTAACATTGACGTAATACAATATACAGTTGCAGTTGAGTTTCAGTAACCCGGGACAATCATTGTATATATTTGGAGTTCGGGTCCTAGTTTTGAGTTTCAGCTCAGTTTTTTAGTTAACTTTTTGGTGATCTATGTTTTCATCATCCTATTATCTTGGTTTTTTTTTTTCTTTTCTTTTGTATTTACTTGGCTGCTGCTGTATTAATAAAATTCCCTGGCACCACTGGGAAGCACTGGAATGCACAAAAAAATGTTGACTCGCAGCGTGGGAGCTCTGCCGTCGGAGCTCGGGCGGGGTCAGCGAACGCACCGCGTTTCGGAGTACTAGTACAGCGGTGAGTGACAGTCCTACTCCACGGTAGCTGCTCCTCTGCTCTCCACAACCACGGCAGCAAGACCCGAGCCGAGCCGAGCAGAGCAGAGCAGAGCAGAGCAGAGCCGGACAGGGCAGGACAGGGCAGGGCAGGGCAGGGCAGGGCAGGGCAGGGGTGGGGGGACAGACAGACTGAGAGACGCACAGTGTGCAGCGGGATGGGCTCTGTCCTCCGCGATGTGCTGTAAATGGGATTAAACCGCTCAGGCAGCGCTTGGAAACACTGGCGGCGGCGGCGGCAGCAGCAGCAGCAGCAGCAGCAGCAGTAGTAGTAGTAGTAGTAGTAGTGGAGAGTAGGGGGAGCTCCGCGCCGAGCTTCGCCGCATGTGCTCGTCCGTGTGCGGCTGGAAAACTTGCGTTGGTCCGTCCGTAGGAGAGGGAAGAAAGCGGCGGAAAGAACGGGGGGAAACTAACGATAGCTGCAGCCCCAAATAAAACCCTGGTTCAGGTTTGACCTCCGGGACTCGCAGTAGCAGCAACCCAAGCCGACCTCTGCCTCCCCTCTCACATGCCTGCGTTGATGTGGGAGAGAGGGAGGGGAGCGGAGCCGGGGGATGTTTGAATTGCCTCGCTAAACTTGCAGAAAATTACTCCAAGAGAAATAAAAGCAGCTGCGTTCGTTTGCCTGGGAGTTCAAGGAGACAGCGGGTGTCATGGACAGCCAAGCGGGCGAGCACCAAAGCTGCGAGGACGTGCGGAAGAGCGGCTACCTCCGCAAGCAGAAGTCCATGCACCGGCGGTACTTCGTGCTCCGCGCCGCCTCGGAGCGCGGCCCGGCCCGCCTGGAGTACTACGAGAGCGAGAAGAAATTCCGCAGCAAGGCCCCCGTCCCGAAGAAAGCGGTGGCGCTGGAGACCTGCTTCAACATCAACAAGCGGGCCGACTCCAAGAACAAGCACATGATCGTGCTCTACACCCGGGCCGAGAGCTTCGCCATCGCCGCGGAGAACGAGGCGGACCAGGACGAGTGGTACCAGGCCATGGTGGACCTGCAGTGCAAAAGTAAGCCGAAGTCAAACACAAACACACACGCACACACGCACACACGCACGCTCTCATGCATGCATGCACACACTCAATAGTATATGTGGCTCTGCATGAGAGGGAGAAACGTGGCAATGTCTGCAGAGCAGAGCAGCAGAAACGCACGGGACGCATTTCATTCCAGTGTTTTGCATAATCTGCAGTGATAATTTAAAAACCCTTCCACTTTGCCAGGACAAATTTACATACTGTGTGTCTGCGCCGTGAATGCACTCCCACTGCCTTTTAAATGATTGGGATTTTCGGCTGGGTGGCGTCCATTTGTACACTTTTAAAACAGGTAGGAATTGTTGACCATTGGCCTCTGACAGGACTGTGTGTAAACACGCGCCTCTAAGCCGCACAGTGGATCTTATCCTCCCCACCAGTCCTTATCATACTAGTGTCAGGCTAGATATTTCTTCCCAGTCGCCCCCCCCCCCAGACTAGTCGGGTTCTTCTCCGTGGGCCTCAGCTGTGTGCCTATCTTTCCCAAGTCAACTGCTCAAACACACCCTGCCCGCTTGTTTACTTTGCCTGCGCTGCTTTTCTGCTGACACTGCAATATTACATCAGGCATTGATCCCAGAAGAGGAGAAAAATGTCCCAAAACTAGTCAGAGAGAAGCCCATTTGTACCTGACCCGCTCAGTCATGAGCCACTCATTAAACTTTAGTAGTAGTTTCGTAGTTTTTTCCTGATTGACTAGTAATGAGTAAGCATCTTAATATGTCCCATCAAGCTTCTCCTGCAGAGGATTCATCTAATGATGCCTTACTGTGCAAATGTCCACAACTACCCTCCCAAAAAAATCACCCATGTAGATTTTTTTTCCTCAAATGGTGTCTTATCAGCCGCTGTGTAAACACAGCTGTCGGAGCAATAGTGGTGAGCACAGCAACTTCAGATCACCTGTTCAGCGGTTCTGCCCCTCGCTGGGAAGAGACCGGACAGGCCACAAGGGACACGTGACGCAATCTTGGCAAACGAAGATTCGAGTTCAAGGTGCTTCTTACACATGACCTGCCGCTCTGTTACGTAAAGCAGCTGACGAGTGATGGGGAAATAAAACACCAGAGGAGAGAGAACGAGGCCAGCCCCAACCGATCCCGATATATTTAATATTCCAGCTTTTCATTTGGAACCATAGAGAGCAAGTTGTTTCAAGTGGAGGACAAATTAGGGTGATGTATAAGCTCTAAAAAGTTGCAGGCTCTGCCAGTAGGTGCATTAGTGGAATCTAGTGTAACCCTGCAGATTTGGAATTGGTGTCAACGTTGTGCCCCCCCCCTGCTTTAGCACAACTGTGGCTGTGTGTTTGTGTGTGCACAGGCCCACTCTTCCCAGGTATTTGACAGGTTTCTGCGAGACAGGAAAGTGAATAGACAGATGTTGGAGCGGAGATGCAAGCGTTGGGAGTTGTGAGAAACCGACTTTGCAACCTTTTTCTGTGCAGATTTTTTGCTTATTTTCCAAACATGAAAACGTCTCCAAAGTGCAGATAGTCCAATCTACAGTTGCTAAGTGCTTGTGCGCAAAGGTCAGATGTACAGAAATCCTGGTTTTATAGGCAGCAGCTCAGCAGGCGAAGGAACCGGGCCTTCCAAGGGAACCAGACAACCAGCCGTGTCCGCCATCATCACCCTGTCGCTGCCATGAGTTGTCTTACAAAAATTACAGGTCCGGTTTGAAGCGCTGCTCTGCACTTTTCAGCTTCTCGTCTCCGCTCCTTTGTTGCTTCAAGTGTTGGGTTTCTCGTGTAAATCACCCTCGCTGACAATGACAAAGGGCTGCGGCTGGCTGCTTTGTAGACTCACACGCTGGCAGGCATTTTCTTTTGGTATGCGCTGCAGCTCATACACAGTTTCTGTTCATACAAAAAAAAAAAAAAAGAAGCCACACAAACACACACATGATCCGGGCTTGTATGGGGAGAGTTTTGTAAGAGAGGGGGAGTTATAGGGTCATGGCCAATTGCCGCCTAAACCTTCATGTGTCAAAATAGTGTAAACACACGTTGAACACTGATGGGCTTCCTGCCTGTAATAATCCTCCTCTGGTATGTGCGGCTCATACACAGTTTCAAGTCTTCAGATTCTATATGTTGATTGACGTATGTGTCCTCCACTTGTCCCTGCACACTGAGAACAGGGCAACGCTAAAGGGGGCACAGAGCCAAGAGATGCTGCACTGGCTGTCTCACATAGTTTCCAGAGGACCTCTCCTTCAAGCTGATACCTGTGTAGCTGCTCACATCGCCTCTTTTAAGCTCTGTCAGTTGCTACAGGGGGTGAAGTTCTCAGCAGCACGCCTCGGCTGGAGGTGGAATCAAAAGTTTTGGGGTTGAAGTAGGGAATAATTTGAGTCTGCACGGCAAGAGGTTCCTCAGCTTGCAGGGGAGGGAGCATGCATACAGTGAAAGCACAATAAATACTGCGGATATCCGTGCTGCCATGTAGCGTAGCTCCCTCCATACTGTGCTACATGCCTGGGAAGCTCACCTAAAGCAGCCCAGTAACGGTCCAATATCACACACAGCCTCCCCCTCGAGCAGGCGGTAATTACACAAACACGAGCCAGCTGCCGTGCAGGGCGATATTAGGATCCCAGTTATTTATTCAGCTGAGTCCAGTAAGACCCTTTCGGGCAGCGAGTACAGTATCAGGCTTGAGGGCAGCTATTTGCTCAACTATTAGGAGTCAGTGGAGTGTGTAAAGGCTTAACCTCGGCGAAACGGGCGGAGGCGCGGCCCACAATCGTCGTTTACCAGGAAAACTGTCCCGCAGCTCAGGCACCACCTCATGAATTGTAGCTGACCTCGATAAAACAATATGGCAGAGTCAGACTTTGGACATAGCGGCACTATAAACAAGAGAGAAACACTATCTACAAACACACCCACACATAAGCGCACGAACATGCAGATAGGCCAGATGTATCGTAGCAAAATAAAAACACAATCACGAACCAGATCAAGTTTGACTGGGTTGTGTTTGATTTAGAGCTGAAACAGTTGATTAATTCATTCAGAGAAGATTTATCTACAACTATATTGAAAATCTAGTAATTGTTTAAGTTACTAATGAAGGAAAAAATGTCTGGTTCTTAAATGTGAGGATTTACTGCCTATTTATATTATTACTATTTATTATTATTTATTATTAATATTATTATTTAAACTGAAGCTACAACCATCAAATGTTTGATGTTTTTGCTTGAAAATTGCCTGAAGCAATAAATGCTGCTTTTTTTTTTCTATCATTTATAATTACATCTGTGTATGTTTGGGTTTTGGAGAGTTAGACATTTGAAGACGTCCCTTTGGGCTCTGGGAAATTATAATGGCAGTTTCCTAAGTATTTTTCTGAACAAAATACATGAACAAGTGTTGTAGGAAATAAATATTAAAACGATAATTAAAATAATCTTTAGTTGCAGCCCTAAGGTTATATTGTGATCTTATGAGGGCTGTAGACTTCGCTGCAGTACAAAAAAGCTCAATGGAATTCAGTTTTCCGTGTTCAAAGCTCAAAAAAAATTACGTTTGAAACACTTAGAAGCAACAACTGTTTCCAAATATAATAATATGGTTATTCATGCTAATCCTCAGACCTCAATGTGAACAGTTTTTCCTTCATCGTAAATCTGTTTTTAGTTGGGTCCGTGGATTATCGTGATGTAATATTTTGACACTTGAAGTACCACGAAACAAATGCATTTGGGGGCAATATGTCAGATGGAGCTGCAGCTAATATTTCCAGATCTCAGCAAATATCACCAAAAGTTTGGAGAGAAATTGTGTTTTTGAGTGAACTGTGCTTTATGGTGTGTGTCAGAGTGTGAACTAGAAAGACTGTGTTAGGCTGCCTGTTGTTTGGCTGCTCTGGCGAATGAGATCTGGATTTCACCAGTGGCTCGCTCAGCTGGCCGATTAAATGTGAAGCCGTGCTTAAGCACTGCTCATCTCCCTAATTAAGCAGTAATTAGTGTCTCGAGGGTCAGCCGCTGGTGGCACAGTGGAGGCTGTGTGCTAATCGAGTCAAAGAGGAGAGGTTAAGGGGCTGGATGGACAAAGTCTTAAGACCTACAGTTTAAAAAGTGTATCAGTTATCATTTTTGAGCCCCCCCGTGTCCATCTTTTCTAGTGTGCGAGTACAGCTCCAGTCCAAACTGAAAAGTGTTGAGCTGCCACAGGGTATTTCCTCTGCATAAATAGTTTGCGCACGTTAACACCCTGTTATTTCATTTAACACGGCCAGCTCTGGCTTGCTGTGATGCAGCAGCCCCTTGCGTCACAGCTACAGTAAACACGGTGGGCACCAGTCGGAGATGGCCTCGAGCTCTGCCCTTCATGTCTGCTGCTGTGCATCACGGCCCGGCTCACCACTGGAGCAGCCTGTCAAGTAAGTGCTGGGGTTTGATCGACAGCAGAGGAAGGCCAGGGGCAACACGATCCATTTAGTCAATGAGCACCCATATGCTGAGCGCGATAGAGCCGTGGGGCTTTAAACTCATAGTAACCCTTTATAGTGGGCTGTATTGATTACTGTTGGTTGATACTAGCACATTAGCTTTGTCATAGTGGAGGTCAGGAAGTTCATGAGTTGGGATTTGTCGGCCTTACAGTGAATGCATTAGAAACGTGGAGAGAGATTAGCGAAAAACCTTCCACATTAACTGGTGTGCTGTTCCTCTGGGAGATACAATACAGGATGCTGCATTGATTGGATGTGCTCTCACACCAGGGTCTAGACTTTTTCTGTCTTTGCAGTAAACGTACAAATTCAGATAACTTCCTTTTCTTGTTTTTTGCATTCTGCTGTTCAATTTTATTTCATAGTGTCTTTCAAAGAGCAACAAACATTCAAAACATTCTCATAAAGGATGTAAAGAGAACCCTTATACATTGCTTTTGGGAATGAAATGAAATCCAGTAGTTCTGGAGTGAAATTAGGTGAGAGTGGGATAAAATATTTGGTTTTTCTCTTCTTTGGTTCGGAGACATGTATACTGGATATTGGAGAATTGGAGAGTTTCCTATTTACTTTGGACCATGTTCCTTTGGACATTCACTTCTCTTAAAAATGCTTCTATACAGAACTTTACATTAAGTGTATTTTGCAAGTGCGGTGAACTGAAACTGTAGAAAATTAAATTAACAATTAACAGCTTTAACAGTTTAATCGGTAAATATATAGGGCTGTTTACTGGTATATGGGCACATGCTTTTAAGTATGTTTATACGTAGATGGATGGGTAAAGTTTCTATAAAGAGCAAATGCATCATATAGTGTATAAAATGTAGAATTTCCAAACATATTGTATACATTTAAGCCTTAAGCTTGAACTTAATGTAATTTGCTGCACTTTTTCATGTAAATTTTGTTTAGCTACTTGGATGTTGTTGATACCTGTTAATCTATTCTTGGAGAGACAACTTGGCCTGCAGGCCAGAACGAATTCCTGAATTTTTAAATTCCAAAATTTGATTTATCCACTTTGGAAAATTTGCACAAGAAGTTGTTTTCCAAAGACATACACTATTTTGTTAAGAAAAACTCAGTATTTTTGGATGTTAAGGACCTAAAATGATGCTGGACTGTAACAGTAAGACTGGGTATTGTTCACATTTACAGTTAACTCTGGGGACTCTTTGCTCAGAGTCTCCAAAACTTTCTCATCTGACTTGATATTACAGAGACAGCATGTTTACTAACTCTGAGCCAGGCTAACCAAGTCTAAGATGGCTGCCAGTTTGTTGAGGGCGTCTGAGGTGGTTTTGTGAGATCTTCAGCTTACTTCTACAGAGCCTCTTTGCGTGTCTTGTCAAGGGACAACAAACCTTGGATGCGTCACCAGTAATTTCATGCGCGTATGTGTGTGTGTGTGTGAGTGTGTGTGTGTGTGTGTGTGTGTGTTTGTGTGTGTGCGCTCCTCTGGCTAACACAAACCACATGTGAAATTAACCTTAGGCAGATGCTGGTGTTGGGGAAGCATTGTGTCCCTGAGTGTGGGCCCAGATAGGGGGGATTTCAGATGGTAGAGATGGATGAAGAGATAGGAAGCGGAGGAATTGAAAAAGCAAAAAAAAACGGGCACACATGGCAGCCAGAGATTAGACCAGCTGTTTTTTCACTGCTGGGTGGCTCACTCTCTTTCACTCTCAGATACATGCTAGGACAAAAAGCATGCAGCTGTCTCCTATCTATCCGCGCTGGTAACCTGGTATGACAGTGGGGGTGGTATGGGGCACAGTAGCTGGGCTAGCGGGTAGAAAATGGGGTTTAGCCTTCAGAAGTTTCTTTGCAGTGTTTTGCGGTATTATGGCGCAGAACAGCATGCTAGGGCAATGAGGTCAGAAACTTGAAACAGACCCTAGTGAGAGCCAGCCGGTTCATTGCCAGAGTAGTTTTCCCTGATTTACAGGCTGCATTTGCTAACTAAGAAGGGGGATTTTAATATGATCTTGTTATAAATTTCAATCTTTTTTTTTTTTTTTTTTTTTTCAGCAAAGCTGGATAGAGAAATACTGCACAACACATAAAGGTTGTAGCTTAACTGAAACTAAAAGGTGGCAATGCGAAGACAGTGGAGATTGCTGTGTGTGTATTGTGGTGCAGCTTAAACATGAACCCTTTTGAAATTTTAAAACTCAATCTTAAACAAGCCAGGAAACCAGACAGTGCCACAGTGCTTCAATAACAAAACCCCCTAGCCCTGTTCTTGCTCAAAACCCCTATGGAAGACCTACTTCCTTAGGATTTGTGTAATAACCATAACAATAATCAGCCTGTCACTCAATGAGGGGCTGTCAATGTCGCAGCAGGCATCTGGCAGCCCCGGGGGCAAATATCGCACCCCTATACCCCTGCTAAACACACACTCCCTTATAGCACGGAGGCATTAAGAAAGCAAAAGAGACACAGCGCCGCTGCAACGCCAGCAACTCAACTCATATTTAAAATCCCAGTTTGAGAAAATTGGCTTAGATTATGGCCTCCTTATGTACAGTCTATGATCTCAAGGGAGGTAGCTCGAGCATAGCAAATAAATCGGCATGAATAGACAGCAGTGTTGCCCGTGTAGGTTGCCATTCTTCAGCCACACGCAAGACTACACGTTTCATGTGTGGTTGTGGCCAAAGTGAGGTAAACAACTACTGCGTCAATAAGCCAGTGTAAGTTGTTTTCATCTTTCTAAAAATGGAAATACTATGCTGAAACTTCGAAATATATCAAGTCAAATTGTATGAACTCTTTGACCTGATATGCACACTCTGCCAAGGTTGTATCAAGGTTGGCTGCATGTTGTTCCACACTCATCGCCCTTATACAGCCAGTAAGCTTAATGCAGATGCATCATTACCTCCAGGTGTATTTTGCTTTCATGTGCATCCGGCTTTAGTCCTTGGATTCATCTCCTGCTAAGGGCGATTTTGTGCTCATGTTTTTCAGAGGGTTCATTATGTTGTATAGGGGTGGCGTTGTGCTGCATGGAAGCTGACCGGCTGACAACCTCTTCATGCAAAGTAAAAAAGTTAAAAAAAAAAAACCCAAAACAAAAAGTACTGCTTTCTCAGCAGCCGTCTCTGCTGAGCATCACACTACCATGAAGGTTCCCCCGGAGGAAAGCCAGGGGCAATCTATAATTCATATGGCTCCGTGTAGGATCAGCCCCAACTTTATGTAACCACGAAGAAAGGTCTATGATGTTCAATAGGGGTAGATCAGTCTGCACCCCCGTAGGATTGTAGCAAAAGCCTCTTAAAGGTTTTCAGTGCTTTTGAGAGTTGTCGATAAGAGTCCGCAGCCGGAGTGGCCCTGAAATCAAGAGTGTGTGTGTGTAAGTGCTATTGAGGGCACAGCTGAAGTTTAAGGCTGCACTGTACTCAAAACAAACAACACACTTGTGCTCTCCTCAAGACATGTTGAATGGGCTCTTGGAAAGTAAAAGATACTCTTCGAGGAATATGCTGCACTGCAATCTGAGTCAATCTCAAGAAGCAATGGACTAAAAAGTTTAATTTTGTAATAAAGCATGCAATTAGATTTTTTTTAAAATCCATGCAATCCTAAAATAAACCTTCTTTTCCTTTTAAAGAGTCTTTTAAAAGGCCCTTCTTTCCATCCTTAATGGCTCTCTGATATCTCTTTGCAATCTCCTGCAGTCCTTCATTCCCTCAGTCCCTACTGAAAAATCCCCAAACCACCCCTTCCTGTTGTAAATCTAAATTGAGTAGGCGAACCTTCGAACAGGGCTTCTTGCACACAGGGAGAAAAGCAGTACATGAGACAGCCATGCATGGCCTTGAATGAGTCATCTAATGTAGGGGGAGTGCCTCCACACACACAGCCACTAAGCCGCAGCCTTCATGGCTTTCAACAAAACATCTATTCTAAGTATCTTTCAAGTTGTGAGCGATCCTCCAATTTTAGGGAAGCAAACTGGATGAGGGCACAGCGAGACACGTCAGACTTCTCCATCTTTTGCAATCACAAGTAAAAATATTTTGGGAAGAGGATCTGGGGAAATATTTGTCATAACGGAAGCTCAGTTAGCTTGGCGTCCACTGTGCATGCTGGGACTTCTTGTCTACATATGGTCGTCATTGCAGGATTTGCAGCAGGGGTATGGGAAAAGAACAAACACATACAATCATATATTTGTAATTGTGTGGTCAGTGTGAACTGTGTTTAGCCTAATTGGGCCAAAATCATTGCTTAAATTAAAGTACCATACAAGCTTTGTAAAAATTTGATCTTTCACTCAGTCACTTGACCTGTCAGTACTTCAATATGCCAGCTGTGGTAGGCTAATAAGACAGGTGCTCAAGTTCACCATTACTGTACAAAGAACATCCTGTTCTTGTGAAGGGAACAGGTGAGCATCTTCGTGGAGGTTTGCTTCTTCAGTCATGTCATGAAGTTGATTGAGGAAAGGGGCTATGTTGAAGGAACATTTTAGGGTGGTTCCTTAAAGAAGGACACGAATCCACCCTAAAACATGAGTCACAACATGGTATTCCTATAATCCTGGGCTTTTTGGTCAACAGATGTGAGCTCCCTTGTGGCTGGAAGTAAAATAACTTAGAAGTAAATCTGTGATATATTCAGAAGCAGTTTCAATAGCTGCTGACAATGAGTCGCACAGCATGATAGAATTAAGGTCATTTTCTGGGGTAATGGGCACATTTCCTTCTTCAGGTCTGTGAACAGTACAGTGACTTAAAACACCAAACGGGTTGCCAGATATTGTTAAGTGCTTAAGTCCCCTGCCTTTGTATGCCCACTACCAGCTCAAATCTCAAATCTCACCGAGAGCTTTCTCTCCTGTGTTTTACCGCCTCATTAATTCCTTACTGTCTGAATACAGAACACTTAACAGAAAGGGTGAATGGACAGCCTGTACTCCTGCTAAAAGACACTAGATTTTATTAGTTTACAAAGCCAGTTTATTGTCATTAGAGCAATTCCAGAAAACGGCTCTTGAGCAGCTTATTGAGGGCTTTCTCTTAGGTTTCTGGCCATCTATTGGTATTGTTTGCTTTGGAGAAGATTCACTTGTTAAGCATTTTCCAAGTGGGTTCATTTATGTTTTTCCACAACAGTTGCTTTACTTTCATAGTCATCAGTCTTGTGCAGGGCTTCAGTTGTCAACCATTTCATTTTTTCCACACTGGTAATTGTGCTTGTGTGTGTGTGTGTGTGTGTGTGTGTGTGTGTGTGTGTGTGTGTGTGTGTGTGTGTGTGTGTGTGTGTGTGTGTGTGTGTGTGTGTGTGTGTGTGTGTGTGTGTGTGTGTGTGTGTGTGTGTGTGAGAGGATGTCTACGTGCACTTGACAAATGAGACCCCAGGTATGGAGCCTGCAGGTACATTGAGCTGGTCTCACAAGCTGCTGCATGCTCTGTTTGAACTCAGATCTGGTTTAAAAATCAGTAAAAAACCCAATATCAACACAGCTTACATAATAAAGGCACCTTGCCCTCCACTAACAGGTAAATAGTGGTGGTTTCACCTGGTGTTCCCTTTGTTCACAGATGCATGAAGGTCATGTCAGTGCTTTGTTGCAGCAGTTGTACTTGCCAGTGTTCTTCATAAATCCTCCTCTGTAACACTTTAATTACCTCTCTCTTTTTTTCCAGTCATAGCCTCCTGATTTTTTTTCTTTTTCACTCCAGGAACCTTTTAATAATCTTCTATCTCTATCCTGTCCCTGAAGGTAAGAACCCCACTGACAGTGGGGCTGCGGGGGACTATGGCGTGCCCAATCCTGGGCCTGCATTCAAAGAAGTTTGGCAGGTGAAGGTGTGGCCCAAAGGCCTGGGTCAGGCCAAGAACTTGGTGGGCATCTACCGCCTTTGCCTGACTGACAAAACAGTCAACTTTGTCAAGCTCAACTCTGATGCTGCTGCTGTGGTGCTGCAGCTGATGAATGTCAGGCGCTGCGGCCATTCAGAAAACTTTTTCTTCGTCGAGGTGGGACGCTCTGCCGTGACAGGCCCGGGCGAGTTCTGGATGCAGGTGAGCCTGTAATCTGCAGTCCCCTTTATGTTGACAGTTTCGCCCTCCAAGCCCATGTAAATGTAAAGAGCCTATAATCAACAGAGTGAAAGAAACTGTAAAGTTACCCAATGTTAAAGTTAGTGTTCATGTAACCCTACATTATGGTCTAATTCAGGTTTTGCAAAGGTAGTTGAATTAACCCAAGAAGGCAGTCATAAATAAAAGGGGAAAAATTGAGCTACCAGTATTTGAACTGTCCTGATTTAAAGATACATCTTAGATACAAAATTAATTGAAATCCAAATATGTTTCTCATAAGAATCAGAAATTTGACTTTCCAAAGAATATTCAGTTTAAATTCTCTTCATGGTTTGATTTATAACTGAGAATTACTCCACAAATAAATTTGGAATCTACCAGAATTATGATTTAAGTTTACTGTTTGAAAGGGTTTTTGTGTCACATCTTAGGTGGATGATTCAGTGGTGGCCCAGAACATGCATGAAACCTTACTGGAGGCCATGAAGGCACTGAGCGAAGAGTTCCGCCAACGCAGCAAATCTCAGTCGAACTCCGGCCCTGGAGGGGGCTACTGCTTCTAACCCCATCAGTGTTCCCTCACGCCGCCACCACCCAAACCCTCCTCCAAGCCAGGTGGGCTTCTCCCGCCGGCCCAGAACTGAACCTCCTGGAGGCGCTAACAGTGGAGCAGGGGGGAGCAGTGCCAATGCTTCTCCCACCCCACGGCATAGTTTCCCAAGGTCTCGCACTGCCAGTGACGGGGGGAGAGGTGAGGATGGGATAGTAGGGACCACACCACTACAAGGGCCAAGCTCCAGCCCCTCCACCAATGGCTCCTGCTCCACCACCCCAATCCTCAGGTCAAAGTCAGTCCGTTCAGCCCCCGCCACAGCTGCTAAAACTTCTCTTGGGTTGATGCGCTCCATCTCCAACCCAGCGCCCTCACCAGCCCAAAGCCTTTCATCTAGCTCTGGGCATGGCTCTGAGTTTGGAGGTGTAACATCTTCTGCTGGTGCCGGGCCAGGGTCTGGTGCCTACAGTCGTGTCCCCTCTCATCGCGCCTCTGTGTCAGGCTCGCCCAGTGACTATGGCTCCTCAGACGAGTATGGCTCTAGTCCTGGGGATCACACGCTCCTTCCATCCCCAAGCCTGCCTGGAAGCTCTGTTGGTAGCGTCAGCAGCCAGTCCCTTGGTGAGGAGGGAGCCAACTACATCCTGATGGGACAGCGTAGTGGTGGTGGCAGTGGTGGCAGCAGTAATCAGGGGAGCTTGACATCTAGCTCCCTGCCAGCACCAGGAACGCCAGCCTGTGGCTCCCAGCCCCAGACCAGGAGAGTGCTGCGTCGCTCCTCCAGCCGCGAATGTGAAGCTGAACGTAGGCTGCTGAGTAAGCGGGCTTCCTTACCACCTATGACCCTGGAGAGGCTGGCCCCACGTCAGCGTAGAGCCGAAGAAGCAGCAGATGAAGATTCAGCCGATTATGCCATCATGTCGAGGAGCACCAGCCGCGAGTCCTTTAACTCCATCTCCTCTACCACACAGAGGGAATCCGTCATGGGTGCTGGGTCAGCAGGGGGAGGAGGAGGATACTTGGATGTGGCGGGGGAGTTTAAAAGTGAAGGAAGTGGAGGAGCAGGAGGTAGTATAGATTTAGGTGTGGACAATGGGTATATGTCCATGTTGCCTGGCGTCACTCAGCCTCCAGTATCCTTGTCCCAGTCATTGGCTGTCTCTGTCCCAGACTCAGATTCTAAACCTGCTGATGATTACATGGCCATGACCCCTAACAACAGCGTGTCCCCTCCACAGCAGATCCGGCCTCCACCAACTTCTGATGGCTATATGATCATGTCCCCCAATAGCAGCTGCTCCCCTGACCAGCGTGGCGGTCTCTCTGGAGGGGCTTGGGTGGGCAGTGGCAGTGCGGACAGCAGGGCAGGCAGTGACTATATGAACATGTCTCCAATCAGCGCACGTTCTGTAAATGGCAGCCCCCCACCTCCTGAACACAGTGGACATTTGGAGACCAGCTCTCAGCAGCAAGCCCCCAAGATGGTGTATTCTTACTATTCCCTTCCCAGGTCATACAAACATAACCCTTCTGCTGGACACTTTGACGATGGTCCTGGACGAGGTAGAAGGCCCAATGGGAGTTGTAGTAGGGGAATGGGTGGAGGTAGGACTATGGGAGGGCGTCAGGAGCAACCAGCAGCAGGAAACTCAGTGGTTGGACGCCACCTGTCGCTCTCCTCTTCCTCATACTCCTCCAGCTCAGCCAGCAGCGAGAGCCTTGGGGAGAACGAGGACCGAGCTACCCAGGGAGTGAGCACCATGGCTGTTGGAGCTCAGTCCAAAGACGGGAGTAAGCTCCAGCAGAGACGGGGCTCTGGCGGGTTGTCCAAGCAGGGTAGCCATAGTAGAAACAGACCAGTGAGCCTGTTTGTTGATGTATCCAAGGCTAATACCCTTCCTAGAGTCCGTGAGAACCCCCTACCCGCCGAACCTAAGAGCCCTGGGGAGTACGTTAGCATTGAGTTTAAGGGGGAGAAGTGCAGCCAGACTGGAGTTGGATCAGGGCGTGGCAGGGGTCTCAGGCATGGTTTATCACTGCCTCATTGCTCAAGCAGCCAGAATCCTCAACACAGGCCAACTTCTTGCTTAGGTAACTTTGTCCCCCTCTCCCGTAGCCCCTCTGCCCCCATCACTCCTCCAGCTGCCTCCGAGTATGTCAACATGGACCTGGGCCCTTCTCCGTCCCCCTCACCTCTCTCCCTTACCCCACTAGTTTTCCCATCTTTCCACACCCCTCCCACGCCTCCAACTCTTGCTCATGCCCCCAAAGCCAGTGATGAGGGTACTACTCGCCCTCGTGAAGAGGGGGCTGAAGTAGCTGAGGCCCCACTTAGGAAAAGCAGAGAAAGTGCTCCATCAGTGACTGAGTCTGAGTCCCCTACATCCTGTGGAGACTACACAGAGATGGCCTTCAGCTTGAATAGCAACACCGTCCCTAGGTCATCATCCAGTGTCTCCCCCAAAGTCCCTTCGCCCACAAGGACTGATCCTTCGGTTCCAGTACTGTCACGGGGCATAGATTTCCCCTTAACCAAACCAGGACTCAACCCAGACCATGGGGCTAAAGTTATCCGGGCCGACCCCCAAGGACGCAGACGGCATTGCTCAGAAACCTTCCTTGCCTCGCCTTCCCTCCCCTCCTCTACCTCTACTTCCTCTTCATCCACTGCCTCCCTATTTCCAGAACACGCCCAAGCTGTGGCCCGCCGTCTGGGCTTTGAAAGCATGCTGTGGGGGAATGGTGCTGTGACTGATACCCCCACTCAGTGCCCCCTCCCTGGACAGCAGTCCCTCCCCACCAACAATCAGACTTCATCCACAGAGCAAGGTCTTAACTACATTGACTTGGACTTGGTCAACAAAGAGAGCCCCCATTTGGGCCTGGATGGACCCTCAGGTAGCCAGGCCCCTTCCCGCCTCTTCTCTGTATTGGGTGGAGGTTCTGGGATTGGGGGAGTGGGCACTGCAGTCGGCAGTAGCAGCAGCTCCAGCCTCAACACTTACGCCAGCATTGACTTCTACAAATCAGAGGAGCTGCGGACACATCAGAATGGAAACAAGGAGGGAACAGGTATTTTTTTAATTTGTGTCATCTTCCTGTCCATTTCTCTTCCTACTTTTGCTCAGTCACATTATTCAGATGGAAAAAATACACTTCCAACATAATCCAATGGGACACAGTCTACCTGTCCCTCTATGCTTGTAATCAAGCTTCACCTGGCGTCATATTAGAATGTAGACACTAGTCTGATCTCTATGACTGTCACCATAATCAACAATATGAGATATAGATTGACTGCACTTACAATTTGTAACTTGATTTCCTGGTCTGGGGTAAAGGCATGTACACACTTTTTATATGATGTGGTTATGTAAGGCTTTGAATACCAGACAACCTATTGGAATATCAATGAATATCGATATTCTGGAAATTGATTTTTTGATTGATTTTTTTTATTGATTGAGGCTTCTTGAATGTTGTGTAAGCATTCTCAGTGCTGCACATCCTCAATTCAGGTTTGGGTGCAGATTCAGGAGCTGTTTGTTGTATGTACATGCAAAGAAGCAGAATCTTTCTCCTCTGGTTGACCCGTTGTTTTCCATCACTCCGAAGTGCTACTCTTAGCAAAAGAAACCTTTTGGACTTGCCATTGAGATGTTCTTCTCCAAGTTCAACAAAGTTGAACGTCAACCCTGTTGAACTGTCAAATTAAGATCGTCCAATATGACATCAGCAGGAGAAACCAATGGAGGAGAAAAATGATTCTTGCATGGATCACATTTCAGATTTTATTTTTTGTTACCTTAGGAGTTTTCCAGAACCCAACTTTAAAACTATGATCATGTTATAAAGAAAAGAATGCAAGCATTCAAATGGCGTTGCCAGGGTTTGTAGATTTGGCTATAAAAATACTGTGTACTGTAAGTTTTATATATATATATATATATATATATATATAAGTTATATATAAGTTATATATAACATTGCATAATTCAAGATGAAACATTTTTTGTTTATCCCATGTTTCATTATTATGTACAAACTAGAATTTACACAGGACACTTGGTGAATTAGACTGACATTTAGTTGCACATATATATATATATATATATATATATATATATATATATATATATATATATATATATATATATATATATATATATACACACACACACACACACACACACACACACATTACATCATATATTACATCCTGTGTATCTGCAGTGCTGTAACTGCTGTGTTGTCAAACTTGTTTTTGTTAGTAAAGCAGTTCAGTAAGGGCAGATGATGAATTTTCATTGTATTTATATGTTTTCCTACTGTGTGGGGCAATTTTCTCACTGTGGGGTACCACCACAGCTAAACAATGCCCCAACTAGGTCACTGTGAGACGTTTCCTCATAGAAAAACATTCTCTTTGAGCCACTGTCTGCACTAAATTGGCCCATTAAGAAATAGACACCCACAGTTTAAGCAGATAGAGCAGTATTTAAATGGATATGTGGATTTATATGCATCAGTAAAATGCTCAGTAGTCTTACTGAACCTTCCACAGTGGTGCTCTTGTGATGAATGCATCCTGCCAAGCCTTGTTGTTTATGTAGCCCTGCTCGCTTCCACATGATTTGTACCGTAGGTTGTGTTAGACTTAAACCTCCTGGGTTTTTGTGGTAAACATTTCATAGCTCTGCTCCACGGTTGGATTTAATGAAGAATTTAAAGCATTAGCAAAAATTCATCATGGGATCCTGCGGTGAGTGCAGCGTGGCTGAGCTCAACAGTTGGTTTTTCATTGATTCCACAGATGGAAATGAACCATCAACCTGCATCTATACGTCACAGTGTTGGTTTTATTGGGAAATGGAGGCCATGTTGGTGGAAGCAGGCAATGTTGTTGGTTGTATTTTAAATAGAAGTGCTAGCAGGCTACCACAGTGAGACCATATGGTTCTCTGGCTGCTGAGTACGTCAGCGGGGCAGCGTGGGGGAGAATGTTACACATTGGCTGTGAATGTTGAGATGGGGCCAGTGCTTCACTCACACAGCTCTCAAATGCCTCTGTACAGTGTTCCCCCTCCTTTCATCCCTCTATTCCGCCTCCCCCTCTTTCCTCCTTCAATAAATGATCCTTTTGTTTGAGTGTTTTTACCGCAGTGGGCTGGCGGGCCTCAGCAGGGCCAAGCCCCAGGACTGGTGGACTCTCCTGAAACTGTTTTCCATTGCAGTCTATAATTTGTGTATGTTGCTTTCTTTATTCTTTCTAACCTCATTTGCCCCTTTATTGCCTGTCTTTGTGTCCTTGTTTTTCTACTTGACTAATTGCCCTCACACTTATTCATCCTTCACAGTCTTCATCCTTGTCCAACATCTAGGCAGATGGATATTTGAAATTCCTTCCCTCCCTTCTGTTCACTACACATACTATTGTTCAACTTTTTTTCATCAAAACCTCTCTTGTCTTTATGCCTTTGGTCCTCCTCCCTTTTCACATTGTGTTTCACTCCATCCTTTAAATGCTTGCAGAGGCACTTAAAAATAGCTTTTAGTATCGCGCTGAGACGTTATCCTTTTGCTGTAGAGCAGCCAGAAACCAGAGAGAGAGAGACAAAAACCAAAATGAAAAGTGACAATACAAAGATGATACATATCGACTAATCTACCCATTACTACAAACAAAAATACAGTTTAGAAATGATTAATTATTTTATCTGTGTGGATCCTGTATGCTTTTTTTAGGAGTTTTGATCTGATGTAAATACAGGGATTTTCTCCCCAACAGGCACCAGCTTGAGTGTGTGTATGTCTCAGGGGTAGGTACTTTTGGCGCAGGGGGCCAAAGGCTAAAGTAGCCTTCAGTAGTGGGACATGTGCCAAAAATAATCCTGCTGGACAGTGGCTATGTATTATGTAATGAGCAAAAATAACCTCTCATGATTTAGATAATGAGGAAAAGCAGGGTGAGCTATTTCACTCCAAATAACCTCTTTTGGAAACCAGACTGGCGCTCAGTAGAGAGCATACCTCCGCCAAGGCCCGTGTCCAACAACGTACACCAGACTTCTGAAAAAAAAAATCTAATTCATAGTAAATGATCCGGATCTGCCCCAAAAATGTAACCGGTTCTTACCTGGTCCAAGACCCATCGCTCCAATAAGATTGGCGCAAATCAGTTCAGCACTTTTGACAAATAAACCAACAGACAGACACCGGTGAAAACATAAACTCAGTGCCAGAGCTAATAAAATAAAATCAAAATGGAGCAGCTACAACAGATGTGATGTATGGGTGCTTTTTTGCCGTGCCACGGCACACATTTTAACTTTCTGCTTTTTTATGAGCATCAAGTTCAGCCAAGGTGTGAGAGACGGTGGCCGAAATGTGTATATTTCACTTTGCTGTGTGGATCTGCGTGTGTGTGTGTGTGTGTTGGTGTTTCCCGCATTATGGAGTGTCGAGTGTCGTGACCTTCAGCAGAACGGAGTGATCCACTGGTTTATGAAGTGGAGAGGATTTTTAGGACAAAAATTTAATTTTTAAATCAGCCACTACACCCACAATCTCCCCCAAGAAAACCATGTGAGAGAATTTTATTATCCGCGCTTCCAGCTGTCCCTTCCCAGCCAATTATTTTTATTTCTTTACCATCTGGAGGGGGGGGGGTGTATGCCAGTCTCAAAATAAACTGTAGCCCTTTTAAAATTTCTTCCCTGAGACTACTTCCCCCACTTCTTCTTATGGGGAGATCCTGCATATGTATCTATGGTATAGAATTTTGCCTAGATGCACAGTAAAATATAAAGTCGGTAATAGAAGCCTGGCATAGAGCCACACTGTGATTTAATCTGTAAATATTACAGTCATAATGCAATGAAATCTAAATTAAGTTGTGTTCTCTTGTCATTCAATTCTGAATCACATGAACACTGTCGCTGAAAATTCACAGAATAAAGGCTTTTTACATTTGTTTACTGTTGCTTAATTGGGCAAAACTCATGCATAACTGAGCAATTGGATCAGTATCGTGTGTGTGTGTGTGTGTGTGTGTGTGTGTGTGTGCGTGTTGCATTCGATTAGTTGGATTTTTTTTCCAGCTAGGGATGGGCAATGTAGATAAAATCTTCTTACATGTGTAATTTATATATAGGGATAGTAATTTGTATCGTGATATAAATTTTCTGGAACATTTATTTACGAAGTGTGTTGTCTAATCCAGTGAAATTAAGATCAATGTACTTTTATCTGATTGATTCAAAAATATTTTAAAAAAGCAACAACGTATGAATTAATAATATTCAAATAAAAACATAAAATTGTGAGTAAGAACGTCTGCTAAAATACTAAAAAAAAAATCAATCTACATTGACGTCGACCCTCCCAGCAGCGTGTAGTTTTACTGGTAACACCGCCGCGTTTCTTGGCCTAGTTGGCAGTTGGTTGGCGCATTCCCACGTCCTCAAAGTTCCAGGTTATGTGGGCCGCGAAGAGGTAAACATACTTAAAGTCAGTCAATGAAGTGACCAGGAACACACTTACACACGCACACACACACACACACACACACACACAAACAACCAAGTTCTTTCAGCGACCAAATCCTGTTCACCATATCCATTAGAAGTGCTTTGTAATTCACTCCCGTTCCCTCCCTGTCTGTCTGTCTGAGAGAGTGCTTTGCGGGGAACAAAGTTGGAAATGAAACACCTCACCTATCTGAAGAGGATTCCAGTTTATTACACCTTGGGTCTTATTTTAGCTTGGGTGATAGTTACTTTCTATTATGATAACCGACAGGACAAGAAGCACCAGAAGTCAGACGATCGGGTAAATTGCAAAGAAGCCAGCGCCTTATCTGAACCACTTTATTTGGAGGTAAAACAGAGAGCGAGCGCATTAGAAATGTCAATAATAATCTACCATTGCACAGGAAAGCTGGTATGGTAGGCCTAAATTAAGGCAGGAAGACAGGCTGTAATCTCTGATGGATGTTTACAACAGACATTTTGGGTAATAATTTTACCTTACAAAACCTGGGAGTTTGTTTAAAACTGCTTGTTTTTTTTGTGGGGCTTCTTTTTGGCAGTGTTGCAATTAACTGGGTGAAAACACGTCATCATTACTAATAGAAATGGAGGCCATTTTACTCTGCACACTACACACATTTTTCAACGTAGACTGAGGACAGGCTTGTCTTGATGGGTGTGTAGTCCAGGCCAACACTAGGTTAGACTAAGAGCACTTGTAGTGTTATGTAAAACAGAACCACGTGGATGGGACATGACCCCCAAAGAGGGTTAGGCTCGGGGCACATTGTGTGTGTGTGTGTGCGCGCGTGTGTGTGCACTCGGTTGTTTATCCCTTGTGCTTTTTTAACCTCGTTTGTGCTTTGTGCCGGAGGCAAAATCGAGCTCCAGCGCGCTCCGCGGAGTTAGTCCCTGAGCACAGTAACACACAGCTCCGCTCATATTTATGCAGAGTGTTAAAGCACACGGACGCGGAGCCAAAACAGCAGGAGTGAACATGTGGACGACAAAACCGAGGTTGATATTTGACTTCGAAAAATACTACATTTTTTTTCCAGTTTCCCAGTTAATTAGCCCGGCTATTAAGATGTTTTATCCTATTGTGATATTTTCAGCATATTTTAACTTTTATGTATTTAGTGTGACCATGGGAGACAACGCTAAAGGACCAACAGCAATTTCATAATATCAGATTTTATCTACTAATTTTCCTCGCAGACTTTCAACTCTTCTGTATTCAAGTGTTGTATAATCAACTGTATGGATGTGAAAAACAGGACGAGGTGGGAGGTACACCCCTGCGTTTTATGATTACATAATCCATGGTAAGATGGAAATTAACTCAACTTTCCTTCATTAGCCTAATTACAGCATTACACAACTGATTTGCCCCCATGGGAAGATGCAGAACAACCTGCCTAGTTACATGAGGACGGCAGAGAGGCCTGCATCCATTTCCTTTTCAGCTGGAGTGAACAAAAGCCATATTTCTGTGTTTATCTGATATTTCCCCCACACATTCAGATATGTTTCTTTGAATAATATCACAAAATGGAGGGGGGTCAGAAAGCACAGCAACCTAGGATTTTTTCTTTATTTGGAGGAGTTTGTTTTGGTTAAAGTCAAGGACGTTTAGTTCGCTGTCCAGTTTGCTTTGTTTGGGTGGTCTGTTCAGGGAGTCACTGAGCTCACACCGCACATAGCAACAACTCTCCTCTGTTTGGGTTTTCAGGGAGAGTTGAAGGTTGTGTGTCCGTCCCACCACACGTGTATATTAGAAGACTGAAAGGCTGAGGTGTTTTTTTTTTGTTTGTTTTTCTTCCCTCTTACTTCAAGCACAGAGCATGTGAGGAGGTCTTCTGCGTGCGCCACAGTAGAAGTATCCTCTTATAACTAACAGCCCCTCGCCTTTGTCCAATTAGGTGAAACAGAGGGCTAGAGGTGTAATCAGAGTTGGATACTAACACACACATATACAGCTTTGTGACGGATGATCGAGCTGTCACACACGCCACTGCTAACTACCCGGTGTGACAAGGCAGACAACAGTCACCAGTACGAGCTCAACAATACAAAATCTCTAGAAGTGCAGAGCAACTTTATTTTGCTATCAGCTTTCTTTTTTACAGACCTGTGTGAGCCAATGAATGTCTGTAGTCTAAGATTAGGCGACAATAACAGCCCGCGCAGGCTTTGCGGTGGCGTCCCAAAACGTTTTGCAGCCACATCTGGCGCCATCATGGAGATCCACTGGAGAGTTCTGCTGTGTGCTAATAATGTGCCAAATATATAACAGCCACTGAACCACAGGACTGAAACCTGGGGAACAGGTGGTGTAGAGGTAAGTTCAGGTCAGTCAGTTCAAGTCCGTTGTCCATAGCAAGAATCACTACTGGGTATAGTTAGAAATGTTGAACCTGTAGCGACACCTAAAAGTTATGCCATGGCGCACTGACATGCCCTGGAGTACACTCATACATCACTGCAGTAAAGTGAGAAGTTGAACCACAGCAGAAGATTTTCAGCTGGTGATAGGTAGCTCTATAAAAAAATGGCGTGGGTGTTCATCTGACAAGCCACCGAGCTAATACAGAAAACATGCGACCCGTCGTAGCCTCATTGGTGTGGGCTTGCTGCTTCAGATACAGGTGAAACGATGAAATGTGCTGAAGGAAGGCCGCTTTGAGTCATATATCCTTGCGTTTGAAGGCTTGTCAGAAGCCAAAACACTGCACAGAGGGAAGGATCTTACAACCCCGGAATTACGGTGCCAATCATTTTATCCTTCGTCTCAACAATTGCCAGAAATACAGAGTTCACCCTACAAAGTGACCCGCCTGGAATGTGCACTTGTCATGAATCTGTCACTTAAATATGACATTCAGTGATGGATAATACTACCTCAGGCTTCGACACAAAATCAGTCAGATGTGTCTTTGGGGGAATATCAGTTTCCTGACATAAGAAGGACCAGCTTCATGTTTACTCATACAACCAACCGTCCATTCGAAAAGAAAAATCTAAGATATCTTCTTTTTGGCTTATTGATTAGTGGGATTAAATGGTATCATTTAAAGAAAAATTAGTTGCTAACTTTTGCTTTCATAGGAAGGTGGCAGTAGGACTTGCCATTATGTGTGTGTGTGTGTGTGTGTGTGTGTCTGTTGTTTCCCTTATCCTCCATTGACTGCAGTGAAAGGGAATTGAAGAGGAAATGGGTGGATTTGGTTCCGCAGGATGAATAAGCGCTGAATCTCTAATGTGTGTGCTGGATGTTGTGGGTGTCTGTCACCATGCAGTCGCTCTGAGCACTTGTTGAACCTTCATACAACCTTCTCCTTTATCGGTATTATAATGCTGATCAGTGGAGCCATGCTCTGAAGCTTGCATTTGTCGTAACCGTCTCTTCTGTTTCGATGGAAGTTTTTCTGGCTTTGAAGATTACGTATGTGCATGCGTGATATTTACCATGACTCCTACATATTTGCTTTCATACTATTACTATGTGCCTCATCGAGCAGACATCAAAAGGCCTTTTCATTAAGCTTTTGTTGACTCTCGAACATTGAAGCCGGACACGCCAGCAAGCGCGGAGAATGGATGAGGATGATTTTCAGGGCTTTTTCTATTGCAAAGCGTGAGAGGGAAGAGGGATGTTGAGAGGAAAAGAGCAAAAGAGGGTGTAGAAAGAAAAGAAGTGTGTTTACAGAAAACGAAATGAGAGACGTTAACAGGGACTCTCAAAGAGCGTATGGGAATGAAAAATCTTATCACTTTGCGTGTGCTGCTAACGGCAAGCAGAAGAGAAACAATTAATCGATTAATCAATTGCTTAGTTGATGGAAAATTCATGTGCAACAACGCTGATAATCATGTTGTAGTTGCAACCACAACAACAAAGCGTTCTGAAATTGCTACAGTTCTGATTATCGCCTCTGATTGGCTGCTCTGCGATAGCAGTGGTGGGCGAGGCTTATGGGTATCATAGTTTTCAGAACCATGAAGTCATCGAAACTGAAGGCCATAACAGAAACCTGTAGTACGATTCAGTTGTCCAGAAGACTCCTGTTTTTCTGTGTTATGGAACAATGAGGGTGTCGTCGAAAGAAAACTTGTAGTGTGTGGAAAAATACCCCCAGAGCCAGCAACTCCTGCCACCAGAAAAATGCTTATTCTGTGTGTTTTTTCTGAGGTCTGCAGGGGACTGGATGGCGAATGGTTCTTTCTTTCATGAAGTGACGACTGCTATGAAAAATCCCTATGAAAAGGGTGAACAGAAGGAAGTGTGTGTCATGTGCTTGTTGCCTTGGTGATTACCCTTGAAGAAAATTCATTCATTGACTCTGACGTCCCGTCAGTCTCTTTCATTCCCTCCCTCCCTCTCTGCTCTTGTCTCTCACTTTGTTATCACCCGCCTGGTTTTGTTTTCAGCCACTCATCTTCCAAAGACCTTGGGAACTACGCTTCTCACGTGCAATTTTTTAAAAAACACACTCTCACACACACACACACACACACACACACACACTTGGATCTTTCTGCTTGGTATGATCTTGCTGATAGTGGCAGAAAAGTAGTGTGTGTGTGTGTGTGTGTGTGTGTGTGTGTGTGTGTGTGTGTGTGTGTGTGTGTGTGTGTGTGTGTGTGACTTTCATGGCATTTGCATGAGGTCAGGACGAGAGCGACGGACATGAGTGGCTTCATTCATGTGCTCATCACATGAAGACAGATCAACTGATAGGACGAGGTGTGTATGTGAGAAGTGTTTGTGTGTCATTCAAGTAATTCCACTGCTGCGGTGCCTATCAGTTATCACTTAGTCACGTACACACACACTTAACTTATCAATTTTTTTTTCCTTATCACTTGCTGTATTTGAGCTCACAGTTAAACACAGATGTACACACTTTTTGTGAAGTAACACCTCAACTTGTAAAGCAAATAGAGGTCAATTAGACAAGGGTAGGATTTGATGATTAGGTGTTCTGGGAGTCTTTGTACTGAAAACACAGAAAATGGAGTTACTTAGAAGGAACGTGGTGATCGCAACATTAAAATTACCGTATCAATTTACAGGCGCCACTAGCGATATCAGTATTTGAGTGTTTATCAGATTAATGTGAGGATTATTTTCTTGGTTGATTACTTAATTGTTTGGTCTATAAAGGTGAAGTCTGTCAGTTTTGTCCAACCAACAGTCCTAAACTCAAACATATGCAATCGAGCATCAGATAAGACAAAGACAAGCAGCACGCCCGTACACTTTTCAGCTTGAGCAGCGGGAACTAGGAGATGTTTTGCATCTGTGCTTAGAAACTTTTTAATTTTCTGTCTGTTAATTATTCAACTATTGTTTCAGCTATAAACAATATATCTGCTTATGGTCTATTTTTCCCCATAAGCACATAACAAAAGCAATTATTCTTGATGAGGATCCTTTTGGAAATTTTGGAATTTTAGGGAGTGTTGACCAAGATATGTGGATAGAGGGACGTTAAACAGCTGAAAATTGAGCCTGTAAAAAATATGATCATTAACATAAACACCAGTTCACTGGGGTAAAAAATCAGTAAGGTTAACTATCAAAACAACACAAGTGCATTATCCTATATCGAACTACAGTAAACATTAAATGAGGTAATGTGTGGCAAGTCTGCATTATGCACATTAAATCAACATTAGTTACCAATGCCTATTCTGTTTTATGCATTCATTCACTTGTAATTTACTGCTATATTCTTGTCATTTTTGTACTGCAATATTTTGTTATTATTTTGTTGTTATTTTGTTATTGGTGCATATTGTAGTAACGTGTGGTGCCCTTCCAGTATTTTCAATGTCATTGGACCACGAGAAAAGAATGAAAAATACCTCTTTTAGACTTGCATTTGTTATAGGTACTGTATATCACAATATAGCATGTATGTGACATTTTTTTAAGTTTGAGACATACTGCACGCTACTTCAAATGAAAAAAAGTCCCATGTTTTCTGGCTCATTTATTCTTGGAACTGCTCTTTTTCAGCAATCAGTCCCTCAGTTACACAGTTGCACCCAAATGTCCGGCCTGGGGTTAAACAGCTTGCTCAAGGGCTCCACTTCAGGAACTCAATCATGGCCCTTTCTCCTTTGTGTTTGTGTGTGTGTGTGTGTGTGTGTTTGTGTGTGTGTGTGTGTGGTTGTGTGTTTGTGTGTGTGTGTGTTTCTGGTGAACTGCCCGGCCGGGCGAATGTTAATTAGGTAGTAAAACCTTGGCTAATGGTTCAGTAGTCTAGTCATGTTTTGACTGACTAGTGCCTTATTCACATGCATTTGGCACACACACACACACACACACACACACACACATATACAAGAACACAGTGGCAGGGGAATGAATTGTATTGGCAGCTTGGTCAGTCAAAGAGGCGCCACTGTAAAGACTAAATGTGTGTATGTGTGTGTGTGTGTGTGTGTGTGTGTGTGTGTGTGTGTGTGTGTCCTGAGGACTTTTCCCTCTGAACTTATTAGATGTGACAGAAAAACATTTGATTGCCACACCTGTATGTGCTCACTTTTCAGTTCAGAGCTCTATAGCTACATTACAAAGTCTTGATTTGTTTGGTTTACACACGCGCATGAAAGCACACAAACAGACACACACACACACACACACACACACGTCTAAGGTCACTGTTGCTCTTAATAGGAAGAGCTGAGACAGATCATCCAAGCCAATCACCTTTCAGGAAGCAGGGATCAGCCAAAAGCTCCTCAGCTAATGGCCAAAGTAACCTTCAATGACCTGCCCCAGGTCTACAACCACGCACACACACACACACACACACACAGTCACACACACACACCTCCTGTCTCTTTTGTCAATACTGTTTTGCTCATTCTGTTTCGAACAAAGCCCGTCTGCCTCGCCATGCCTCCCTCCTCCACTCTCCAAACCTCTCTTTCATCCCCTCCTCTTCCTGTTTTCTCTTCTTTTTCCATGTGGACTTTTTGTTTGCTCTCTTTTTTTTTATTTTTTTTATTTCACATCAGACTTTTCTTTTTTTCTTTCTCATAATCATGTTCCACAGATTAAGGAGCTTTCAGCTGGGTGTGTGAGAGACGTCTGTGCTTTGAACGAATGAATGAATGGCACCTCTTGTAGGGTCACTGTGGACCAAGGCCATCCATCAGATGTAATGTACACTACATATACACTGCATGATTTGATTTACTTAGATCAGAGGAGAGATTTCATAAACTTGCAGAGCATGTCTGCATTAAGAAATCACAGCCAAACAGCCTAACAGCCTGTGTTTTTTTAAGTCGGCGCCCTCGCAGGCCAAGTTAAGGTGAGCCACCTGCTAAAGCGGATTCCGTTTGTGTGAACGTGTGAATGTAACTCTCATTACTACAGTATGCTGCGTAATAGATGCTTGGTATGCGTGTCCGTGTTCATGTCATAGTTTGAATGCTTCTTCGTGTGTTGGTGCATTTGTGTGATACGTTTTCTTTCCGAGGGTTGGATCAATACTGCTTTCATTGTCTGTGCGGTAAGGGCCGCAGCCAACAGCCAGTTCACTCAGCTTAGCATAAAGACTTGAAACAGGTGGAGACAGCTGGTCTGGCTCTGTCCAACAGAAAAAAAGAATCTGCCTACCAGCCGCTCTAAAGCTCACTGATTAACATGTTATATCTCTTTTGTGTAATCCCTAAAAGGAAACCAAAGTATAAAAATGATAGGTTGTTGATTTACCGGGTGTTATGCACCGGACAATTTCTTGGGCGGGACGCATTTTGTTTCGACGCAAGCAAGCCGGTTGTTTTCAGTCTTCAAACTAAGTTAAGCTAACCAGCTGCTGGCTCCAGCTTCTTATTGAACAGACAGTTGGTGGAATCGATCTTCTCATCTTACTCTTGGCAAGAAAGTTAATTCACCAAAATATCGCACCACTCTTTCAAGATTAGTCAATTAGCTGATCAACAAAAAAAACGAAGCTCCAGTTTTGACAAGCGGTTAATTTTTTAAGACATTTGATAAGCAAAAATGACAATTTCTGCTTCGATTTTTGCTTCAATCTCTCTTAGCCTTTGTTTATTTAATTGAAATCTTTTTGGATCGGCCTATTACAGTAAAGGTTCAACATTTGGGGAAATGGACTTATTTGCTTTCTTGGCGGGAATCACAATATACGTTTGATGAAACTGTCATGTTTTTATGGTAAATATGAAGCTACAGCAAGCAGGTGGCTGTGTTAGCATAAAGACTAGAATAGAAACGGGGGGGAAACAGCCTAGCTCTCCTCAAAGGTAACAAAATCCCTGCACCTCTTGAATATTTGGGTTTGGGATTGGTCTAATAAGACCGGCAATTTGAAAATGTCGCATAAAGCTCTGGGAAATTGTTTTTGGCATTTTTCAGTATTTTCTGATCTTATAGACTAAACAATTAATTAGTTAATTGGAAAAAATGTGAGACAAAAATACTTATTTGCAACCCTTCGTTGAGGTTTTTTCAGGTTACATTAACATGCATGTTCCTTTACTCTAAGCACATTCTGTGTATCTGTGTTTTTCCATTTGTATATGTACATGCCTCTGAATGTGGGTGTGTGTGTGTGTGTGTGTGTGTGTGTGTGTGTGTGTGTGTGCGCTTTTGCTTGGCAGCGTGCCAGCTCCCTGTATGAGCGTGATCCTGGCTACAGAGTGCTGATTGTGTGCTGTGGTATGGGATGTATGGCGGGCCCAGAGAGCGTCGGGTGCTGCCTAAAAGAGCGGAGCAGCCACCCACTAACCCACTGGGGTTACTGAGTACACAGGAGGAGGAGGAGGAGGAGGAGGAGGAGGAGGAGGAGGAGTAGGACGAGGAGGAGGAGGGAGTGTTTCCCTCTTTTCGCACACACACTCCTTCTTATTTGTCTCCCTCCCTTCTCACACGCTCTCCCAGGAAAAACGCTTGAGCTTCTCTTTCTGCTTTATTTGAGCTCTGAGTTTTCTGCATTCTTCTCACTCTGAGTTTGTTCCCCAGTATGTTTTTTTTCCTCCGTCTGTCTCCTTCTGCCATATAAATTACTTTTTTTTTTTTTCCCCTACACGTGCACACACACACGCACAAATACACGCACATCTCTACTCTGTCTCAGGTGATTGTCTTGATGTCAACACTGCCACAGTGTTTTCTCCCCATGTCTCCACCATGATCTGTGTGTGTCTGACTGTGTGTGTGTCTCATTGGATCCAGGGCCATGGCATCACTCAGCTTCTACTTCTCTAACTGGGTTTGTCTGTAAAGAGCTTAGTGCCAGTGGGCGTTGGAGAGCACTAATCTGATTATTGTCCACTAACGAGACACTTCTCACATGGAGTCTGTGTATGTGTGTGTTTGTTTGTGTGTGTGTGTGTGTGTGTGTGTGTGTGTGTGTGTGTGTGTGTGTGTGTGTGTGTGTGTGTGTGTGTGTGTGTACTTTTGTCTGGCTGTAATATTGTTTGTTTATGCGGCTATATGTGGTTTCAGCACGTGGGTGTGGGTGTGTTTGTGTTGGGTCTTGAGCTGTGCTGAAGCCGGATGGATCAGGTGGAGGAGGTTCAGAGGATGAGAGGAGGTCAGAGTTCATCTCGGGGTCAGAGCTGAAGTGCTGATGGTGACAACAGTGTGTGTCCAGTTTAGACTCCTGCAGCAGGGGTCAAGTTATTCTCAGATGAGCCACCATGAGATCCCTTTTTTTTTCCCTTCTCAGGCTTTGCAGGTAAAGCCTTTATCTGACTAGACTGTTTGAATCGGGCCCATTTAAGCCATTTTAGACTAGACGACTGTTTTAGAGTAACTGCTGGCTGAAAGGTGATCACATGCTGCTTGGATATTTTATTCAGAAGCGTTTCCATCGTTGTCTTAAACACTCAACAGTAAATAATACCAGGGCTGTATCTGAATTTTTCAAGTCCAATTCAAAGATGCCAGTTTGGACGACGCTTCAAATATTGACGTTAATGAGCTACAGGTGATTAAATTTGCCTGAATGTCAGCTTGCAAAATCACCTGTCAGCGGCTAAAACTTAAACCTCAAGAACTTGTTAAGATGACAGTTAAAAAGGAAAAAAAAACAATAAGAATGATGACCACAGCTATTAAAAACAGCCAGACTTTAAAACAGCTGACTTTTACTGAGAGTAAAACCAGAGGTAGTTCGCGTGCAGGTGTTCATAATTACCTGTCATGTTGGTTGAAGGCCAGAGAGGTTGAAGGTTTTGACTTAATGACAGCAATAACCTGGGAACAACATGCAGTTCCTTTTATCCTTTTAAAAAAATATCGAGTACGAAGAGAAAATGCAAGTTGAATGGTATTTATTTGTATGTTAAGCCAGTGGATCCTGCAATATGGAGCCTGGAAAGCTTTCTTTAAGCAGAAGTTGAGCTTGGAAATTGGGTGTTTCAAATTAGTAACAAAGAGCTGAGGATCATGGGACCAGTGGGGCCATCTTTCAACTTAATACATATTTCTCAACTCTTACTGCCTAGAGGGAAACTATAGGTTAAACACACACAGCCTGCATTTCAGTGACCTAATCCTGACACGTCGACCAGGGTCCATGTTCACTGCAGTTCTGTTCAAACTGATAAAGAGTCCAAAATCTGATTTCACCTGAGAGAAACGAAAAAACATTTTCAAATCAGGACACATGGACAGAGAGTTTTAGATTCACCCCTGACTAGTCTCCACTCACACACAAACACATACTTCCTGTGGCCATCTACATGCACATATGAACATAAGTCAACATGCAGCCCCCATACCCAAACGTTTTCCTCTCTCAAGATCATTGAAATCTTCTATAGGGCGATTGAGAGAAAGAACAAACAGTCCCTCAACCTGCCTTATGTAACTCATCAGTGCAGATCGAATGAAGGAGCGGAGATGTTTGCTCACCGCTGCCATTTTTGGCCTGAGAACGGTCGTTAACCTTTAGACTGCTGCCTCACCTCTACGTCACCACGGTGTCAGCACCGTAACCGGGCCTCTGCTTCCTGTGCTCTGCGGGCTTTTATTTATTAAATTGCCCAAATTGCCGTGGGGCACAGGCTGTGTGTTTGTGTGTGTGTGTGTGTGTGTGTGTGTGTGTGTGTGAGATATAGAAGCAGTTATGTGTAAGCACATGGATTTTCTGACTGGAAGTAGTGTTCTTGAGATGCTGAAGTTAAAATGATTTCCTGCATTAGGAGACAAGTATGTACTTTATAGTGCCAAAACATTTTATCAATAGTTGATTAGTTAACATTGTCATAATTATTAAGAATGTAAGTAATATATCACGAAGAAATGTAAAAAGTTTGCTGCTACAAGTATGAGAATTGTGAGTTTTTCTGTTTTATATTTAATAATTATATCTTTTAGTTTTGGACTGTATTGGTTGGAAAAAGCAAGAAATCTTGAAAAATTGCGATGACTTTTTTTTTGGGTTGTTTTTCTTTTAAATAACAGACTAAATAATTACTCCCAAAAATAATTGACAGATTGACAGATTCATTGCTAGTGCTAATAGTTATGCCTGTAAAACGTTTAATTCTGTTTTTTTTTTTGTTTTTTTGGGGGTTTGGCTAGCCTTGTATCATACATAAAATCCAATAATCATTTATAGGCATAAAGCCAGAGTCTTATCAGTGACTTATCTGACAGTTGTTTTAAGACATTTTACTCCCTGACTTTGGCAGGAATATCCGAAATTAAATTTAATAGCCCATATATCAATATATCCTCAACACGTACGGCATATCCATATAGAATAGACAATTTTGCACCGCGAAACAAAGAGGAATAAATGACAGCGTGAACCTGGGCCTCAGGAATTACACCGCAGTTACTGGTCAGATGAGATGGATGTGTGCGCACCATTTGGCCTCACTGCAAACATCCTGTAGCAGCAAGGGGCAGAGAAAACTCTTGTGCCGGCAGCAGGGATTAACACTGAATCCTGAGCCGGGGTGACACTCATTGTGGTGGATGAGTTGTAGTAGAGACATGCATGACAGGTGTGTCACCAGTTAAGAGTATATATAAAGCATATTAACGCTTTTTCACTTGCTATATTTAATCATCATTAAGGCCAAATTTGAATTCCATCTCAGCACAACTTTCAGGTGTTGGCGAAGAAAACACATTTTCATTTGCAAGAGTCATCATGTTCGACAGAATATGTTTTCTTGCCACTCAAGTGGCATGTGCCCGGTGCCTTCTCACGTGCCAGATGTTAATGATGTGAAAACCACAGCTGTCTGGCGCAACTGGCACCCTCTTTCCCAGACTTTAAAGGTTTGTGAGTGTGACTGTCAGCATGTATGCTCACATTTCTCTACAGAGGCATTTACATGGGCGTCATCCCCTTGTTTTCAGGTATAATTGCAAATTAGCGTGCGTCTGCCTGCTGTGTAGACTCTTGTCCAAGTATGTGCTGGTGGCCCTGTGCCTACGTGGACTTCATGTGTTTTTATGCTTCACAGAAACTTGATGTTCTGTTTCTGTTTGCCACACAGAGACCATCTCTGCAAACAGTTAACAACCCCCCCCACCCCCACTACACCTCTCCGCTGCCATTAACACAATGTTCTTCTCCGCTGCAGGCGTCACAGCACCTAACCAGTGTATTAAAAGCCTCAAATCAGCAGCACAGAGGAAATGACATGTGCTCAGCTGTCCTTTTAACTCATTAGTCATATCTGGTCAAGAACAAACATGCAGAAATTGCATGTGGAAGAGATGGAGGGTCAGAAGGGTGCTAGGAAAGTGGATGAGCGAGGGATGATTGAGAGGCGGCACACGTTTTATATGTGCATGCACACTCAGTGTTTATTGTTTATGTTCCTGCTGAATGTAATTTTCCATTAATGAAATTGTTTGTATTCATGACCTGTTGTCATCCAGGGGAGCTGATAGAAACGTGACATGATTTCTTGTTTGCACGTGCACGGCCGGGCGATTGCGTTTGTAGGTGTGTGAGCCCGGCCGTCATCAGCATGTGAGTCTGCGTGGCGCGGTGACAGCGTGTTCCTTTCCGCTGATGGCGGAGCTGAAGGCTTTTTTGAGGCCGGGTAGATTCTGAATATGAATCATCACCTGCTGTCCAAAACAACACATGGATACACACACACACACACACACACACACACACACACACACACTCAGGGCTAGTGATAGGCCGTGCGTCATCAGGCTGCTCATTTACATGACGCATGGACTTCGTGTCAGGGATATAATTGATGCACGTGTGAGAGAGAGAGTACGATTACAGCGAGAAGAAAAAAATACCATGTTGCTGTGGTCACTTTCTATGATATGTGTGTTTGTTCACCTGCTGTGTGTGTGTGTGTGTGTGTGTTTGTGTGTGTGTGTGTGTGTGTGTGTGTGTGTGTGTGTGTGTGTGTTTCTTGTCCAGTCATAAGCTGTAGTAATATGCTTGTGCATCCTTGGCCCAGCCGGCCACCACTGTCACCTCGCTGCCCAGTTCTACTACACACACACAAACACACACAAATTTCCCAATGGCTTGTGGTTCATTGACTCATACATTACACACATGCACAGCCTGTACTGTATTAGTGCCATCTGACACTTGGATCCACGTCACCATTTGTTTCGCTATAACTGCTGTTCTGTTCTCTGACATTGTTCTC